>NC_143395.1:415203238-415503238 GCF_052110815.1 Crocodylus siamensis | reverse complement strand
AGGTTGGATGAGCATCTGGCTGGGGTCATGTGAACCCACCACCCTTTCCTGCCTATGCAGGGGGTCGGACTCTATGATCTATGGAGGTCCCTTCCCACCCTAACATCTATGAATCCCCTGTCCTCTTCGGATTTGATTAGGTACAAATCCACCTGGCATTTCAACGTGAAGGTGGCTAATCATGCGGCGACCTGCTCCATTCTCATACTGGTTTGACGCTCCGCTTTGATATGTGTTCAGAAAGGCAGTAAAATGGGAGCTGATGTGGATGGCATTGTCAGGGTCAAATCCTTGTCCCATTAAATACATGCATGGGAGTACTCGGATTGATCCCGTTGAACTCGAGTTTCCATCTCCAGCATGTGAGCACGGCACTTGCAGACTAAACTTTCCTCTTCCTAGGGGTTCACTTCAGCTTCAGCATTTGCACTTGTAAAGTCAACAGTGCGTGTTCACGCTGGTGTGATCTGCATCCTTATGCAAATCTGTGTTCAGTGCAGTTCTGTGAGCAAACACGCATGGAGGAAACGGTCCATACAGTCTCAGCAGAGCTCATTTTAGCTATACGATGGATTGTATTCAGTGTTGGTAGCAATCTTGTTTTGCTTTTTATCCTCACGATCATCTTTTGGACTCATCAAACATCAGGATAGGCTTTTCAAATGAGGCTAGAAGAGTTAAGCACATAAGTGCCTTTCATTGTTCAATGGAGTCGAACTCCACTAGGTTCTCCGGAGGGGGAAAAAAAATCTGACCTTAATTCTTTGTCAGAAACAAGAATTTGTAGTGTGAAGTGCCGCTGCCAGCACTGGGAAATGAAGTTATTTCAGCCCTTATCACATCGTCTGCGTCTTTATTCTTCAGGAAATACTCCAAAAAAGTCACGTTGCAAAATTAGAATTGCGCTTGCTCATGAAGATAATGTTGTTAGATCAAGATGACTTGTTAGATCAGTTATCAGGCCGATGTTGTTATATAAGAAGTAGATCTAGCCTTGAAAATCAACTCAAAATGGGAGAGACGTAATAGAATCTCTTAGGTGACAGCCAAATATGCCTGTTTTATGGTAACTGTTTTTCTGTACTTGAAAAGCCAGCTCACAATATCCTGGGAAAGGGAATATTTTGAGGACTGGTAGATAGGGTGCTCAGCATTTGGAAAAAAAAAATTAAGGGAGTTGAGCCTGCACATACATTTTTGTTTGTTACTTCTGGGGAGAGGATTCCTTTGGATATTTTCTTTTATTAATTTTTTTTAGTTTTTGTTGCAAGGAAAATCAAAAACCACCAGTGGGGCTATTAATACTGCAGAATAAAACCGTGGAAGGAGCACCCGGGAATAATAGGAGATGGGGCAGAGCAGCTTTCTCACGATGCTCCTGCTAAAGGAAAGTCTTTGTGGTTTCGACTGGATAAAATTCTGTTAGAACGAAACTCTAAGCAGCGGTTAGTTCGACATTAATACATTTGTCAGAGCCAGGTGGCAATGCAAATCCTTTTCATGTTCTGAGATCAGTGCTGCCTCTCTCCCTTCACCGAAGAACTTGCAAAATATTTTGTACAAGTTCAGGGGAAAGCAAACGATGGAGGTAGGAATTGTCGCTCGATGTATGTGGGGAGGTCGGACTATTTTGGAGGAGAAAAGGCTTATAGGAGATCTGTAGGAGGTAGTGAGATCTGCCTTTTGAGGTTGAGCTCATGGAATATATGTAGACCTTTCAATTTCTGAGAGGGGGAAACTATTTAAGAGTAGGTAGGAGGTTCAAGGGAAGCATCTCGAAGTCCCTTTATACCATAAGCAAACAACATCTCCTAGTGCCTTGAAGAGGTGGATGACGGTCAGGATTACCCTTGTCTTCCACAGTGGGGTGGGGAGGAGCGACCGAGTTAACCGAATAAGTGACTTGCTCTGTATCGTTTGCCAATTTTTGTGGCAGAGGTGGGAACAAGATCCAGGTCCCTTGGCTTCCACCTCTGTTCTTATGCCCCAGTACTTAGTTATGCCCTGGTATTGCCAGAGTGTGCACATAGATAGAGGAGGCATGACACGTTTTGTCCAACTTGTCCCCTTTAACCAGGGAGGTTGAAGTATTTTGGAGGAGAAAAGGTTATAGGCGTATAGTGAATTTGGGAGATTGGTTGTTGCATGGAAAGTGAATCTTAGGCCTGGTCAGCGTGCTGTGTTGCACTGATTGAGCTAAACTGATAGAAAGCTCCAGATGACATGAGATGTTACGTTAAGTTGGTCTAATACAAGATATCAGATTCACCCAAAGTTACGTTGAAGCATCTTTTGGGAGCAGATGCCCTTCTTCTGGCGTAATGGTATCCATACAGAAGTAGTTTGTAAATTGATCAAGGTGAGCAACATCGGGATACAGTGCAACTGCATTGGCACGGGGGGGAAGGGGGGTTGCATGAATTGAACTGAATGATTTTTTTTTCCTAAACATTATTCAGTTGGATCTGTATAGAAATACTGCATGTAGATGAGGTTTATGACTGTAATCCCTTCCCTTTCAGTGTTGGAGTACTTATTAACATCCACCTTTTCACTTTCACAGTGGGAGCGTCTCTGGTTTCTAATCCTCACCTTCACTTTCTTCCTGACGCTGATCTGGTTTTATTTCTGGTGGGAAGTTCATAATGACTACAACGAGATCAACTGGTGAGTAAAATGTTTCCATTTGGGGTGACATATATCTGGTTTTGAGCAGAACCAGATCACATGGATTTTTCTTTTTAAGAGCTCTCCAAATCGTAATGCTTTTTTTTTTGGAGGGGTGGTGGAGGGGGATCCTCTTGTTGGAATCAGTAGCAGTAGAAGATAGGAATATGGGGCGAGCAATGGCATCTCTTGTGTCTGCACTGACAGATGCAATTATGTGTGGTTACTTGCATTTCTGCTATTCAACCTCTCAATGTCTGTGCTTTATGGAGAGTTTCTGGTAAACGTGGCAAGCAAACTTAAGTTGTGCGGAAGCCTGTCTGCCTCTGTAATTGGTAGTCGTATTTAACAAATGTCTCGTGAAAAGGTATATATCGTGTGTTATAGCAAGATATGGTAGATTTATTAATCTTTGTGTCTTGTTGGCTTCCACGTATATATGGTGAGGAACTTGGCAATAATTTGTAGCTCACCGATTGAACTATTTGAATGGTAGATATGCTGCTTGTTTTCTAATTCTGGCCTTTTGTTTTGATCCAAATCTGAAAAGTCAAAACCTAATAAAAAAAAGCCTAGGTTCATTTTGTCTAGGTTCGGGATTCTTTCCTACGAATGCAAACAAGAAAAGATGCGTGCAGAAATACCTGGACAAAGACACAGCAACTTACTTTTGTTCTTTTCTGATTTGATGCAATTCATAGTCATGTAGCCCGATTACTTTTGGCTCATCTATCTCAGTGCCTCACATCTACCTGTAAAATGAAGATGAAGTCATTCTCTTAGCCTTACCAGGCTTATTTTAACTTAAACGTTTATGAAGTATTGGGATATTAAGATAAGTACCATAGAAAGGTCTATGCAGAAGTTAATACTTCTGACTTCAGGGCAGGGTTTGAAGACTGCATAGTAAATAAAGGCCACTTTGATTCATCAAGATAAAACACGTATTGAAAAGTTCCTTGGACAGAGCTCACTTGAATATCCTGCATGGTGAGTGAAGCAGGGTTTCTGTCGGAGAGCGTGCCTGTCTGTAATAAATGGGCACATTTGGTATGCACGGGGGGCTGAATCAAGGTGGCACAGTCAGGCTTTGACTTGTCCTCTCTGAATGTAGTGGTCCAGGATAGTTTGTCCAAACCCCCCCTGAAAAACCCAGCTGTTGTCATGTTGACCCCACCATTGGTTCACTGCTTGGGTGGGAGCTCTTAGATGCACCAAACAGGTCAAAGCCCCTTGAGCTGGCGCAGCAACTGATACAGAACGACGAACTATTATTGCACCGTGGACCAGCGCGGGAAAGGGGATATACAGACTCTGCTGGGCTTCACAGCTGCTTGCGGCTGACAGAGGAATGGGAAGAGGAGGGACTCCTGGATTATTTCCAGGGTCTGAAAAGAGTATGCTGTAGGGCTCGTCTATGCTGCTGCGGTGGGAAGGGCAGGGCTGAGTGTGCCCTGTTCACACCAGACCTACCCGAGTCTACTGAAGTGCTCCAGATCTGGAAGATACCCGGTGAGGCTGTGCCAGGTTCATCTCTGGTAGGTCTTAGAGCAGCCTCTGCAGACGAGCCTGGTGACCTTCCAGGTCTGAAGCGTACTTTCGGATCTGGGTAGGCTCGGCTCTTTTCTCCCTGGGACCAGCCACTGCAGTAGCACGAATGAGCCTTTTGTGGGCACAGAAACCTTTTTTCCGTTGCCTCCGATGTGGAGTGAAGAGGTCTAACCCCGATGGAAATACCACTCCTGCCAAATTTAAAGCTGAGGATAAATTCAGGCACTCTGCAGAAGACCTCTCCGGGTTTTTTTTGTAGGTAAAACCTATTTTTCCTGAACTTCGTTCTCAGAAAGGCCCTTTCTCAAAAATTCAGCGTGGAACAAACACTGATTCCAGGAGTCTTTTGCGAATCTATAAGCTACTTGATTCCAAGGGTAGCCCTGCCAGTAATAAAGTGAAAACTATATTTTTAACATGGCTCGGCTCTGAAATGCTTTAACAAATTACTCGGCCCAAACAGCCGCCACCTAAATCACTTGAACATCACCTTTCTGTCAAAAACAATATGCAAATGGTATTTAAAATGCAACAGAGTAGTTAATCCCATAAATGAGCTGCCTGTTTAGGATGCTGAAGTTGTGTGAAGGATGCTGTTCCAGCAACTTTATGAATGATCTTCTGCCAGGGGTGACTAATACAAGGCAGGGCTGCCACCGAACAAGTTCCTGTTTGCAGCACTTCATTCATCAGTCAAAAGCTCCTAGGCTTGCGTTTACAAGAGAGACGTCTTTGAAGGGTACGTTGTCTCCTGTCAGGTTGTTTGACAGTCGTATTGAGCGTGGCTTGTCAGCTTCTATCCGTTTTCCAGAGTGGAACATATTTATTTGGGAAGCCTGATGCTCAAATAAACTTGCGTAAGGGTGGAGGGTGGAATAACAGCAGACACGTGACCTGTACATCATTGTGCATCCTGAATTGCCAAGGAATAACCTTCACCCAAAGACTGGTGTAGTGCGGTCTGTGCCTCTGCTCCACGCTTACAGCAGTCTAACGACAGATTTTGCTAGTGTTCATGCATCTTCTGTCCACCCCCCAGTTGTCCCAGCAGCGATTCTCTTGAGCTTGCTGCCCCTCCGTATTGTGCCCCGAGCAGGACTATTGACCGGTATTGTCTCCTGTCCCTGTTCTTCTCTGCATCCCCCCTGCTGCGTCTCACTTTAACCTGAAAGCTTGTTGGACAGGACTAATTTTTGCTGTTCTGCCCCTAACACGGCGGGAGGTCCTGCTCCATTCTTCTTATTCCTATGGCAGTAGCAGTTATCATTTTAGCATACTTGGAAAGCTCCCTCCTGCGGGGCTTTGCTGATATGACTCTTCAGTAGCTTGGGGGAAGACAGAAGGCAAGCTGGGTCTGCTTTTAAAGTTGTTGGGGTTTTTTTTCACCACCCCCAAAATCTTTTCTTCTGTCACCCTACTCCCAAGCATGCACTTCTCTTGGCTAACTGCTAGACCCCATGGCCCAGCCCCGAGGTCTCTGAGAACAGGACAGGTTTCCTTGGGAAACTTGTGAGTGCCGCTTTTGGTGTTTTTTAACAGAGGGAACACTTCAGGTGTCTTTCCAAAGCTGTCCTCAGCATTTCCACAGTATCTTCTACCTGATGACCGCAGGGCCCATTAAAGTCAATGAAGTCACACGCCGGGATCCAAAGTAAATGGTCTGCAACGAAGCCCAAAGCGCATGCAACTCATGGGGTTTCCGTTTCATGATGGAAGTTGAAGCCAAAGTTGCACCTGAAACCAGAGTTAGCAAAGCCTCCGAGTAAATCCAGGCTGTTGCAGAGTTTTTCAAGGTCTTTGGAATGAATCCTGGAGAAATGTGACCTGTCTGGTAAAGAAACTCTTGGAGAACTTGGGCATGATACCATAAAGACCCAAACCCCACTGTCTTTGAGCCAGCCGCCACAAGGGTCAGTGGCTGAGCTTTGCGCATCCTACTCGATGCGGAAGGTCGCATAACCGCTCTCTCCAGAGACGGATCAGCTGAATCGTAGATGGTAGCTGGCTTGCCGTGAGTTATCTGGCAGTAGAGGTGGGACTAGATCCTGTAAATCCTGGCTTAAACCCCTGGACTGCACTGCTTCCCTAGCACACAGTTTTCCCCTTCTAGTCTTAGGCTGCTGGATCCCACTGAAGGACCCTGATGCTGGTGGATGAGCCCAGCTCTGTACTGACGAGTGCATTCAGCTGCTTTGTGTTACCTACAGGCCTTCTGGCATCCAACAGGTAAGCATCACTGCACACTGCCATTGTAATGGTGCCAGCTCCCACCTCCCATAATCTAGTTCCATAACTTTTTCCATTCTCAAAGCCAGAAAGAACTCTTATTTTTTTAACGAGGCTTAGAAGAGGCCTCATTTGGATCTGAATAATAGATGGAGGGTGCTTGTGCTCCTGCAGACACCCACATGAGCAACTCACTGTGTCATAGCTGTGAGTTTTTTGCATACCGGGCAAGTCCTGTTTCCATTGACTTTTTTTAGGAGTGCTTGACACTTCTCACCAAGCACTGAAGCATGCGGAGACTGCAGACCATGCTTGAAAGGTTGGCTGCTCATTCCATGCTCTCAAACTCTGAACCTGGGCCCATAGGCAAGCAAATCCCGAAGTTTGCTTCCAGCACTTGTATTCCCTCCCTCGTATTCTGGAGGAAGTCGCTTTCCTTATCTTTTTCATATCTTCATCTGTAAAATGAAGGTGATGTTTTGAAGTAGCTGGTTCAAAATTAGGCATAGGATTTGCTTTAGAACACATTAGAACTTTTTTTATAGTCCCATAGTCTGTCTCCGTATTCGGATTGCAAACTCTGGTAAAGATTCATCTCTCAGCATGACTGTAGTACCTAGCGTAGTGGACCCTCAGCCCTTACTGGGTGTTGTCATAGCACATTATGTGAGAAGCTTTCTCTGCTGACACCACCCTGCCCCATTACAATTATTGGGTGTCCTGGCACTAAGTGAGGCTTTCAGGTCATCTGGTGGCTCATGCAGTCCTTAAATGCAATTCATGGTTTATTTTTCTCTGTATCCACAAGATGAGAGTAAAGCTACCCAATGAAGGGTTTCCACTGTGGTGTACACTGAGCAGCTATGGTCATTTAGCTGTGAGCAGAACAGGGCACTGGATTTTATGGTCACGCACCCTTTTTTTTGTGTGTGGTTAAAATGGCAAATTTTAAACACGAGTTGTATAAAACTCTGGAGCACTTTGTAAAATGCCAGTACAACTTTTGTGTTGCATAGTTTGGGCGTCCTGGCTTTAAAGCTGCAGGCCTGGCTGCTTTGATTAGTCATACGTCTCCAGTGGCAGATGGAGGTAGAAGGCCCTTGGTCCCAATGTCAGGGTCTCATCAGGGGAGGGTTGGGATGACTTGAAAATAAACCAAACTAGCCAAGGAAGCTGCTAACTGGGAAGACAGCACTCCGTGTATCTGTTGAGCAATTTTGTTCATTGCAAGTAAATGTTGAAAATGGGCCAGTGGCCTTGTATGTACCAGACCCCAATTAGCCACCTGTTTCAGGATGGGTTTGAGTCCTGACATCAGCGGTCAGCAGAAACAGCATGGTTTTAAAAATAGCCAAAAATTCTTTGAAAATAATAGGAAAGAGGATAATAATGTGGTGTGAGGCTTTAATTACAGTGGAGCTAATCCCAGGGGTAGAGGGAATGGAAATTTCCACTAGATCCATTCAAGCTGAGCTTGGGTTTTATAGCACAGATGTTTGCAGCCTACCGAAACACAATGGTGATTAGAAAAATATATGCTGAGGTGGCCTGGGGAAGCACAGAAGCACCTTGATGGTGCAGGCAGAGATGCAGAAACTGGTCGTGGGTATGCAAACAGCATGGACGGCGTTCTTCCAAAGCTCTTCTCTGCCGCGGTATCTCAGAGTCAGTGTCAGCTGATGGTGAAGCAAGGGGACCGTGCTCAGTTGTTACCTCATCCTCCACTTTTTTGTCCTCCCCCTCCCCTTCCTCTGTACTTGTTGTTCACCAGTCATCACTTCTGGTGGGAACCCAGGTTGTATGCAGGGTTTTGCAGGGGGTCTCTGTACAATGCCAAGTCTAATGTTCTTCAATCCCTGTTTGGAGCCCTCTGACCGTGCCAGAGCAAAAAGAATAGGTCCTTGCTGTAGTGGCTTATCCATTGTCTGCGCCACAAGTACAGCTGATGCTGCCCTCCCTCCCCACCCAGTGACAACGACCCTCTTCAGTTGAAATGTGTAGAGAAAATGCGAAGTATAAACTGTAAATAGAGCGGCTGAGCCGTCTCCAACTGCACCAGAGACTTCAAACCGGATGCAACGTTCTTCATTGCTTGACCTGAAGTCTTCGGTTTCTTTGGCAATGGGTGGACGTTCTTGGGAGGAGGACAGCTATCAGGTGATGGGATCCAGTTGACAAGAATGGGGAAGAGCATCTTTGGATGGTAAGCAGGGCTTTAGACTAGGTTTCAGTGGGGATGGTGGTCAAAAACCCTCCAGCAAAAAAACACGCAGTCCAGAGGGGAAAGGACTTGAAGAAGTAATTCAACTCTGGGAAAGGGCCAGAGAGAGAGAGTGGCATGGAAAGGAAGCAAGGAAGTCCTTCCAATGGATGTATATGAACTGGAGAAGTATGGGGAATAAACCAAATGAGGTGGCAGCTGCCGCCTGTGAAGAGAACTGCAGTCTCATTGGCATCGCTGAGATGAGATGAGACGAGACGGCTCGTATGACTGGAATGTGAACAATGGGGGTGACGCTCTCTTTTGGAAGGATGGAGTTGGGAGAAAAGGTGGTGGTATTGCCTTCTATGTCAAAAACACACGTGCTTCTTCCCTGGCCCAGGGAGAAGACGGCAAAGCACAATGCAGTTGAGTGAAGACGAAAGGTGAAAGATGCAGCACTGATATAATGGTGGGGATTTATTATAGGTGTCCTCATCCGGAAGAGGAGGTGGATGCGGCACTCTTCAAGCAGGTGACAAATCTATCCAAAAGCCGTGGGATGGTACGAATGGGAGGCTTCAATTCTCCACACAGGGAGGAGATAATAAAAGAGAAGGCTAGAGAGCTTTTGATGGGTTTGAATTAATTTGCCAGTAGGGCCTGATGAGCTTCCTTCCAAAGTCCTGATTGAACCGGCAGAGGACATCTCGGAGCCCTTAGCAATGATTTTCATGACGTCGTGGGAAACGGGCCAGGTACCAGAGGCCTGGAGAAGGGCCAGTGTGGTGCCCTTCTTTAAAAAAGGCGAGGAGGAGGACCCAGGGGACTACTGACCGGTTAGCCTCACCTCAGTACCTGGGAAGGAGCACATCCTAACGACGGCCATTTGCAAGGATCTGGAGGCTGACTGCAAGCAGCTAGCATGGATCGGTGGAAAAAACCTTGTGTCAAACAAACCTGAACTCCTTTTTATTTTTAATGCCTATTTTCGACGCTTGCGTCTGGGCTTTGCTGATTGCTTCTCCCCCTTCCTCTCTCCCCTTTTTTCTGTCATATGTGTCAGGGTGTGTTTAAGCCTGGGTGTTTTCTAGGGACTTTGACTGGGCTGGACCAAAGCTCCTGCTGGGACCGCAGCTGACTGGAGGGTCGTGGGTCAGGGTCAGACTAATTGCCATCCTGAGGGTCAGGAAGGAATTTTACCCCATGGTCAGACTGATAGAGACTGTGGGGTTTTTTTTGCTTTCTTCTGTAGTGGGGGGACATGGCCTTCTACCTAGGACCTCTTGACTATATATTGCCAACAGATTAGAGAAGCAGGACTGTGGCTGCTGTGGTTCCCCTGTTTTACCTCTGGCATGTTAGGGTGTTAGGTCTCTGCTGTGTCAAGGTCAAGGGTCATCTTATGTAGAGTTTAAATAATGACTGTATGAGATGATATGGATATGGATGTGGAAGAGCCTGTCTCTGGCAGGGGGTTGGACTAGAAATTTGCTGGTCCCTTCCAGCCCTACTTCTCCGTGACCAGATGTTATGCGTGGTGCTGCCAGATGCCGCTAACCGGCATCTGGGAAATGTCCATGTTCCACGGAGATGTGATAAGCCCAGTGCACAGTTTGCACGTCTGATTGAAAGCCACATGTAGGGTACACTTACCCACTGAGTGATCCTCTGGATTAGCATGGGGCTAGGCATGAGACGAAGGATGCTGACATGAGAAAATGTTCTGACGTTGGGCCCTGAACTTGTAAACAACCGAGACATCCTTTGAGGAGTGAGATGTGCTTTATAAAGACCAAATCAAATCACAACCCGGGGTGTTTGCCGCAGGCTTTTATCATTTAACCAAAAGGCTTCCAGCTTTGCATATGCAGTTCCCTCCTTTCATTTTGATGCTCCGTGCCTCAGGAATATAAATATTTTTAAATTTATTGCTTGGGGCAGTTCCTTTTGCTCTGTGTTTTCAGCTGCTTTTGTTTCATGTCTCCAGTGCACGGAGGTTAGATCCACAAATCCAAGCTACAGAAGGAAAGCAGGAACTTGAATAAAGAAGCGTATGTAAAGCTTTGTAGTTTGCGAGCTTGATCCTATTCCCCTTGGAGCTGGGTCATAAATTCATGTCTATGTAATATGGTCTTTCATTTTTTCCCCCCCTTCTCAGTTCTGGGGAAGGCTAATCACGGTTTATAACGTGGTCATGGAGCACGGTTTCTGAAGCTTTTGCAATGTAAAGCAAGCATGAAGAAAATGTAGGAGATGTCAGTGGCAAAAACAATAAATGCCCAGAGAGAGGTTCGTCTGAACAGTCGTGATTCCGGCTAACCTGAGTACCTGGGAACTCGCTTCCACATTTAATTTCATTTGGCTCAAATTCACTTAACTTATGGCGCTTTCCACATCCGGGCGGGAACCTGGAGTTGCATTGTGTGTTCATTGTGGAAAATCAAGAGCTGTGTTTTGGGGGTGGGGAGTGGGTTGGAGTGCATTGCTAGACAGATGATCTTATGCTTGCTGTATGCTTGAGCTGCTTCAAGGCATGTGGCATTATTCGTAGACGTAGCCCCAGCAATCTGGCCTGGGTTTGTGAATGGGTGGATCGTGTCATCGCTGGGTCCATGATGCATCAGTTCCCGCCTTGCAGCTGGCACTGAGGATCTTCTGTGGTGGTGGCTATTTGGGCACTTGCTGTGGTTGGAGCATCCGAAAGGATGCTGAGTCTGTGGGACAGCTTCGCTTGAGGGCAGATTTCAGGGGGAGGGTGGCAGGGGATGGTTATGGAGACGCCAGATACTTGGAGCTGCTTGCCTCTTTGTACCAACGTCACTCGGTACAAAGCTTTGCGTGGCTGCCCTTCGCAGGCTGGTTTTGGCCAAGTACTGGGAAAGCTGATTTAATAGAGCAGTCGGCTCATCCCAAAGGCAACGTGGAGCTGGTGGTGGCTGTGTATCGCTGGCACTTGGCTCCGTGTTGTGCCCTGAGCTTTTCAGCAGTTTCCAATGAATAATGTAGCCACCGAAGGGCTTCGTGGAGTGGGCTTTTGTTCAGTAGCCAGCAGCGCTGAGAGGAGACCCCAGCTGTCCTATCTCCTGGATCCCCATTTCAGCTGTCACTGCCCACTGCCTAGTTTAGAGAGCTCGGCACTAACATGCTAGAAATGTGGGCATGAGCCTGTAAGCAGGATCTGTTCTGTGCATGAGCAGACTGAAGGGACCCGGGAAGGCAGCACAGTCTGACTGCTGTGGGGGTATCACCAGCTGCTGGGCCAGATGCAGGCTGCTTGGGGAGGCACCCTATTTTCTCCCCCCCCCCCCCAAAAAAAAAAGTAAAATATGGGCCTTGGTTTTGCAATTCAGAAGAAAGAAAAGGTTGTAGCAGTATTGATCTAGAGGCAAAAGGAATCAGAACTCATGACACGGGTGATATCTTTTATTAGAGCAACTAGATTTTTGCAAAATAAGTTCTTTAATTGCAAGCTTTTGGACACAAATGATCTTCTTCAGGCATAGGAGAAAAGATTGTAAACCCGGGAGCACTCTTACAATCTTTTCTCCTGTGCCTGAAGAAGAGTGCTTGTGCCCGAAAGCTTGCAATTAAAGATTTTTTTTTTTTTTTTTTTTGCAAAAAAGTAGTTGGTCCAATAAAAGATATCACCTCTACCACCAGCTCTGAATAAAGAAAAAAGATCTTTCCTCAGTAAGTAACTGCGTAGCAGTCACTAGGGACCTGACCCTGCTTGTTATTCTGCTCCCCCCACAGATTTTACTTCTTACCATATTTCTGACATATAAGGTGCCCCACAATTTCCCAAAACTTTTTTTTTTAAAGCTGCGTATTTGTGATAAGATATGATATTATCGTAGGCAGCGGCCTTTGATAGCATAGTCTTTCCAGTACTCCCTTGTGTCTGAGAGGAGTCAGTTGAAAGTGTGCTCAGGTTTGGAAAATGAACTTGATGCCAATTCTCAGTAGGTTTGTGGTGCAACCCTATTGCCAGGCATGTCAAAGAGCATCCAAAAAGGTGGATTGCAGGCCAGTGCTTCTCATTTATTCTCAAGATCAGAAATAGTTTTCTGAAACCTAGGTTGGGCTTAATTCATCCCTTCGGTGCAGGGGGGAGGGGGTTGAAGTCCTCGGCAAAATCTTTAGTAAACAGAATGGGATCAGGAGTGGACTTAAGACTCAACGTTACTTTTGGCCCTCTTAGTCGCAGAGCTCTGCCAGCAGGGCTGTGTCTGTAAGGGACGTGAATCGATAGCACCCATAGCCACCTTTATTTTGCACGCACAAGTCCTAGTGTGTTGGCTTTTGCTGGTGTTTGGAGAAGGTGAAGTGACTCTGATGGCAGAACCCCTCCGGCCTCAGAGCTGCATCTGTCCTAGGGACCCGATGGCCCATCCCAGCTGTTGTATTCGAGTCGGACAGCATTGCTTCTTGGCCTTTTGGCTCAGATCAAGTGTCTCGGCCTCTTGTGGACTAAGATCAAGTGTGGGGTATCCGAATCCCAAGACCGACTGTAGTGCCAGGCGTGGTGTTTAGAACGATTGAGTTCTGCCTACTCAAATGATACGGTTTTTGGCACGATTGAGTTGTGCTCAATCAATAGGATTCGGCCGATTTGACCTGGAACACAAAATATATTAATTAAGGGGAAAAAATGGAGACAGCAGGAGTTGTGTAGGGTAGACCTCGTGCTCGGTGACACCTACTCAAAAGGAGTCAAAAGGATGAAAGACCCAAATACAAGCCTCCAGCTTTTGGTGGATTCCAGTTTGGAGGAGTTTTTAAAAAGAAACCAAAATGCAGCGTTCCTTTCATTTCTTGCTCGTCTTTGATTGCTGTTTCAAGGGAGCTCTTTTTCAAAGCCTCCTTCAGCTTTAAAGCTACGGCTGCTTATGACCGAGTGCCCGGGCTGTGTTCAAAACCCCTTGTGCTGTCTAAGACTAAAGGCCTTGTTCCTAGCCAGAAACTTAAGGCATCTCTTCGGGGCATTTTTTTGGTGCAGGTCCCCGAGGAGCAGGCATCGGTCTTCCAAATGTAACGGTGCCTCCGCTGCGGTTTCTGAAGCCGGGTCTGGGCTGCTTTTCCTCCCCGTTGGTTGCAGCAGGGAGTGGGGTCCTTCAGGAGGCTGCAGAGCCGATGCTTTTGGCATCCGCGTGGGCTCTGCGGGTGGTGAGGAACCGCTGGAGGGAATCTTACTCATGCTGAAATCATCTTACTGACAGGGGTCTGGGACCCCAAGGCATTTCCAAATACAAGCGCTGGAAAGCATCCCATTCACAAATGTACGTGAGAACGGAGAGGGACCCATCAGGTGACAGAGCTGAGATGCCGTCACCTTCAGCCGCCAGGGCAAGGTGGAGCCGGAGTCAGCATCCATCGCGTGTTTTGTTGTAGCTTCATTGATCCTTGTGCAAAAACCAGTAAAGCGGGACGCTCTCTTTAATTACCCTTCGGCTTCATTCCAGGAGACTTTTATTAGGAAGTGTGTCTTCATTTAAATGCAAATTTTAACATTTAAAGTCCAGGGCTGGGAGATGGGGGTAGTATCTCATACAGCACCAGATGTGGTGACTGGCCTGCTTGTTTCAAGCAATTGCCGCCAACTCCTTTGCTGCCAGTACCCCTGCCGCCCTCGCAGGCGGAGCACCTCCCCTGCAAGCTGCGACGGCTGAACTGGAGGTATCAGTGTGGGCTCAGCCCTGCCTAGCTCCCAGCAAAGCTCAGTGTGCCACAGCACACTTTCCACTCCTAGTACCCAACCTTGTATGTGCATAGTGCGTGTGTGCGGACAAATGATTGAATCCCAGCAAGTTGCAAGGAAGTAGGGACTTGCTACATGTCATCACTGCACTGCTACTGCGTGTTATTGGATGATTCTTTAATGAGTAAATAGCTCGGGGAGCAGAGACCTTAATGCAAGCTTGACCTTTCCAGGAGAGATGGCCTTCAGTAGGACCCAGACCTTGGTGAGGTCCCTTAGCCCTTGGGAAGGTGAGGATTTGCGACCCAGCTTGCAGTTAGAAACAGCCATGGCAAGCAGCTTCATGGTGCTACTGAGGTGCTCCAGCTCTTTGCTGTGGCTTTAATTGCAAAGGACCCTCTGTCTATAACCCAATGAATTTTGCATTAGTTGCTGCAGAGTGGTATGGCTTCAATAGGTCAGGTAGAGAATGCCCCCACCTTGGCTAAGTGTCCAACCTGGTGGTAAAGGCCCTTTTCTGGATGGGTTTGAAACCTCTCAGGCTTAGGAGGGAACTGCAAGGAGATGTCATGCTTCCTGGGCAAGTGGTTTAATCGCTAGATTAGAATTTAAAAGAGGTGTGGTGCCAATGGCAGCAAAACCCCAAGATGGGATGAATATGGCTCTAGCTGCTGTTTTAGGCCAAACTCGGAGCAGTCATTTGTGCCTGCACAATCTGATCCCTCAGGCTTGACCAGGGGTGTCAAAGATCTGACCTGTGGACCAGATCCAGCCATCATTCAGTCCTTTGTGTTGCCCCATGGGTCTGAGTTGACCCATATGCCACTGGGCAGCCCCAGATGCAGGGCTCGGGATGGACACTACATGTGACACCTGCTCTGCGTGGTCTGAGATCCACGTTACACGCAGTGCCCACCCTGGCTGGTCCAGGACTGCACTGCACGTGCTCTCCTCCTGCCCCTCCAGCTTGTCCAGGACTGGGTAGGGGGACACCGTGCGTGGTATGGGTCCTGGAGTAGACATTGTGTGCACTGAATCTGGCATGAGGAGTGGGGGTAAAGGGGCATCCGTGTGCATGACCTGGCCTGTGGACTGGCCCCATGCCACTCATCCAGCTTGCAAGACCAGATGAGTTTGACACCCCTGGTGCAGACAAACTCTCAGGGGAATAAGGTGCCTCTGAGACTGGGGACTCCAAATGGGCTGTGTTGCAAGATCAGCACTGAGCTTTTCAGTCTTGCCGGGATGGTGGTACTTCTGGACATGTGCAGAAAGGGACGTCCAGATTTAGGGAACTTGACTGGCAGAACGCGAGAGTGGGGTTTGGAGGATCATATTTGTGGATTTAGGCACCTAAATTCTGTTTAAGTACCACTTTAGGCCCCTGGGTCCTTTAGCAGATCTAGGCCTTGGGGTTTTGTTCAGGTCTCCCCCTGTTCCTGAGCTGCCTGAAAGTTAGTATTTGACCTGTGAGAAAAGTAGTTTTATTCCAGCGTCCCAGCAGCATCTTTCCAAGCCAGGCGTGGTGTTTAGAACGATTGAGTTCTGCCTACTCAAATGATACGTTTTTTTCCAAGAATCGCTGTCCTCGTTTGGCCCTCCCTTAGTCACAGACTCAGCAGAGGACCGAGAAGGCCATCGAGGCTGAGCTCTATTGATGCTTGCACAAAGAGGGGGCCTCCAGGCCAGGGATGGCCTGTTAGTGGTATGGATGAAGCCTTCACATCTGCTCTTTATGCCTGACCCTGCCGAGCACATGAATCGAGTACTCAGCCTGCTGGGCTCTCTGCCTTCTCACCTTTATACAGCCCTACATTTTAGGCACGTAGTGTGGTCCAGTCACTGTTTCTGTAAGCATGATTCATGGAAGCTAAGGACAAAGATACAGGACTTAGGACCTGGCCTGAGCTCCACAATGAAGCAGTCGCAGATCCAGGGCTATTGCCCCGGGATCCCCCTTCTTTCTCTGCCCTGCCGCTCACCTACATCCTAGCTCCTACATCACTTGAATGCATTTCTGAGCAGATACCCGCCTTGCCTAACAGGGATGCTTGCCTTCTGCAACCAGCTTTGTAGTGATGCAGTGCCTAAGCATCATTTGAACCCTTCACATTTCTGACCACGGTCCCTGCAATGCTAATCAGATCCAATTCCCACCGCCACCACTAGCTTTCCTTGTCCCCTCTACAAGGAGCTCAGGTCTTCAGTAGGTGCTATTGTGAATAGCTGGGCTCCTTTTTTTTTTCCTTCTCTTTCATTCCTTCTGCTACAGTTTCCCCATCTGATGCCGTGCCCTGAAAGCACTTATTGAGATCGGAGTGCAAATCCCAGTGGGAATATTTGTGTCGCACTCTGTTTTACTTGTTTACATGGGATGCTTTTTGGAAAGCCAAACCCCGGCCCTGTATATTTTTCCTAATAGCACGGTATCAGCCTTTAACATAATCATCCAAACGCAGCTTCCCGGAGCGATTTCCCATGAGACCTCCATGCACAAATATTGTGTTTGTTTTGAAACGACTCGTTCCTTTCATCTCCCGGCTCTTGCCGGCTCTCGCGGAGAGGGAGCAGCCCCCTAGTCTAACCTTTACCGAGTGTAGCAGAATTGGTTTGGTGTTGCATCTTTGCCTGATTGCTTTCACGCTTTGTCTTTCAGGTTTTTGTATAACCGGATGGGATATTGGAGTGACTGGTCCATTCCAATACTTATAACAACTGCTGCTGGCTTTACTTACGTTACAGCGTTGTTGGTAGGTAAATTAAAGTCCATCGATGAGTGCTACAGAGCATGCATTTCAGCTTGCCCTGTGCAAGAGCATTGCGGAAGCGGGTCGGTTCTGTACAGCGTGTGCGTGCTTCTTGCTGGCTCCCACCTCAAGTGCTTTCGAGCAGATAAAATATTGAAGCTCTTTCCACCCCCGGTGTTACTGGCTACACATCTAGCAGAGGTTGTCATGCAAAGTGGCTCCAGCTGACCCACTGTTTATCTCGCTCTCCCTGTGGTTTGGTCCCATTTTTTCGTATAACCTCAGCCTTCGGTTTTCCATCAAATGGGAGAAATGCTGCACCGCATCCTGAGATACTATGACCAATACTGTACCTAGACTCCTGGCAGCTGTGGGTGTACTCCTAGTATCAGGCCCCACTTTGCCAGTGATGATGATAATAATAATCAGACAATGGGAAAAAAATTGCCATTTTTGGGCCCCCTTTCTGTCCGGCTACCCGGTTCACCCATGCCTGTGTCCAGCATTGACTATGGCCTGAATCCTGAGGCTGACACTTGGGTCGGCAGCATCTTCTTATCTTGCTCAGAACAAATAGTATTTCTTGTCAGCTCTGCTGATCTGCACCCTAACGTGATGTCCTCTTCTACTGCCACCATCGCAAGGGCCACGAAAGTCTGTCTACCCTGTTCTCCCTTTAGGGCAGACTCTACCGTACAGCTTCGTAATTTGTTTTTAACCTCCCCTCCAAGTGCCCCCTTCATCCTCTTCTCATTGCTGTTCTCAGTCTCACATCAAGGCGAGTTTCCTATGTACATACTGAATGTGCTGTTGCATCTGGTATAATCTGATGTCTGACCGGCGTCTCTTCTCATTGTCCTTTCAGATTTTAGCACTATGTCACATAGCAGTGGGACAGCAAATGAACCTACACTGGCTCCACAAGGTAAGTGACCCTTTCTCATAGCCTGGGATTTGAGCAAAGCAAAGGGGGCTGGAGGGATGTGTAATGGCCCATGTGGTTGTAGCCCTTGACAGTGCTGTACCCATAGCTCCCAGAGGTATATTATACAATAAACTTGAGGCCTGCAGGCTCCTACTCAGGTGCTGCTCTCTCCATCACTCCTGCTGTTGGGATCTCTGGGCTCCCTTTCCTTCCTCCAGCCTCCACTTCCTTCCCCTATCCCTAGGGTGCAGATTCCTACCTAGTTTGTTGCAGGTTTTGGGATATTTGCAGATAACAGGTACTGTAAATGTTAGCTCCCTCTCCGTGATTCCTCCGGGTGGGATAGCAAATGCAGAGCAGCAGGGAATTAGTGAGCCCGTAGGGCGCAGAGCTAAGCAGAGGGAGACTTAATGGTGGTAGCTGGGAGCCCTTCTTGCAGTGGTGCGGGTATTGAAAGGAAAAAACCAAGCAGGATAGCAAATGGTTAATGGATGAGGGGCAGAGCTCAGCAGTCGATGAAGTCATGCCATTTACTTTTCAAATGAATTTCCAAACAATAATATTTAGGTTTAGATGGTTTCCTTCTTGGGCGGGTGGAGGGAGATTCCAGGAAGCTCGTTTTTCCATCTGACTGCTCCATTCTGGGGGATGCGGATTTCCTGTTGGTTCCGTGAGGGGGGTTGGCCCTGAGGACCTGGGCACTGAAGATGCACAGAGCCCACCATTGGCTTGAAAATCTTCTGTGCTCCCGCTCTTCCAGGCTACTTGTCTCTAATTTCCTAGCACCCCCTGCTCCAGAATGCTGCCTGAAGAACGCTTGTGAAGGGCATAGGCACCGACTTTTATTTTTGCTTGCAGGGGGGTGCTAAGATGATGCCCCTGCCAATAGCACTACCAGAGCAGAATGCATGAAGGGGTAGGGGTGGGTGCGGTGTCGGGGCTCCCTGCCCTGCTGCCCTTCCCCCAGGAGCCCACCCTAGCCATGCTGTAGTACAAGTCCATATCCCCCCATCTGCTGTTTCTGGGCAGGCAGGGGGCACCTCGCCATGGCCACGTGGCTGGTGTGGGGCTCCCTTGGGGAGGACAGCAGGGCAGGGAGCCTTGAGGCTGTAGTGGATAGCCTGCATCTGCCCCCACCCTGTATAGACATCTGAGGGGCACATGCCCCCCCATGCCCTCCTCAGGAGTGCATGTAGTGGCCGCCCCCACCCCTCCCTCACCAGATGAGCCACCCGTGGCTCTGTCCCACTTCCAGCCCTGGGTTCCATGCTCCACCCTGGCTAGGCAACACCCCCAGGCCCAGCCCCTGCCCCTGCCCCACTCCTGTGGGAGCCTCACTCTGCCTCTCCCCATAGACTTACCTACAGGCAGCTGGGGGAGCTGCCTGGGGCTGTATTACTGCCCACATGCATGTGTGTGCATGCACACATGTGGCACCCCCTACCTCCCGTTCTTCCTAGGCACAAGCAGCCCCTTGCAGGCTGATACTCTGCCCATCTGCAAGGGGAAACCCACCTTTTCCCATATTTTTCCATGGTGAATGGAAAACCCAGATCTATGCATGGTACTGAGCATCTGGGACAAATGCTGTCCCAGAATTATGCAGCCTGGGACCAGGACTTTGTTCACATTCGGGGACTGTCCCGCCTAATTGGGGATGGGTGGTCACCCTACCATCCTCCCAAGAGGGACCAGGGCTCTTGGGCTTCCATGTAATCAGCACCTATGGTGAGGAATATGAATATAATTTTCATTGTACAGACCGATAAAAGGAAGTGTAAAAAGATTAAGTTTGTTCTTCAATACAAATGTCACGGAATGGTTAAGTGACTTGCATTGGGTCCCCTACCTAGTAAGTCAGTGGCATGGCTGGAAACAATACAACTCCACATCTTTAGACCACTACACAGAGTCCTGACCCCTAGCTCCCAGCACTAACCACTAAGAAGTTTTCTCTAAAAATAAGCCCACCTTCTAATTGTCACCAGGAGGGTGGGAAAATGAACTAAACAGCTGCCTGGCACATCCTTGGGGGTGTTGAACTCACACCTCCTTGCAGACCAGATATGGATGGAGCAGCAGTAGCAGGTAGGAGGTTAACACAGGCGTGACTTGTCCCACACCGCTGACACATCCCAAATGGGGTTGTGTACCCAGGATTTCAGCTATGTGCTCCCCTCTCCCCACCAAAACTCCCAGACCCTCTGTGAGCCCTGCAGAGTGTCTATTTAACACTCATGTCTTAGGCCTTTTTGTACCAATTTACCTTTGGCTTGAAACTTGCAACCTCGTGTGGTTGAATTCCAGTTTTGGTGACCAGTTTGCAGCAAAATAGAGTCTATTTTGTGTGGAGGCTGCTGTCCTTCTCCGTGCTTAATTTTTTTTTTTAAAGCTGTGGCCAGGTACAGGGTGTTTTTTGTTTTATTTCCATCAAGCACTTGGTGGCTGCTGAGATGGGGAGGGTGAATGATATCTAGGACTCCTTGGGTATACAGTTGCCTATGAATGTGGAAGACTTGAATCTGTATGGCCTGAGAGGCCCCTTCCAGTCCTGTGTTTGTGTGATGTGTACAGGTGGGTCTGCAGACATTATATCAGACATGGCACGGGCTTTATTTTTGGTACGCAACTCCTTTTGAAGCCAGCTGGAACTCTGTGCACAGATGAGTCCAGGGCTGGATTAATGCATAGGCAAACTAGGCACATGCCTAGGGCCCTGAGCTGCATGGGGCCCTGGTCCTTCCCTCTGCAGCGGCGGTGCAAATGACCCCATCTGCCTCCCTTCCCTTCCCAACACTGCAGTGGCTGCTTCCTAGCAGCAGCACCTGGGTGGGGAGGGGGGTCTCAACCAACCTGGGGCCGGCAAGTTTGTTTGCCTAGGGCTCACTGAAGGGTTAAGTCGGCCCTGCACGATTCAGGCAGGATTGGGCCCCTGGCAAACAGGCGGATGCATGCTGGACTCTGAATTGCATCCCTTTCCTAGTTCTTTTCCTTTCCAGACGTGTTTGACTGCAGGGAAGTGGAAGTGGGAGATGGGAAGGGGGTGGAGGATGTCTGCTGCTGAAAAACAAGTTGTTGATTCTTGAGCAGAGCATATGCTTCTTCATAAGGAGTCTGATGTTTTTCAGACATGTTCCAGGTGGCTGGTGGGTTTGGATGAGTAACTCCGAGAGAGAAATATGTTGCAGAGATCCATTGGTTGTCCCCACCTACAGATGACCTCCACCCCTCACTAAATAAACAGTATCCCTTCACCACAAACCAAACACATCAGGGTTTGCTGCTTCTTTTTTTTTTTTTTTTTTTTTACCTTGAACTTTCCAGATCTTGCATGGGAGGAGGTGGGAGGAAGACGTGGGACTTGGGAAGGCCAAAGTGCCAATTCTTGTCTTCGTTATTTTTAGTGAATTCAGTAAAGTTGGATGCAAATACCTTGGCAGTTAGAGATCTGGTGTACGTCCTCTCAGGAAGGACTGGCCTGGATTACAATGGCGCGTGGTCTCTGTCTGAGTGGGGCTCTCTGTCTTCCCCTCTGATCCTGGAACTAGAGAATCATGGAGAAAGCTGCTTGGTGATGAATTAACCGTGTTTATCCAAATCCAGGATGACCCCAAATTTGAGCTGATGCCCCAATAATTAGATTCTGTGCATGGAAATCTTATATATTTGTTATAATTCCCATTTATAGAATCTGATGATTGGTGGGTTGCCTCAAATTCATCCTCACCACCATTGCAGTGGGGAAAGCAGTCGCAGAGGGGTTGTAGGTGGGGATCCGGCACTAAGGGGGTAGGTGGTGGAGGGAGTAGTGGCAGAGAGGCAGTAGAGGGGCATGTGGTGTGGAAGCAGTAGGGGCAGGAAGGGGGAAGATGGTGGGGAAAAGAAACTTGCCCTCTACTGCCCGCCCCCCACTTACCCGCACACTTGCACTTGCCCCACTTGGCAGCCTCCGGCCTCCATTCCCTTTCCCCCCTCTCTCCCACTTGTGCTGCTTCTTCACCCCCATAGCCTCAGCCCCACTCGCCTCTCCAGCCCTCCCTCTTCCCCACCCTGCTTACCCTCGCTGTAACACTGGCCGGCTGGGACATAGAGCAAAGCCCCAGCCTGGTCCCATAGCAGCAATGTAGAACTGGCACCGCTGCTACAGGGCTGGGCTGGGGCCATGCTCCGTGCCCTGGGCTGCAGTGCGGACAGCCTGCTGGCATCAGAGGTGGGGCAGAGGCTGCTGGGAGGGGGTGAGTGGGGAAGGTGGGGAGAGGCAGGGGATGCGGAAGTGATGGAGCTGCAGGCAGCAGCTGCCGTTTCAGCCCCGACCTGGGGTTGGGGCCAGAGCTACAGCAGCTGCCTGCCCCTCCATCACCGCATACTCAACTCCCAAGACCAGGGGCTTTTTTCCCTCATGTTAAATGGTGGGGCGGGGGGGACCTTGCCTTGCAACTGAGTAAATGCAGCTTAAGCCACCTTGTGCATATAGTCTGATGAACTGGAGAAGGTTTAAACTAGACGTAGAGAGGGGTGGAGGCTGCGTTAACTGAACATGTTGATGCCAAGGGGGGCATGACAGAATGAACCACGTGAGACATGCCCCCGTTGATATACTTTCCCTCTCAAGCAGGGGTGGGCAAAATGGCAGATTCGGCCAGCTGCTGGACTCCAGTTCCCAGTTGCCTCTGCTCACATTGCTGGGGCCGGTTTCCCTGGAAACCTCAACAGTAGCAGGGCCAGAGTTTCCATGGAGACCAGCCCCAGCAGCACTGGCAGGGTGCATGGCTGGGCCAGGATCTGGTCTGGGGTCGGGGCTGGGATCTTATGGCGGGCAGTGGATTCCAGTTTTGCCCCGGCTTCGGACCATGGTTTCACTGCTGCAAGATCTGAGCCCTGGAGCAGCTCCGTACCCAGGCACGCGCCCTGCCAGCGCTGCTGGGGCCAGTCTCCATGGAAACCCAGGCCCCATGCTGTCACAACCCCCCTGCTGCTGGGGTCTCCATGAAATGAGCTGCATCAATGTGGGCAGGGGCTGCTGGGAAATGGAGTTCACGGTGGGTCCAATCTGGCCCACGGGTCGGACTTTGCCCACCCCTGCTCTACGCTGTCTACTACTGCTGGGGACAAGATATTGGGCTAGATGGACCATTGGTCTGACTACACCACTGTTGCCTCAGCTTGGTTTCCATTATGTTTTGGGAAGCCAGCGTGGATGAAGGGCATTCTCCTTATACGATGCTGTTCAATGTGCCCCTGGGTTTGGTGCAAATAAATTGAGAAGTCTGAATTTATGTGCACTTTGCTGCTGTGTGCATGCAGTGCACCTTGCAAGCCTCACATCACCCTTTTCCTGTATGGGGAAGGCTTGAGAAAAACTTCACCCCAGCCACGCAGATTTAAATGAATGCAAATTGTTGCTACTGTCTTCAAAGATGGAAGGTAGCCTTCAGCTGGTGTCGGTAGCATTTAGTGTCTGACATTGGCTGATTTGTCATAAAAAAACAACACTGGGAGAGGCTAGAAGGGAATGGAGCAGAGGGGGACATGGGAATCATCCTGGAGCAGAGCTCAGCACCGTTATAATACTAGGATGCCAAATTAAGACAGCCCAGTGCTAAGGCATGCCAGAGGTGGCAGTTATTAGATATTCCACCACTGCATGGTGTATTTTGTGAAAAACTTAATAACAAGATCTATAAACTTCTGTTTTGGCATGGGGAACAGACTGGACAAAACCTCTTCATGGGCTGGATTTGATCCACAGGTTGCTGACCCCTCTTCTAGCAAATTTCTTTTAGAAATGCATTTTTTGAAATTGTAAATTCAACTTTTGTTCAGTTGCTTTGCTTCAAAAAAATTAATAAAAGCCTCTCTCCCAGGCCGTGGGCGGTGTGTTTGGCTATTAAGCAAATCTGGAACAATTGTAGGACTGTGGGGCATTTTGATTTATTCTGTTCTGTGTGTGCCTCTCAAAACTGGGGGCTTTTTGCCCTGGAAGAAAGCCAGATTTAGTCAGTACAGGAGACTGAGGCATGGACCATCCCTTTAAATCTCATGGGCTATGCAGCATTTGCTGCAATGGTCTCTGTGATGGAAACTAGCGGGAAGACAGGCTTGAGGCTGTCTAGTTAAAGTGGGTTGTAGTAACTGTGTCATGACTAAACTAAGTTTAACATTTTACCTGTGTCCAGTTCGGTCATTTGACTGCTCCGAGTAGACTTGTGCTTTCTAAGTATTGCCAAGCCCGTTTGCAACCAGACAAAACTTGAAGAGCGGGGGCTGGATCCTGCCTTTAGCATTAGAGACCCATAGTGCTTGCTGTTTTGCTAGCTTCCCCCTGCATACCCCTGCCAGCGCATCTCTGCCCCCTGCACACCATTGCCAGGGGCATGAATTTTGACATTTCAGATACTGAGTCTTTCCCAAGCAGAGTCAGAGTGGGGGCAGTTCCCTGCCACTGGGCATCTCATTTAAAGCCTTTGTGCCATAGTTTCCGCAAAGAAAATGAGGCCCTAACGCTCGATTTGTCTGGATCCTTGGGGCAAAACTCGCCAAGTTAAATGCACTATATAGCAATGGTAGTAATGTCTATCAATGTGTCCTTTCTTTGTTTCAGATTGGACTGATTGTGACCTTGATAGCTACCGTTATAACCATGTCTTCTATAGCACAGCTTTGGGATGACGAATGGGAGATGGTAGTTATTTCATTGCAAGTAAGTTGGAATATTTTGGGCGGGTTTTGGGGGCGGGGGAAGGTACTTCATTTCAAAGAACAGAGCTTTTCCTTTAGCTTTCGGTACCAAAGGGGAAATCGTGCTCCACCGAAGTAAATAGCAAACTTCCCCCTGGCTTCTCCGAGACCAAGGTCTCATCTCAAGTCTCCATCTTCAGAGCTGAACTTTATAGTGAGCAGTAGGAATTGCTGATGTTGGGTGTGATCCAAAGCCATTTGAAGTCGACAGGAGTTCTGCAAACGTGATGAAATGCCGCTGTGGTTGTCAGTTAGATGGATGCATCCTGACTGCTGGGATGCTAGGTATACAGCCCGGACCTGTAAAATTCCTCCTAGTCTGATGGGGGGATTTTGCATTTGGACAGGAACATGATTAAAAAAAACACAAACCCAAAGACTTTTGCGTTTTGAGGGGCCAGTGAAATTTGTACGTTGTAGAGTCTGAATGCGGAGCAAAACCAGTTCCCAAGATTTTGTGACTTTGATTTTGCTTTTGGAAGCAGCTCTCGTCTCTGTCATTTTTTCTGTTCCATTCCCCAAAAATGTATTTGGCACATCTTGTTTGCAGGAAAGGGTTTAATGAGTTTCATGTAAGGTTGGTTCTGTCTTTTGGAAATACCCCAATTCATGGACAAAGAGAAGAGGTAAGGGTAATGTCTTTTTATTGGACTACCTATATAGTTGGGGGAGAGGTTAGGCGAGCTTTCAGGCACAAATTTGCCTTACCTTGCTTCACAAATTTTGTTCATACCAAAAAAGCTTTTAAAAAAAAAAAAAAAAAAAAGGCATTCATATTCACATTTGACTGCTTACATGTCTCGGGGTGATTTCTCCCATTTCTAAGCTTTACCCAGGCAGTTAGGAAGGAGAAACAGGACTGTGTCTAAGCTAACCAACTGGGCTCACAGGCAATGCAGAATCAGTGGTGATTATAGCAAAACATAGAGTTCAGACAGACTATGATACGCTCAAGGTGGTTTCACCCTTGTGTGTTAAGCTCTGTTTCTGTCCTTGCTGGCTCCTGCTTCGTAGACTCCCAGGTCTGGAAGGGACCTCAGGAGGTCGTCTAATCCAGCCTCTCTGCTCAAGACAGGGTCACCCCAGCCAAGCATTTATCTAACCTGCTCTTAAAAACATCCAGCGAAAGTGGTCTCCACTCAAAGTTGTGGCAACTAAAGGCAAGCAGAGCCCAGATGCATCAAAGGACTTGCCCAGAATCACAGAGCTGGGGACTGAGCCCAGATCTAGTCCAGCGCTCTGTCCGCTAACTAAATTACCCCTTGTTTTGGTTATAAATAATTTCCCCCCTCCATGTATTACTGGAGCACCTGGTGTCCCAGTGATGCTAGGGGCTCACTTCAAAGGATACAGGCATCTGCTGAGAAACTTTCTGGGGCTTGTCTATGCTGACTGGAGGCCTGCTAGAAAGCAACCCCCATCCACTCCATGCACCCCCACCTCCCAGGCATCAGGCGATTACACCAGTACTGAGCTTGCCCCAGGAGCTCTGTCTTAGCGCAGGGCTGACCACACTTGGCTGCAGCACCTCATTTCTGGGAACCAGCACGCACAGAGCAGGAGTGAGTGGGGAAGGTGTGCTTCTTGGCATTGATGCGGAGGCAGTAGACAAGCCGTCGCTGTGCAGATGTCTTCTCCTTGGCACGCGGTGGGCCAGAGCTGCACGGCGGTATAGCCCTGGGGACCAAACCATTTCTCAGGCAACACTGGAAGGTGGAAACTGTTCACATCTGAGCCTCAGGGCAGGCACAAAGCTGATGCAGAAGGCTCAGAGTCTCTTTGGGCAAAGGGTGCCTAGTTGGATCCAGTATGGGGTAGGCAGGGGCTTTGTGTGGTCTTCGGTGTCCAATTGAAAGAAGTTGCCTTAGGATAGTACTGGGCATAGAAGTCAGAACATTTTTCTCCTTGACTATCTAGAAATGTCCCCTTCAAGCCTCTTCATGGTGTTCATGTTGTTTTTCCTAGGCCACAGCTCCATTCCTGCACATAGGAGCCCTTGCTGCAGTCACAGCCCTGTCCTGGTTGATAGCGGGGCAGTTTGCAAGAACGGAAAAAGCCAGTGAGTATCAGCTCATCTTCTCCTTGTTTGCTCCATATTCTCCTGTCTCCTTGCGTCCTGCAGAAAAAATCCTAGGTGCACACATGTTAAAGATCAAAGGCTGACACCAAAGCAGAAGTCCGTGACAGTTTTTTTTAAAGCCTTTTGTTCTACGTGATGAGGGAAGGGTTTGATGCTTGTACTTCCAGGTAGTGCTAGGGAAAGTCTAGCGACCTGTCGCTGTCAGAGCACGTTGTCCTTCCTCGTACAGCTTCATCACAGCAGCCAGTCAACCCCAAATGGCTGATTGCCTCCGTCTCTTTTGAAATCATAACTACCTTCTCATTTCTGAAGGCTTTCATATGCTTCATTTGCAACCAGAGAGCTGGTCCCAAGATGCTGGGTGCACATACATGGCTGGCGAGAGACATCCACCTTTTGAAGGATGTGCAAACTAAAGAGACAGCCCAACCAAAAGGCAGGCAGGGACCCAGAGAAGTTTTAAATATTTTTCACTTGGACATCATTTTTCATCTGACCCCAGCGCTCTTTCCTGCCCAGGGCAGGAGGTTGGTCTCGATGGTCTAATAGGTCCCTTCCAACCCTAAAATCTATGAAATCTATGAATCCAACTGATCGGCGGCAGAGCGGGGACCCCAAGTCTCTGGCCTCCTAGTGACTGCCCCATCCACTGAACTAAACTGACTTTTATGCCCAGTCTGTCTTATCCCCTTGGCCTCAGGCCTTTGCCTGCCCTCCAGCATTCACGCAGCTCACATGGCGTTGTCTGCTTTAATCAGATAACAAAGATATTTTCTCATGGGCACAAGCATGCTTCCTAAAAAAATTACTAAGCCAATTTCATACAAATTATTCTAACTGGAATTTAAATCATAGTGAAATATGATCCCTGGAAGGATTTTGGCAGCATTGGCAAAAGGTTACCAAGAAATGGGCGTTGAGCATCAGGAGGCAGTGATGGAGGGAGAGGAAGAAAATGAAAGATGTAAAGAATTTCAATATTAAAGGAGACTTCTTCAAAAGAGAATGTGGTGTGGCTTAATTTACAAATAGAAATGGGGATGCTTTACCTGTTAGTATTCAGGGTATAATTACCCTGCCAGTCAAGATGGGCTAAATTCTCAGATAAGCCTATTTTACACGGTATTTTTTTTTTTTTACATAATTCTTGGTACCGATTTCTGATTGAAATCTGCTCTCTGAAGGCAGCTTCTGTGTATTGTACTTTTAAGTAAGCAGGAAAGGTGGCCTCACTCCACCTGTTACTTTCCTTTTAATAAAGCTTTGTAAGGAGCTTGATTCAGTAACTTTGCAGCATAGTAGACTGAAGCCCCTTTCATGCACAGGATTCATCTATAAAAGGGATGATCCTGCTCTGATTAGGACACTGGACAAGATGACCTCTTGCAGTCCTTTCCACCCCTCCTTTTCTGTGATCACTTTACCCAGCCAGATGCAGCCATCTCTGGGGAAGAACACGGCAGCAGGTCAGTGGTGCCAATCTGTATTATCCATCGGTGAAAGGGGATGCCGTATCCAAACCAAACTTCTGGGGAGACCAAAAGGGATGAGAACCCAAACCAGGGAAAGTTGCACCTCTGCCCTCGATCTTCTGGAAGTGACCATTACATCTGCAGCATCGTTAGCACTGCCCTTGATCATTGTCCTGTTTCAGGCATCAGACTGTAGACATACTCTTTATTTAAATGCAGGTTTTTCTTTTTTCCGAAACCTGCCACCCCAGTTAAGCCTATTTGTTTAACTCCAGTCATTTAAGAAGTTGTTCTTTTAGAACGTGGCTCCAAGGGTGCTTGAAAGTCCAGCTAGAAAACACTGGATTAAAAGAATTGGCTAAAGCAATGAAGAGGCAGGAGGAGTGGTGTCAATTAATGAGGTGGGACTCGACCCCCACATGGCTCAGAGCTTGAAAAGGGGAAGGAGCAAAAGTGGCAAGGAGAGAGGGAAACTGCATAGTTTGCTTCCCTCTCTGCTGCTTAAAAATATTAACTAAAACTACTAAATCTTGCTAGCTTCATTTCCCCCTTAGCAGCTTAATGCCGTGCTCAGACAAAGACTTCACTGTAGTAGGGGAATGATAATAAGATTTTTCTGATCGCCTGGGTGTCATCATCAAGTGTGAATGTCATTTCAGAAGTCAAGACATCGCTGGGAAAGCGAAGGGTCCTTTACTGGTGATCTGCAGCATGCTAATGCTGCAGCTTGTACCAGACGGCCACCTTCATTCTTGCCTTGCACCCGCTGGTGAATAATATGGGGGTGCTCCAAGATACTAATGAGTTTATCCTCATGGAGACCTCATGCCGGGAAGAGCAGGTGTCCAGGTTCCACAATGTGAACTTTGCCCGGGTGTTTGAGTGCTACTTGCCTTCCCCTGCCTTGACTCTTCATATAGACGTTTTCATCCTCAGGTGTCTGCACAAGAGGTGGTGAGGGATGCGAGGGTGGATAATCATCCTCTGCTGACCCTATGTGGGCATCTACTTAAACCAGAGGCTGGAATGGGTGAGATGCCTTCGTTAGAAGAACTCCTGGGAAATGTCCCTGGGGGAGTTGCATCTAGTGGGGAGACCACTGGTAATGTTGTCTAAAGTGAGTTGCCATCTTGTTCGCGTAGGCCCGGGGTGGGCAAAATGCGGCCTGGGGGGCCGGATGCGGCCTGCCAGGCCATTGTATCTGGCCCATGGGGCTCCTAAAGAATTTAGAAAATTAATATTAATCTGCCCTGGGCTGCCTTTCACACAGCCCTCGATGGCTTGCTGAAACTCAGTAAGCGGCCCTCTGCCCAAAATAATTGCCCGCCCCTGGCCTAGGCCATTCAGCAGCCACGGTGCTTTTATGCTCACACCTTTCTTGAGCATGCTAGTTTTGGCCATTGAGAGGACAAAGCTGTTTGTACCATCCTTGATTTTATTTCATTTCTGCTCCAGTAAGACTTGCTGTGACTTAATATAAAGTATAAATATATATAGTCCAGTCATTTCTATTATTTACTGTCACTAGACCCTTTCTGGTTTAACTCAACCATAGCTTCAATTCTTCCTCAGTCTCCAACCAGACTGTCTAGCAGCGTGCATCAGAATAGACTACAACATGTTCCTGTATGCCTGGCACATTTTGTTATAAAAGCCAGATCTCTGCCTTTGTCTCCTTGGCTGCATCGGAGTTAAGAGGACTTTTCTACCACAGTTAAAACACCCTATGTCAGGAGGGAGTGCGGTGACACAGTACTTGGCATCAAAAGGCAAGAAATGATTTCAAATTACCTCCATTTTTACTTTGTGGGGATAATAAGCATGATTTCTAAAGAGGCTTATGGGATTCTTGGAAATGATCTTAATTTCCCGGCTTCTGTGCCTAATGTTGGGGTTAGTCGTCAGACCCCTTCTACAACGGTGCACGTCCTGTGATCTCTTGTTGGACGACATTGACCTTTCGGATGCACGTCCGCAATTGTAATCTGTGCTGCTACATGTTTCATTTGGTGTTTCCATACGATCTGGCTTGCCAAGCTGTATCGCTTCAATCTGTCATCATGTAATGGAAGAGGCAGACAAAGGCCCCTTCATACTTCCGGCACAATACTTCTGGATTGATGATGACTCGACTGTTAAAAGTTTGATGACATCCGAGTGTATGTGTGCTTGGGTGAGAGAGGCTTCCAAGGGGAAAATGTAGCGGTGCAGTTCAAGGTCACTTTCCAAAGCAAGTTGGAAAAACTAGTGGTTTCCCCACCAGTGCTGCTGAGCTCAAGGGCATTGTGAATTTATGATGCTGAACGTTAAATTGGTATTTGCTTATAAACTAAAAGTTGCATGGAGTTTACTTGCATCATGACTGATCGGGAGAGACAGGAGCCCAAGACTGCGTTGTTCTCCTTGGGTGGGCAGTTAGTTGACATGCGTGTCCTGGTCTGACTGGTTGATTATCATGGTCGTCTGCAAACAAGATTATTAAATGGTAGAAGCAAATGTAGCTCATAAGTTAAGGTAATGCCAGGGCATTTACAGTCATTCCTTTTTAGACGTGTTGTTTTTGTGGCTGTTCCTAGGAAACCGCTCCCTCTGCCTTATCCAACGCCACTTGACTCCTTGACTGTAACCAGGACTCCAGTGTCTCTCTCTGCTTTAGCTGCTTTGCAACAAGAAGCAGCTGTGTTGATTATTTTTGGGTTCAAGAGATGGTTAGTAGCTCGCCCAGTTCAAAGGCATCTGTTGTCTTTCCTCACTCGAGTAATTTGTTAATGAGCTCAGAGTAGCTCTGTGATGGCTTTCAGCACAGCTGAAAGATTGCCATCTTAGATATTTGACATTGTGGGAAGGCCGGTTAGGCTGAAGTACAAGTCTGGTAGTCATGGGATCCAGGGTCTGTTCCAAATCTCACCATCTTACACGTTTCACAGGATGTAAAGTCCCAGTTCCTGGAATCAAGTGATTACGTCAATTGTTAATTAAAGGTGAAATTAAGTTCCTAGCCCTCAGGATTGGGGAGAGAAGCTTGAAAACCTTATACGAGTGGATCCTTGAGCCACACTTAAGATATTTTGGGCCCTGACTTCTGATGTTTGAACATTTGAAGTTGGCAACACTGGATCCGTTAAGTAATCAGGGGCAAGTCTTAATCTTTGTGTCCATATTTCTTGCTTCATCTTTGTTTCCATATCTCTAGTAATAGTCTAGTTTGAGATCATTTGTGGGGAAACCCTGCAGAAGCCCAAAGTACTTTTATTAGGTATCGTTCTCACTCTTTTCCATCAACACTTTTAATACTCTACTTTTCATGGCTATTGCTGCTGTTGAGGTCATCAGCACTGGACACTAAAGTCCAGGCAATTCAGAGGAGGACAAGCAGATGTGGACTTTGACCCTTTAACTATCATTAGTTTCCACAGAAGATATTGGCTGTCTGCAGAACAGCATCCCAGAGTGACACTTGGGTTGCTTTGTGGAGTTCGGACACATACAGCCTAGTCCGTGGGCCAAGCTTTGGGCTTTCTGAAGTTGGGGTGAAATTCTAAAGGCATTGTGTTTCTAAAGGGGTTTATTGGTTAGGGAGCATGTATGAAGAACATTGCCCTCAACCGAAAGGTTTGTATCACTTGAGAGTAAGTAGTAGAAATGAACAGTGATCTAACATCGATGTGTCTGCTCTACAGGGGGTCTAATTCAGCCACTACGTGTGAACTAGGATATCGTGCTGCAAGTCAATAGAGATGCCCCCTTCCACATCCCAATCGTACTCCTTCATCCTAAAACTCTTTGCAGCCTGAAGTATCCCCCCGCCCTTTTCTCATCCCACCCAGAAGTCCTTTCATTGCATCTGTTATCAGAAATGATTACATATAAATGTTCTGGAGAACATCAGAACGTAAGAAGTACCATGCTGGGTTAGACCAGTGGTCCATCTAGCCCAGTATCCTGTCTCTGACTGCAAGGCCTGGGACCTCCTGGCCCTAGCCACTCTAGTGATGTGTCTCACCAGCAAGGAGACTCTGGCTGGGAGGACCTCTGGGGGCTGTGGGGCTGCTTTCCTTTCCGTGGTCCAGTCACGTCTCTGGGTAGAGTTTCTCTGGGGAGTGTCCAATGGCTCCTTGGACCTGTTCAAGGGCCGGTGAGCACTGTCCGGTGTGCTCTGTTTGATGCCCCCCACTTGGTGCACTACTTATAAACCTTTGGCCTCCACTTCCGTCCCTGTTATGTTTTTAGTTGCCCCAAGGAATCGGTTGCCACTTCCACAGCAGCCTCCTTTTTTTGAGGGAGGCTTCTAGTTCTGCTTGGTCCATGATCCCCTAAGTGGCAAATAGGCCTGTCTCTGACAGCAGCAGAAGTGGATGCTGTACAGGGAAAGCATCAGTCTCTGTAGCGCAAACTCCCCAGAAGGAGTTACCAAGACCTGGTTTCCAATCTGAAAGTTGCATGGGTTTAAAAAATGGATTTAAAACTGGTCTAAACTGATCACGTAGATGCAGTCAAACCGGCTTACTCTTGCTCAAGTTGGTTTGGTTTCTGCCAGTGAGTTACCAAATGAAGCTACAGTCATATAAGTGTTTCTCCGTTGCAGGTATGCAGCGGGTTAGTTGGAGTGATTTGGAGGCAAAGATACAGTGGTGCAGCATTTCCAAAGGGGTGTGTTAGTCCTTGTGGTTTTGCTGTTCTCCTTACCCTGCACAAACAGGCCAGAAATCAGTATCGCTGGACGGTATTTTTGGCTCCCTCACTGTCCTTCAGCAGTCATTTAAATCTGTACATTAAGCAGGGCAGAGTGGCACCTTTGTACATTTATTTATAAGTGTATGCATAATACTGTATACTTTAGTTGTTATACCTTTTATGTTAGTCTTCCATCTGTGAAATAGAGTATGCGATGCCGTTACTAGCTTACAAAGTATGTTGATCATGTTGGGATGCATAACTTGCTGAATATAAAAAGGTAGGTATAGCCGTGTTCTTCTGAAGTCAAGCAGAAGGCAAGGCAGAGTGGCACCTTAGAGATGCGTTCAGAGGCATGAACTTTCACATATTCACAGAAGTTTAGAGCTTGCAACATCAAGCCAACTTGATGAAGTAGGCAGCTGCCTATGAAAACCTATGCCTCTGAACCACTTACTCTGAGGAGCTAACTTGGCCTACCTTCTGGCTAAATACAAAGCATTGCTAGTCCTTGTAGCTGGAGAGGATTGTTAATGAGGGTCTGTTCTGTTGGAAACAGAAATATAATGTCTTTGAATTCACGTTCCTTGAGGGATTTGTCCCAGACTAGTATTTTCACTGCTGTATTTGTTTTGTGTTCAGCTTCTCAGATGCTGACATTCACTGCATACTTTGCAGTCGTAGTTGCACTTTACCTCGTTCCGCTCACTATCTCTTCCCCTTGTATAATGGAGAAGAAGGACTTGGGACCAAAGCCTGCCATCATTGGTCATCGTGGAGCACCAATGGTAAGTACCTTCATATTATAACTAAGCTGTGTCCCGGGTACATTTTAGTGCTGGAAGTGATTGCCCTATAGAGGCTAAAATCCACTGTCCACAAAACCCTGTACAACGTGTCCTGGTTCATGATATAGGACAAGGCATGTAATCTCTGTCTACATTTAGTGTATTGATTTGCCTCCCTAATATAAAGAGCATTGGGAAGCCTGGGTAACTATTAAGTCCCACAAAGGAAATCGGATATCTTATCTTGCTCAGATTGATCTCAGTGGGAGTTGGGCTCGGTTCCTACATACCTCTGTTGAATTGGCCCAAGAGCATAGAAACCTTGTTAGGGAAAGTGCTTTTTTGAATTGCTTCCCTCCCTGAATACTTCAAAAACACCTTGACTCAAGTGGTTAATTTTGTATTCCAGAAAACCTGCTAGGTCTCAATCCTGGTACCCCAAGGGTCATCTTCACCACTCCATTTCTGAGGTTGACATGCTGGATGGGGGCATGTGGGTGGGATATACTTCTTCCTGGCATGACTGAGTGCTCTGTTGCCCTAGGGCATTTTTACATGTGCTCCGGGGGGGGGGAGAGACATTTTAATTAGAGTAGCTCTCCACTCTAATTAAAATGTCAGAGCATCTCATGTATTCAGCACCCTGCATTTCAGAATAGCAGCAGGGGTGCTTTAACTAAAGCTCAGCTTAATTAATCGAGTCTGCTCGGGTGCGTTCTAATCAGAACGCATCAGAGCATGTGTATAGGTGCCCACAGTGTAGACATTTCAGTGAAACCCAGTCATGGACCAGGACCTGGTTGTTCTAACTGCTGTACAAAAAAGGCTCTGCTCCAGTCCGAGTATCTTTCTTGGTCCCTTGTGTGATGTCTAGACTAAGAAGCCTGTGCGTGCTGCTACCTTCAGTATAATCAGCTTGGCCCCATAGTTCAAGCAGTAGAAACTTACATTTTTACAAAGTGGCCTCTGCTTCATTTCCCTCCCAGGACCTAGTATTTACAATCCCATCACAACCAGACATCTGATATTCTGAGAGCACGGCTTATAGGTATCATATGAGCAATGCAGATATTGCTCATAAAAGTGGAAGAATGGGAAATCCTAATGGACAGGTATATGGTTGGGTGGGTAGTTGTTTATTTCCCAACATGCCAGCAGACATATTCCTTGTGGCTAGGCAACCACTGCCCTCTTTCTGTACTTCCATGACATTCCTGGAGAGCTTTATAAATGCCTGGGTAGGGAGTCAGTTCCTGGAGAATGTCTTATTCTTTTTCCGCTGAGGTTTGCTCATTTCCTAATAGTAGCAGAATGCCTCTCCCAATTTAGGTTCTTGAAAAGTAGGACATGAATCCAGTCCTCTGTGTGAGAGAGTGAGACACTGTTATAAACAGGGCCTACTGCTGGGCTTAATTCTTGGGCTCTTTAATTTAACGTTACTGTCTAACAACTTAGCTGTGGTGACGTCTGACCTTTGGAGTCCGTTCCACTTGCCTGCTTCACAGGTACGGCAAGGCACCTTTATGACTGTGCTGCTGCCTGTTTTCCTGCTTAGTGCTCCTATCTGGAAGGAGAAAACAATCTGCTGCTGTTCCGCCTATGGCCAGAGGACACTGTTACTGTAGGTGGCTGTAAAAATAAAATATCAATTTTTAAAGTTTTTGTTGTCGGTAAAAAGTTTGCAGATTGTCAGTAAAAAAAAAAAAAAAATTGTCTTGGGTTGGCAACCCTGCTCCTATTCTCCTATGGCTGGCGAGCAGCCTATGGCAAGAGGACACTGTCACTGTAGGTGGCTGTTAGAAAGGCAAACTAAGTCTTAAGGAAACTCCAGGAGGGCAAAATGGGCATTTGTACATGAGCAGTGAGGCTGCTCCTTATAGCGTGTCGGGGCAGGCTCAATTAATCCAGCTTCCTGGAATGTGGTAATCATCGCACTCCAGCAGCCTCCAGCATCTTGTGCACTTAAAAGTGGCAGTGGGGCTGCTTTAATTAATGCTCATTGAACTAAAGTTAGTTAAAGCACCCCCGCCACAATTTTTAAGTGTGGGGATGCTGATACACAAGACACTCTGGGCGCTTCAGTTAGAGCGGCTCTTGGAGAGCCACTCTAATTAAGCGCCCCCAGCTCCTGGAGCACATGTATAAACGCCCAGTGTGTTCAGGAAGCTAAAGCCAACAAAATTCCTCAGCATCTTTCATCCTCCTTCTGTTCTTTATAAGTTTGCTGTACAAAATGCAGTACCTCTAGCCTCATGACTTTTTAGGAAACACTTTTTAGTCAAGTTTTCTGAGGATACAAATAAAACGGTCTAAAGTAGAAAGCAGGCTGCTCCCATCTCCGAACTTCCACTGAATCCTGAATCATTCTTTTTCGTAGGCTGTAGAACAAAAATGCATGCATGTAGGGATAAAGACGCTTTCTGTCCCATTGAGTTTATGTGGAGCTGGGGAGCTTGGGCGTGAAGTAGCCATGCAAGATTTGGGTCTTTGCATGGTTTCTGCTAGCAGAAAATCATGTAAACCTGTCAGGAGACTGGCTTTCTGTTTAGATTTCTAGACCAGTTTTGCAGATCCAGGTGGTTCAGATTGAACTTCTGCTTACCTGGTCTGGAGCGGACTTCCAAGCCATATGAAATTTAACTTCTTACTATATATATATATTCTTCTCTTCACCGTAACCTAGTAAATAAAGCCAGCCATCACATAGCTATGTCTAAATGTGTTTGCCTTTTATTGGTCTATAAAAGATGAAATTAGAGACAAAACAATAATTACTTTGAGCTGTGAAATCAGTGGGATCACAATCTAGCAGCTGCGTTAAAAAATAAAAATTAAAATGAAAGAAAGAGTTAAAATATTCTGTATCTTTTTCTCATCCCTTTGCCTTGCACCATCTCAGATGCTGCCTAGTCATCTTATGTATTTCAGGGATCTCTCCTGAGCACCCAGCTCCCTTACTATACCAAGTGTATTTACTTTCAAGCCTAATTATTTTAAAGCTTTGCCAAAAGGCACTCCACTAATAATATCTAGTTTTCACAAGAGCGCTTGCTGTGTTCTGCCTTTGAGCTAACTCATGCATACATTATTTTAGAGAAAATACCCAACCTGACTGTTTTACAACAGGGGGAATGAAAGAATAAAGAACCCGGTGAGCAGCCTAAAGAGACTGCTGCAAAACACGTACAGAAGTTCACTTTTAAATAACAGAGATTCGGGCTCCCTAATGTGAGGGAGTTGGAAGTGGGGGCGATGGGTGATCTCAGTGATACGAGGTGGTGTTATTTGGTGCTTATCTAGTGATCACTTTGCAGCCTCCAAAAAGCACACGAATGTGATATTTAGTCCACACAGACAGATGCAGTCTCTTATGGAGTCCAGCAGTTGTTCTGTGTGCACCTGGCATTTGATGTTGATGAATGGGTACTTTTTTTCCCTGGAGAGTGCAAATAGCTTCTACTGGGATGTAACAGGAAGCCACTGGAAGAGGAAACGGTGACAATGTTAGCTTCCAAGGACATATTAAATCTGGCTGGCATCCCTAATTCTTGACTACGTGAGAAGTGGCGAGGAAGGAGATTAAGAAGTATGGCACAAGGGTAGTTGCAGACAAGTAATGGGTGATGATTAAAGGCGTTGATGATATAAATATGAGGGTGATGATCAGATTGGGTCATATCCACTGGGTTCAGATCAACATGGACTAGACAAAAGCTGGAAGACAACACTGACCTTGTCAAAAGTCAGACAGCAGGTCAGTGATGGAGCCAGGAATGGCATCTGGGTCTCCTACCTCCTGTCCACTCCAGCCTGGGCCAGGTCGTGTGTCCTGCTCAGCTGCACTGTTCCTCTAGCACACGTGGTCTCTGTAGGGTTCTTCTGCAAATGTCAACTGTGGGGAGAAGGGATCGGCTTTGGAGGCGGTGATGGGAAAAGTCTTCTATGTTTATGACCCAAGTGCCTGCTTGTAGTAACACTGGACTCCTATAGACATGCGGGGAACCTGGAAATCCAGTGCATTGAAGCAGACTTGATTAATCGAGTCTGCCGGAGCACAGGAATTGATGCTCTCCAGCAACCTTCCACGTCACGTGCATCAGCGTCCCCGTGCATCTCCGCACTTAAAAAAATGGGCGGCAGGGTGCTTTGAAATGAAACACGTTCGTTGAGTGAACTGAAGTTCAAAGCACCCCGCTGCCATTTTTTCAGCGTGGGGAAGCTGATGCATGGGTGCTTGTAATTAGCACAGCTCGCTAATTAAAGCTCCCAGCGCTGCGTCCCAAGATGTGTAAAAATGCCCACAGTGCTGTGCAGTTTCCCCAAAATATAAATGTGCCAGTGTCAGAGTCTGGCAAAATGCTCATGACCTTTATTCATTTGGACAAGGACAGGTGCTTTTTATTACTGCTTCCAGTTTGCAGCAGAAGTCATATTGGCACCAGGTCTGCAGGAAGTCTGCCTGCAAAAGACAGTCCAGTGGTATTGAGGAAAGAGCAGTGTAGCATCAGGTGTAGGCCAGACCGGCGTACCTTTAGCCATAGAGAAGTCGTGCTGAACTGTGCAAAACATTCCCTGCAAGCAGGCTGCTCACTTCAGGAATACATTAGCAGTCACGAATTGACATGGAGGTATGGGACTTGCAATCGAAGAGCCTGATCCACCGAGTCTAGTTCTCCACTGTCCATACTAGTGGGTTTGTGGAGCTGCAAGTCTTTCCTTGCCCTTCAGTGGTGTTTTCCATTCAGAAATTCAAATATGGATTGGCACTTTCAAACTCTGGCGAGGCATGTCAACATCATCTTTATTTTACAGTTCAGGGGTGCGGAAGTGTTGCCTGGGGGTAACATGTTTATGCCCTGCTGCAAACCTGTGGCAGCGTCAGCATAAGAAGAAGAGTTCCCTTGCACATGAACCACCAAAGCGATGCCATGAGATCTTCCCTGCCACGTCTCTGTTTCTGGGAGACACCGTACAGGGCTGGACTGGGAAGCAGCTGTGATGGGAGAGGGGTGCCCAGTGGCAGCCCAGCCCGACTGGAGGGGCTGCCATGAGGCTGCGGCTGCTGGCCCATCGGAGAGCCCGGGCCAGCAATGCCACCACCCCAGGCAGGAGTAAGTGCTGCCTCTGCCCCTGTGCTTCTCGGCAGGTGAGAGCCTCCCTGGGTTTAATACATTGAGGCAAAGACAGGGGAGGCACATCTCCCCTGCGTGGGGAAAAGGTGCGGTCCCCTCTGTCTGCATCCGTAGTGGGTGATGCTAAAATCAGAAGTGTTATGGAGCGGTTATGGAAAGACAATTTTACCATATTGGGGCAGTTTCATGAAAGCTAGGCATGGAAAGGAGGTTAAATCTCCCAGTCTTTCCTTGCCAATGCAGAACGGTTCCCTGTTGCATTTGCTGCAGTTTTGTGTGCAGTTGCTAGCATGTAGGAGTGTGTCAAGCGGAGGGTCTTCTCGCCGTTCCCTTGGCAGTCCGCCTCGTCGTCTCTTAGAAATGGCTGCTGGAGGCTTTCCCCAGCTCTTCATTTTTTTTTTTTTTTTCCTTGCTCAAATTTCATCAAGGTACTCCCACCTTTCGCCACACTGCATCCTTCCTCTTCATCTTACTCCATTTCTACATCTCTCTTAAGAGTTCCTTAGCTCATTAATTATATCATTCTCTCAACATTTCCTTTTAAATTAAACCCCCAACTTCCTAACTGATTTTGTTCTCTTAACTCTCTCCTCTTTCTCGGCCTCTTCGGGTGGTGCAGTGCTGAGAATTTGAATGCATCTGGCAAGTTGTGTCTGTCAGAGGCCATTTTCTTCTGGACTGATATAGAGCTTGGTTTACATCCTCAGGCGTGAGATTTGATGGCTAATATGTTATTAATGGTCATCAAGTACTCAACCTGCTTTTTAAAAGAGGCAGTGGTGGAGACAGCTTTGGAATATTGATGTGCAGAGAAGAAGAAACTACTATATTTTCTCACATACATCATTAATACCTCCCCCCCAAAAAAAATCCCCCCAAAAAATCAGCCCCTCCAGAAGTGGGGTGTGTTTAAAGTGGGGAAGCTGTTTTCTTTGCTGGAAAAAAAAACATACTTGGAGGCACCATGCTTGCTGTAAGGTCACTGCTTTTGTCTGCTCAGCAAACTGACGGGGCCAAGTCTTGTGGGGTGACCTGTTGGTTGAGCATTGTAGCTTGTGCCCAAAGCAGCTAGTGAGCTGTTCGTAATATCTTGATGGAGCTTGTGATGTGGAAACAACATTTGATTTACAGGAACTCATGTAATGAGCTACTTAACGTGAGAACTGACCACCTTGCTATTTCCCTTGCAAGGATCTGGGGCTAACCTTTTGTGACGTGGAGTAAGTCCTCCAGTGTCCAGGAGGTGTGGCATCGCAGGAGACAGCCTGCTACACCAGGAGGTTCCTGATGCCACGCTTCCTGGGCACTTTGTCACACAGTTGGCCATGGATCTGAAAAATCTCTCTTTTTTTTTTTTTCTATCTTCTGCTTTCCAAAAACAAGGTGTATGTTTTATTTGGGGGCATGTTGTATATGAGGAAATATAGTACTGCTAGAAATTGCCTAGGTGTAATTTTACTCCAGCACAGACCTTGTGGGATATCCTGTAGTTGGCATGACTCTTTGCTGACAGTATACTGGTAAGAGTGCCATTTATGCCACCAGCATCTCAAACTAAGGAAAGTGGGGGTCATGGTTTGCCTATTGACTTTCAGTGAGAGTTCAGTGCCTAATAGTCATTGTAAGCCGTTTGAAAATCCTATTCCTTGGGGAGTAGAGTTTCATGGTCTGAGAAGGAGCAGCACTGATTTAAGATGGAAAGTCTTGTGGACTGGCTGAACTTTGTAGTCTCTCTGTTGGGTAAAGTCAAGTGTAGTAAGTGTGGCAATTGTGTCAACTCCTTAATATCAACCCCTTGTCTAGCACCGTACTTAGGGCAGGATCATCCTGGACTGAACTATCCCAGCCAAGTGTGTGTAACCTGCTTTTGAAAGTTTCCAAGGGCAGAGATGCCACACTTTCTCTAGGTAGTCTCTTCCAAAGCCCGTCTTCTCTCACAGTCCTTCTCCGACACACTGCAGCCTAGCCGGTCATTCCCCAGACTGCATTTGTGCATGCCGCTATTCCATTCCCAAGGCAAGACTCTTCACGTGTCCTTGTTGAATCTCATCTAACAGATTGTCGACCGCTTTTTCCGAGTCCGCCCAGGTCCCCCTGGGTCCTAGCCCCGCCCTCTGGAGCGTCTGCAGTTCCACCCAACTTGATGTCATCTGCAGAGTAGCTAAGCGTGCACTTGATCTCATCATCCAAATATTAAGGAAGATTGATCATCTTGAAAGTACTTGGTCATCCCTTAATTTAACAAAGGGAAAGATACTTACCCGCTCTATCAGATGGGCCCAACATGAAACAACTGAAGGTTTATGGCAGGGGTAGGCAACCCCTGGCACGTGTGCCAGGGTGTGGCAAGTGAAGGTATTTTGCTTGGCATGTGCACCTAAGGGCGGGTGGTGGGGAAGGGGCCAGGGCTGTGCTCCCACAACAAGGATCATTTCCTGGCACACCAACATCCTACAAATCAAGGTTATGGGTGTTTTTGGCACTCTGCTCAAAAACACTGCTGACCCCTGGTTTATGGTGTCGATAGCTTAGTGTATCAGATGCATCTTTCTGACGAACTGGTGATACTTATTTTTCATTTCCTTTTATTGAGATAGTATGGGTTTATTTAGTCTGGAGGGATGGATTTAATAGCAGCCTTCAACTCCCTGCAGGGGGGCTGCAAAGAGGATGGAGCTGGGCTGTTCTCAGTGGGGGCAGGTGACAGGACAAGGAGCAATGGGCTCCAGTTGCAGCGAGAGAAGTTGAGGTTAGATATTAGGGAAAACTTTCTCACTAGGAAGGTAGTCAAGCACTAGAACAGGTTACCCAGAGAGGTGGTGGACTCTCCATCCTTGGAGGGTTTTAAGACCCAGCTAGAAAAAGCCTTGGCTGGGATGATCTAGTTGGACATGGTCCTGCTTTGAGCAGGGTGTTGGACTACATGACTTCCTGAGGTCCCTTCCAATCCTAATTTTGTGTGATTGTATGAAATAAGGGCCTGGTGTCCAAAGGCAGTACCATGGAAACTAATCAAGCCTAGTGTATTCTGGAGGAAAGGAGTGGCTCATAATCAGCGCTTGAGGTTCCAAACAGCGCGGAGGTAAATGCTCTTGGCAGAGTACCCGGACAGCTGGTTTCTGACGTGTCTTAACAGTGTCGAGAGAGGCAGACTATTGAAACAGCTGCCTGTGCCTTGTAGGAAGTGCACTGGGAAAAAGCCTAGCTCTGCCCTTGAGGGCTGCCTTTTCTGCCCCTGCGGCACTTCACGGAGATCTGCGTGCGGTGCAAAACCGCTCCACGCCAAGGAGGGCTTTGCAAGGATGACTGACTCGCTGGCTTATTGAAGTCTTATTGATCAAACCTGGAGAGTCAGTTTGAAAAATGCAGTGCTCAAGCAAGCCTATTTCTAGCACTGTGTGTCTTCACAGATGTCATAGACATCAGGGCTGGAAGGGACCTCGCGAGATCATCGGGTCCAGCCCCCCTGCCCCAGGGGCAGGAAGTCAGCTGGGGTCAGATCACCCCAGCAAGGTAAGCATCCAAGCATTTCTTAAAGGTATCCAGAGGCATCCAAACCTTGATGGGCAGCCAGCACGGGACTGCCTTGACAATCACCTGGAAGTTGATTATGACACCAGAATAGCTGCCCCTGGGTTTTCGGGGCCTTGCGGCAGCAGAAGCAGTTGCTATTAAAATATTCGCATTCATGCGGTGCCAGTAGCATTCTGCCTGTTTTACTGACCTTTGTAAAGACGTGATCCTTTCCTCCACCAGCCTGCGCCCACGTGTATTTTCACAGTCCCGGCTTGGCAGTCTGCGATAGTGAGTAGAGGCAGTAGCACGATGCTACAGAGAGAGCAGCCTGGTCTGAAGGAGGCAGGATGGTGCGACTCACTTCTGCTTGGGCATGAATCAGAGTGGTCTTCGGCATGTCATTTCCCTTGAAGCATCCCATCATGAGCTGCCCCTTGCACCCAGCGTCACTGCTTATGGGGGAACCTCCTAGCCAGCTCTTTGTCCTCTGGCTTAGGCACACTTTTTTTTTCTCCCTAGCTGGACAGTGCAGCAGACGGCATGCAGGGACCTACACGAAATAAAAAGGCCTTTGCAAGAATGGAAGATGCCCGTTGTTCTAGGACCTGAGACCTCTTTAGTATCCACTGACTTCACTGGAAGGAAAGAGACCCTCAACTTCTGAAGCCTTTAGCTCCCAACTGGAAAAACAGAACTAGAGCAATGTGCAGGACCATAAGCAGAGATACAAGCTTCACTTTGTCCGTATTTCCCAAGCTTCGTGGGCTTATACTTCACCGTAGTCAAGTCAGGCGCTTTCATGCACCCCTATTTCAACTACTGCTGCTACAACTGGCAGCAGGGGAAGTGGGGAGGGGGAGGACGTGCAAAACCTGCTCGAGTTTACTGTGGTGGTGCTACAGATCGCCAGCAAGGTTTTGTGTACGACTTCCCCCACCAAGTGTTCCCCAGGATTTGGGAAGCATCGATTGATGTAATTTCTTGACTGATGTAATTAATGGACCCCATGCATTTTCGTCTGGGACATTGAAACTGTGGGTCTCGATATTTTTAGATTCAAGATACCTCTTAGTTGACTCCAGACTGCCCGCCCTCCCCTGGTGATAAAGCACTAGTTCTTAGGTTTTGCTTGTTTCTTGACTACAGAAAAATACAAGAGCAATTCCTCTGTTGCAAAGAGCTCAGAAAGCCCAAAGCAGGTCTGAATGTTTTGACACTATGGATTTGGATTTGAAATCTCAGGGTCGATCTCATGAATCGTGCATAGGTGTTTGTACTTAGTAAGGTGTGGCACCCCACATCACCCTTAAAGGACTCTTAAGTCACCCCAGGGTGCTGCAGCACCCTGGTTGAGAATCACTGGTCCATATAGTATTATTTAGCACAAGTTTCATTATACTGGTGCTGGGATTTTTTTTGGTTGCTCTCAATCTTTTTAGACTCAATGTACCTCTCAGAAGACTCCAGCTCTTAGCTTTGACTCAGTTCTTGACTACAGAAAAATAATAGAGCAATTTTTCTGCTGCAAAGAAGTCAGAAAGCCCATAGTGGATCAGAAGGCTTTTAACACTATGGATTCCCATTTGAAATGTCTGGGTTTAGCTTGTGAAACATGTGTTAACATTGTATGGCACCTACCCTAACAGTGTTAACATTTCATGGCACCCTGGGGCACCCTTGAAAGGATCTCCAGGCACCCCAGGGTACCGTGACACCCTGGATGACCATTACCATACTCAAATAACAATCAGGAGGACCTTGCAAAATTTTAATTGCCGTTTTCATATGAGTTTACCTTGGTCTCGGTGGCCAAAATTGCCCTATCCCCCACTGCTGTGCACTTGCTTAGATGTTGCCCTCCTTGTGTCTGTGCATAGTGTTATTGGGCACGTACATAGTGCTATTGGAGTCCTTTGGGGATGGAAGAAATTGCAAAAATAGAAAATCTGTTGTTAGGAACAGATTCAAAGTGAAGAGATTTTATCTGTATATGAGGTCAGTGCCTCAGTACTTGTCTCATTAGAGAATATGGTTTACTTGGCCAAGGCTTTGCAGCATGGCTAAACAGCCTTGCGACAGCTCATGGCATGCTGCTGTATCAGCCCTGCTGTGACTCAGAGGGTCTGTAGCTTCCCCCACAAGCTCTGTCATCCATAATTCAAGAGAGTATTTTATGACCTTCAATAAACAATGCAAATCCCTTCTCTGGTGAAGCAGGACTTTAAGCGCTGCTTTGAACAGAGGGGCTCTGCAGATCTGTTGTGTGGGTCTGTGAACTTCTCGGTCTTTCCGGCTGGGTTGTTTTTTGTTTTTTGTATTAAAGCAAAACACAATCCAGAGGTGAGGGGGAAGAGTGGAGTATGTCTCCAGTTTTGTCTGCCTGGCTTCATACCCTGGGGTTGACCCTTGTGGCCTGTTTGCTAGCAAGTACAGCATGATTGGGGGAATTTGTGGGATTTGGGGTTTAAAAGCATCAAACCTGGTTGCATGGTTTGAAAAATATTCAGTTTAGGCCAGCGTAAGACAGAGCATCTGTGGTGGAGGGGAACAGCCAAAGCTTTTGAATCAAGTGGCTCATCATTTTTTTTCTGTGGTTACATTAAGCCCAGAAAACTGCTGTCCTTTGAATGAGGATTTTAGGATTTTAGTTAACGGATGTGTTGGGGGCACTTATATTCATCTAAGATGCCCTTGTCAGACCTCATGATTTCTGTTATGTGTTCCTGATAGCCGCTCTGTGACATCAGGAAGTGCTGTGATCCCAAGGTGGAGAGCTGAGGGAATAAATGACTTGCCAAAGGTCACACCCAATGTCTGTGGCAGAGGCAGAGGATTGCTAGGGGTCTTCTAGTCCTAGTCCAGCATTTTCTGACCATTGGACCATCCTTCCTTTAGTCGCATAACCGTCACATCACCCGGCTCTCCATCATCTTTGCCCCAAACAACTTTACATCCTACATGGGAGAGTCTGTCTCCTTGCTCAGTGTTTGCTTGGCACTTAGTGCAGCGTGGCTTCTAGCCTGCCAGGGGTATTGGGCCTCTACTGTATTAAATGATGGCTATAGATCCATGGAGACGTGGACTTTCCAAAGCAGCCCTGGAGAGAGGACTTCTCCCATCCTGTAGATCTTATTCTGCTCACGCTTTGTGCTTGCACCAGGGACGGTCATAATTGCACCACCCACCCCCATTGCAGAATGGCCTTGGATACCGTAAAAATGTTTTTCTGATTTTTGCAGTGATAATAAAAAGATGCATCAAAACCCAAGACATTTCCTTCCTGCCTGATCCTTAGGACGTATCCATATAAGCAAGGGCCAAGTCCTTCGTAGACCTAAAAATATGAAGATGACAATGTTCTGTGACTTTTCGGTTCAGTTGAGTTTTCGATTTGGTCTTTTTGCACACCCCCCGTGTTCACTTCCTGTGAACGTTTGGAACAATTCGGCGAGTCTGAAGTGGACATCAATCACCCCAGCAAAAAATTTGCACGCTTTAGCCAGTTGTGAAATAGGAGCAAAGCTGTGCCACCTACCTGACCAGCTATACCGACCAGCTCGGTTCAAGTTTAGAGTACTCTCAAGCTGTAGAAAGACACTAATTTGAATGATAAATTGAAAGATGTTTGAATTGGCTCCTGGATCTTCTACAAGGAAACAAGAGAAAGTTGGTTAAATAAGTGATTTGTCCCTCCCTGATTTTTGTTAGCTTCAGTGAAAAGTGGATTTGGGGCCAAGTAGATATCAGTCCAACCAAACCCTGGTGTAAGGAGCAAATTTACAGAACACAGTTGCATGGTATTCCCATTGTTTTGCTCATTGCCGGTGGGGGAGTCTGCATGATCACATCCTTAACATTTGTTTTATCTCCTATAATGCATACTCTTAAGTGCCTAATTGTCTTAAATGGCAATAGTGAAGCTTATTTTAAACAAAATGTGCCAGATAACTCTGGACCAAAGGAAACTTAGTCCAAGTAGTGAAATAAATATTCCAAATTACTTTATATAACACACTTGCATCTGGAAATGATCCATCTCTACACTATCGTTTTTGGAGGAGCATTTAAAAAAAGATCCAAACAACTTTCAAATCAAAGCTGTGTGACTTTAGGCAGCAGCTGTCCCACTTGGGTATCTCCAGGCTATAAATGTGCCACAATTTGTTTGGCGCCTCCTAATTTTCTGGAAAGAGGGTGGTGGGCTGGAGTGACATTTCTCCCACTCATGGTAATCCCTGTGCTAGTTTACAGAGGATCCTCTTCAAAGCTCACAGTTCTGGCTTTAAAATCACTTGTCTGGCACGGCCGCCTGAAGCAGCTGTGCTGGGGGACATGCTTTCCCAGTAGGACTGGGCAAACCCCTGGGAATAAACACAACCTGGTCCAGTGGGAAAGATGTTTGGACTTGTGAGGAGCATCTGGAGTGCTTTGATCTCTTTCCAGATGTTCCTCTGAGTCGCGTATGAAGTTGGTGTCAGTTTGAGCTGTGATACAGGCAGGACTAAGTGACACTCATGCAGTCACCAGGGAGGAGAAAAAGTTGATCGGAGGGTTAAAGCTTGATGGCCTGAAGCTTGTGAGCATGGGCCAGCTCTTGCTTGAACCTGACTTTGATTTTTGGCTTGGGTTGGCCCCATGTGGTGGTCATCAACAACCTGGCAAAACCTAGTGGTTTCCATTGCATCTTGCTTGGAGTTTTTGGGCTCCTGGGAATCCAAAACTTGCTCTGCAAGCCCCAGAGGAGCAAGAGTTGCAACAGTTTTTCAGGATGCCCCATGGCAGGAGTGGGCAATTATTTTGGGCGGAGGGCTGCTTACCAAGTTTTGGCAAGCCATCGAGGGTTGTGTGACAGGCAGCCAGGGGCAGATAAATATTAATTTTCTTAATTTTTTTAGGGGTCCCATGGGCTAGATAGCATGTGGCCCGCAGGCCGCATTTTGCCCACCCTTGCCCCACGTGCTGTGACTGTATTTTCTCACTGCACAGGTAAGGTCGAACTTGCTGATGCGTTTACGCTGGGACTTATCACAGGAGGCTAAGGGACCCAGCCTCCAAATTCCCACTAATGTTCAGTTCAAGTCCCCATTTTAGACCTCCCATGCTGCCTATAGTTAGCACCTTCTTGTTCAATGCAACCCCTAGACTGTCAGCACTCCACGTTTAAGATGTTTAACAAATCAAGGCAGTACCACAAAGAGATGGTTGCTTTAGCAAGCATGTCCTGCCTGCCATCACCTAAGGTGCAGTCTTAGGTACTGAGACTAGAAGCCAATTGCTGAATCCCCTTACAAAAGGTTTGGCCAGTTCTACAATGGTGCCCTGCCACCTTGCTCAAGACCTTGGTTTCTGATGTGTTCAACAAGCAGCTTGAGACAGCCCTCACCCCATCTTGTTCTGGCATTGAAAATGCATATTAATATATATGGCTCTGTCATATATGTATAGGCAGGCAATGTTCTTTGAGTAGATGTGATATCTTTTATTAGGCCAAATGAGTAGCTGGAAAAAAAAACTATCTGATTTCATTGTTTCCTTTGATTCCTTCTCATATTCTTTATCTCTGGTGAAGCCACAACCTATTGCCACTCAGGTTATATCCTCTCTGTACCTCAAAAATGACCATTCCTAAGCATTGCTGATGTCAGAAATAGGGCTTGTCTATCCACGATGGGGCCAAGCCAAGATCCTGTTAAGACAGCTTTCCAGCTTTGGTAAAAAGCAGAGTATAGTTTTGTTGTCAAATCTTGCTTCGTAGATGAGGTGCTACCATGGAGAAGCCAGGAAGGTTGTGGTACAGACCAGCCTCATCTGCTTTGCGAAATCTTAAATAGGAATGGGCATCACCGTGTTGACTTGTGCAACGTCTGTTGTGGACTTGTGCAACGTCTGTTGTGGACTTGTGCAACGTCTGTTGTGGACTTGTGTAATGTGCTTTTTCCAGTGCTCCCTGGACGGAGCCTCAGAAGATTCACTGCTTTTAAAATACTGGTATCGCCCAACTTTTAGGTTAATTTATCTGCCTTGTGATGCTGCTGTTGGGTGGATAATTCCAGCCGCTCCTGCCGAGCTTAGCCCATTGATGAAAGTAGTGCCGCAATGAGGCAGAAGGAACATCCAGCCCGATTCACAGCCTCAATGTATACATTTATAAGCAGGCTTTAAAGAGAGGGTATCGCTATCTTCAGTATGTACGAACTCCAGTGATTGATCATGCATCGGTCTTGCATTGAACTCTGTTTCACAGAAGGCGCGAGCTCTGTGGAAATAACAGAGGAGCCCCTGCCTGGGTCTACAGGGGCAGCTAAGGACAGAGTATCAGGTTCTGCCCAATATGAGCAACATCAGCTTGCTTTGTTCATCTTAATGAAACCTGAGCTACTTGGGAGGAGACGAGACACTGAAGTCTATGGAGGAACAGAGTGCTTGAGCAAAAATCAACCTTCAGTACGTTGCTTGTGGCTGTCCCCAATCTTTGCTTGCATGCTGCCCCTTACTGACCGATCTGGGCACTGCACTTGTGTTTGAAATACTTGTCTTCGTGTTATCCTGACGTGACCCGATGCCAGGTGCACCTGGGTGGGATGGCGTTTTCTCCTTGTCTTGACTTAGATGAACTTGTCTGTCTTTGCCGGGGATTTTTTCTAGGCGGCGACTGCGTCTTACTCTCTCGCTTTCACAGAGCAGATGCATTCTCATACTGTTGAGTAATCATAACCCTAACTGGGACTAAAGTCTTCCCCAGTTCAAGGCCACTGAAACCAGGAGTTATATCAGAGCTAAGCATGCCGTGTGGTATTGCTAACAGCTTGCAGCACAACAGAGCCGCGCCTCTTGGACGTTAATGTTTTCCCATGGACGAAGCTGATTAGCCGAGAAAACGCTTTCACATATATGACCAATTTGAATCTCAAGCAGGTTTCATGCTGCTGTTCCTCATCAGATGTAGTATTTCCCATTAAATCCTCCACCTGATTTTCAGTCATTACCTTGAAATCTCTTTCTCTCTGCCTCTCTTTTAATGCTGCTTGGCCTTATGATGGAAGAAAGTCTTGTAGATGTGAAAATCCGACCTCAGAGCACCGCAGCAGCTGAACAACCTGCATTCATCTTTTACTAGTTCCTGCTGCATGTATTTAAATCTGATTCCTTTTCCCCCGTCTCTTTTCCCTTCTTTTTCTTTGAGGTCTGACTCCTGATTTTCTTTTTTAATGCTTAGGATGATAATGCGGTAATGCTGCATCAACTTCTTTAGAAAAATAAAACATTTTTGTTTTCATTGAAGCTGTTGCTTAAACAAAACCACCACTGTTAATTGTGGCTCCATTCAAGAGGGAAGTAGGTAGAATAAAATGCATTTAGTGGCACACACAGGAGCAAGCCATTTTCTGTTCTTTTGAGCCTGATTTTTTAATTTGGCGCAGTCTTGTTTGAATGGTTAAGAACAAAGTGAGGGAATCGTCCTTTCAAATTAAACAATGGAGTTTATATTTAGCAATTGCCTCTTTTTCAGTGAAAGAATTAATAGGCAGACACTGCATGAAGTGGGCACAGAGCCCTTTATTTTTTTCCATTGTTAGGACTATATCTTCATTTTTCCAGACATGTCCCCTCTCCTAACATCCTCTGACAGCTATAATAATTATTTGCATGGACCAGTAGGGAAATGGAGAATAACTAATGTGTTTTTAGCTAACTTTCCATGCAGTTGTGATAAGCACCCAGCCTCCACTGGCAAGCAGCAGGCTTCCTGCAGACCACCTACCAGTCACCCCTTAGTTACAAGAGGAGATCGTGGACGTAGGACAGGTTTACACTGGTATAATTTGCATCTGTTTTGTACAGTGGTGCAAATTTAAACTGGGACTTGGAGTGGACAGGGAGTTGTTATCTTGGAGCAGTTGATAGTATTTGTGCTATTAGAGAGTCTCACCACTAGAGAAAGCAGGGCAACCTACTGTATTTTCTCACATACCACATGATCCCAAACGAGATGCATGTGTTGTTTTTGGGAAGGCAGAATGAAGAAGCAAAGATTTTCCCAGAGTTACGGCTGCCTAGAGCACGGGCCGAGCCTAATCGTCAGGTCATTCACCCTCCCTTTCCGGCTAAAGTCTGGTCTCGGGGGGTGGATCTCTTACTTTGAAAAGAGCTGGAAAGTCTGCAAGGTTGTGAAACTGGAGGGGGAAAAAAAAGACCTGGTGAAACAGTCTCTTGATTAATGGAGCCTCTGTTAAAAAGGGGAGACAGTTGTTATAATACCTGGGGAGTGACAAGCAATGAGCCCTGAAGCCACCTGGCTCCCTCACCTGCCTGAACAGAAATATCATTGCTGCTGCTGGTTGGTTTTGGAGCAGAATCAAAGTGGGGTGCTTGTATTCCAGGCAGAAAAATCAGCTTCCCCACTGAAGACATGCACCCCATTTTTTTGGACAGGGGGTGGATATGGGGGGAGAATTTGCATGCAATCTGTCTGAACATTTGATAATATTGTGGGTTTTTTTCATGAGCAGCTGTAGGGTAACAACCCTAGGACTATTATTTGCATTGGAGGATAGATAAGTGCTGGTCAGGTGGCCCCTGCGTGGGTGTACATTATCCTGGTGCTGTTTTTCTGCAGGTAACTCCTGCACCAGATTCTTGGAAGTCCCACTGATGTCGGGGTTTCCATGGTGTGTCCAGGCCTAAGAAGCCAATGCCACTGCCCAGCTTGTGTTAGCAAACCTTTTAACCGTAGGCATTGCAAATAAAAAAACAACAACCGAGGACTTCTCTAGGACACTGTGGCTGTCCATCATGGTCACCTAGGCTGGGACATAGATTCTTTTACTCTAAAAGGTCTGGTTGCAACCAAGTGAAGTATGTTAGACTCTCCATTAATGGCTAAAGGCTTAAGATGTAAGGAGTCAATATGACTTCCTTTCTGAAAGACACTTATACCTACACATACTAGCCAGTTCCTTCTCGTAATAGAAAAGGATTTTATATGCAATCACATGATTTCCAGCAGTGCTGCGTTGTTGGCTTTTTAACTTTTTTGACAGTCTTGTAGGTATTTTGATTGCTTTTGCAGGTTGTGGTTTTTTTCCCCGCAGCCTCCTGTTGTGATTTAAAAGGAGGGTGCTTTAAAAATATTGGTACTTATTACTCATCTTTTTTTCCCCCAATTCTTTTTCCCTAGCTGGCACCCGAAAACACTCTGATGTCCTTCCAAAAGGCAGTGGAGCAGAAAATATATGGCGTGCAAGCTGACGTAGTGATAAGGCAAGTCTGTTTAACTTAACTTCAAATGCAAAGGCTCTCTTTAGCACTGTGGCCAAACCAAATCCTTGCATCTGCTTTCTTTTGGCTCCCATTCTGTATTTTGCCGCCTCTTTTTCACTGCCACATATGTAGTATCCTTTGGAAAGGGCTTTGTGGTGAATGTTGTCATGTACCTCTGCTTGTAATTCAGTAATTTGATTGGCATTTTGCTGGGGATTATCGAAGGGAGCTGGACTTTCCGTGTAGACAAGCAACTAATCCTCATTTCATGGCCCAGAATTCACTACAGGGTCCCTTTCTAGGTTGCTTATTACAAAGAAAGAAAGCAAGAGTCCTGCATAGACTTGAATCTCTGCTTATTGATCTGGCAGCCTTCTCCAGAGGATGACAGCAGAACTTACCTATAAGGAGCTACAAGCAAGTTTCATTTGCAGTGAAGGAAAATGAGGCTCCTCAATTATTTCCTTGCATTGTAATCTGCCACCCAGCTTATGCCAGCCTGGCTCAATTTTCTTGAGAACTTACCTGGCAATGCACAAAATCATGTTGCTGTCCCTTTGCTATGATGCTGAGGATAGAATATAATGAGATTCTTTTGTTGGCCTGTTCAGTTAAAAACAAAAAAAAAAAAAAATCAGTCCAAGCAGACAAGGGTTTGAGTGCAGTGTTTGAAAGCATAGAGTTGCACTGAAGTAACCCAGGCTTTCACTCTAAGGGAAGTTTTCTACATTTACTATCCTCCTGTGTCCTACACTTCTTAAATGCAAAGTTTTGAGATGTGTAGGTGGATGCATAACATGTGTGAAGGATTAGCAGTTCCTAGTGGCCATCTCTGAGCTTTAATAAGGTCAAAAATAGGTGGTGCTTTCTGAAAGGAAATAATAGTAATGGTAGTCATGCAGGTCACCATCGGCTGTTGTGATTCAGTGTTGATGATTGACCACTATTACCATTATTTGCATTGGAGAGTGGGTTAGCGCAGGTCAGGCATACTTGAAAGCAAAATGGACAGGGTGGAAGAGGAGAAGGAAAAGAGCACAAGTGAGCCACGTGAGGATTGGGTCAGAAGTCAGAACCCAATAGCACAGGAGATGGGAAGGCTTATAAAGGCACAGACCTGTCCCGGGCGCATCTTGCAGGACTATAAACACCACAGCCAAGTTGAATCCGTTGGAGACGGGTGACCTTGATTTCCTTCGTGAGCCTAGATGCTAAATCTGATTTCCCACCCTGTACCCTAGAGAAAGATGTGGAATTTTGTTGAATTTTGCCACTCCAAAAATCCATTGACCCTTTCGCGATTGTCTAATAATGACACAGGCAGTTGCATAGGGCACTGATCAGGATGGTACCTGATACTAAGAAATGGCTTGAAATTCAAGTACAAGAAAAATACACAATTTCTATTTTTAATCTCCTAGAAGGGTGGCTTTTTAACTGAAAGGAAGCTGTCTGCAGTGAAAGATAGGCTTCTGGGTCTAGGAGTTCAAACATCAAGGATTCTTCTTTTCCCATTGCTTGAGAAGAAATGGATTTAAAAACTAATGGAATTTTTTCCTCCGTAATGGGAAGTTGTTCTGCAGCGATGGAGGACAGCACAGGGGTGGTGATGGCTTAATCCCTTTTGAATCATTCAGAAGTTAGCTCATTAACTGTGGCAAAGATAAAGCCTTTAGAAGCCCTGACTGCCTGCAAGAGATTATTTTGTTTCGTGCATCCAGGCTGATCCTGGGCGCTTTGCTTAATTATTCAAAAGGACCCTTTTTAGATGAGCAGAGCTTGATGGTATCGCTTAAACACTCTGAGTGGTCCTCTCATCGCTGTACTGAAATGGGGCAGCCTTATGTTGGTTGGGCAGGTATCTGGTGCCATCTACAGGAGAATCCAAACTCGTAAAGCTGTTTTCTTCCACTGAAATGGCTTTGTTTCCCCTAGTGGGAAGGTGAACTTGCTACACGTTTTCTTGATATCCTGTCCTGCCCTACTGCTGATTCATAAAAGTTATGGCCGTCTCACAGAACATTTATAAAGCTAGGGTTTTACTTATCCACGTGGTGCTTTTTATCACTACTGCCTATACCAGTGGTTCTCAGTCTTTTTAGACTCAAGGCACTCCTTGCTAGACTCAAGACCTCCCTCAAAAAATGCCAGGTTGTAGCTTTCACTGGTTTCTTGACTACAGAAAAAATACCAGGCAATTTTTTTTTTCTGTTGCAAAACACTTGGAAAGTCTAAAATAAGTGGGAATGTTTTGACACTGTGGATTTCTATTTGAAATCTCAGGATTTATCTTTTGAATCCAAGGGGCATCTATACTTGCAATCACTCTTTACACTTGTGGTGCTATTAGGCCAGAGTAAACTAATGAACTCTTCCATTGGATAGTTCTGCCCATGGGCGACTGGTGCCTCTTGAGTTGGGGGGGGGGGCACTTGCCCCCCCCCCCCAAGCAGCCGGTTAGAATCATAGAAGTCGGGTTGGACGGGACCTTGTAGATCTTCAAGTCTGACCCCCCTGCCTGGGCAGGAGAAAAGACTGGGCTCAAATGACTCCAGCCAGGTAGGCACCAAGCCTCTTCTTAAAGACCCCCAGAGTAGAAGCCAGCTCCACTTCCCTTGGAAGTTGGCTCCAGATACTAGCTGCACTGACCATGAAGTAGTTCTTGTGGATGTCTAATCTAAACCTCGTTTCCAACAACTTGTGGCCGTTATTCCTTGTTAGGGAAACAAGGTCTCTCCCAAACCCTTCTGGTCCTCCCTAGTGAGTTTATAGACAGTTACCAGGTTCCTCCTCAGCCTTCTCTTGCGAAGGCTGAACAGGTTCAGGTCCTGCAGTCTCTCATTGTACGGTCTGCCCTGTTGTCCCCGGATCATGCGGGTGGCCCTCCTCTGGACCCTCTCCATGTTGTCCACATCCCTCCTGAAGTGGGACGCACAGAACTGGACACAGTACTCCAGCTGCGGCTGGACCAGTATTGCGTAGAGGGGGAGGATCTCCTCCCTGGACCTGCTTGAGATGCATCTGTGGATGTACGACAAGGTCCGGTTAGCCCTGCCAACCGTGACCTCTCATTGTCGGCTCATGTTCATCTTGGAGTCAATAATGACTCCAAGATCCCTTTCTGCCTCCGTGCTCTCAAGAAGGGAGTTTCCCATCTTATAAGTGTGCTGCTGGTTACTACTGCCCCAGTGCAGCACCCTGCACTTGTCAGTATTGAAACGCATCTTGTTTTTGTTAGCCCACCCCTGTAACCTATCCAGGTCTTGCTGCAGTCTTTCCCTCCCTACTAGCATACTCAGCTCACCCCAAATTTTGGTATCATCAGTGAATTTAAACAGGGTGCTTTTCACCCTTTTGTCCAAATCGCTGATAAAAAGATTGAACAGCATGGGCCCAAGGACCAAGCGCTGGGGGACTCCGCTGCCCACTTCCCCCCAGGTCGAATATGACCCGTCCACCACCACCCTTCAGAGTACGACCCTTCAGCCAATCTGCAATCCATCTGATGGTGTAGGCATCAATGCCATAGTCACCTAGTTTTTTTTTAATGAGGATGGGGTGGGAGATGGTGTCAAAGGCCTTGATGAAGTCCAGAAAGACTACGTCCATGGCGACACCTGCATCCAAGGCCTTTGTGACCTGATCATAAAAGGCAATCAGGTTGGTCTGACATGACCTGCCCCTAATGAAACCGTGCTGGTTGCCCTTGAGCATCATCTCTGAGGCCGGCCCATCGCAGATGTGCTCCTTGAGGATCTTCTCAAAGAGTTTCCCTAGGATTGAGGTAAGACTGATGGGCCTATAGTTTCCCAGGTCCTCCCTCCTCCCTTTTTTTAAAGATGGGGACCACGTTGGCTATCTTCCAATCATCTGGCACCTGGCCCGAGCACCACAAGTGCTCATAAAGCCATGCCAAAGGCCCTGCAATAACCCCTACTAGCTCCCTCAACACCCTGGGGTGGAGAGCATCTGGATCCGCTGATTTGAACTTGTCCAGCCCCTCCAGAAGCTCTCTAACTCGGTCCTCCCCAACCTGAGGTCTGGAGGCGTTCCCCTCAAGTCCATCTTGCACCGCGGTGGGGAAGTCCTGGTCTCTGCCGAAGAAAACGGAGGTGAAAAATTGGTTCAAGAGGTCTGCTTTCTCCTCTGGCGCAACCACCAGATTGCCCAGAGGATCTTGCAGGGGCCCCACATTTCCCGGTGCTTTCTTCATCCTCCCTATATATTTGAAAAAGGGCTTTTTGCTATCTTTGATTTTGGACGCAAGTCCTAGTTCTATGTCCGCCTTAGCTCTCTTGACACCCCCCCTACAGGCCTGAGCAGAGGAGGTATACTCCTCTTTGGAGATAGCACCCCCCTTCCACTGGTTGTACACCGCCTTTTTGGCAATCAGGCATTCTCGGACGCCCTTGGTGAGCCAGGGGAGCTTTCGAGCACTCTTGCCCCCCTTGCTTCTTGTTGGGATGGTCAACCCTTGGGCCCTGAGTATCGTCTCCTTAAGGAACGACCACTCATCCTGGGCACTGAGCTCCCCTGCTCTCGGGAACCCCAGCGCCTCTCCCACTAATCTCAATTCATTGAAGTTGGCCCTCTTGAAGTCTAGGGCTACCGCCTTGCTGCAGGCCCTTGACACGCTGCACTGGATGGTGAATTCCAGCAAGTGATGATCACTATCACCCAGGTGGTCAAGGACCTGGAGGCCCCTTACCAGGTTGTCGCCTGTGGCCAGGACCATTTCCTCTGGTGGGACTGTGCACCTCCTGAATTAAGTGGAGGTCCTGTATCTCGGCCAGGAAACCTCCTGGAACGGTCCAACCTGGCTGACTGTTCCTTCCAGCAGATGTCCGGGTAATTTAAATCACCCATGACAACTACATCCCTTGCCTTAAGTGCCTCTGCAAGCTGGCCTGAAAATTCCTGGTCCAGCTTCTCCCCTTGGTTGGGAGGTCTGTAGTAGACCCCCACCGTTAGATCCCTCTCCCCGCAGCCCCCTTGTATCCTGACCCAGAGTACTTCAGCTTGCCCCTATGACCCCATTCTGCTGGCAGAGGATGTGTATTGCTCCTTGACATACAGCACCACACCCCCACCTTTCCTTCCTTCTCTATCCCACCTGTAAAGCCTATGGCCCCCAATGCTAACTGCCCAGTCGTGGGATGGAATCCCACCACGTTTCTGTAAGCCCTATTATGTCTGGGTCTGAACTGGTTATTCTGAGGGCGAGTTCCTTCTGTTTATTCCCCATACTACAAGCATTGGTATATAGGCATTTAAGGCCTTCCCAGCTGCGTGTGCCACCCGCTGATTTGGACCCCTGTTTCTTACCTGGTCACTCCTTGCATTTGTCACCTGTCTTGCTTGGGTGGTGTCTCCTTGTCTTCCTGTGGCCCCCTCCCCTGGCAAGGCTAGTTTAAAGCTCGCCGTATGAGATCAGCCAACCTGGAAGAGAAGATGTGCTTGCCTTTAGGAGAGAGGTGAAGCCTGTCCCACCCCAGCAAGTTCCCTGCCCGAAAGCATGGGTCACTATCTAGGAACCCAAGTCCTGCCTGATGGCACCAACTGTGTAAGCGCTGGTTGACCTCGCCAATGCAGGCCTCGTGTCGCCCACCCCACCTACTCATCGGAAGAAGAGAGGAGAATACCACCTGCACCCGTTTCCTTAAGCTTGTCCCCCAGAGCCTTGAAATCCTTCATAAAGCCTTGTAATCCTTCATAACCAGGGGGAGTCCCCCCCTGCAATGGCAGATCGCACCGACCGCTGGCACTTCTGGGTGGGCATGATCAGCCATGGGGGAACTGTGGGGATCGCTTCGCCTGGTGCCCCCACTCCCTGGCTGGCACGCTTGGGGTGGCACCAGCACTCTTGCCTTCCCCACCCCCAGCCTGGGAATGCTGGCTGTCAGGGGGTGCACCGGCGCCCTTGGGGGGTGCACGTGCACCACCATGCACCCCCTACACGTCGCCCATGGTACTGCCTGACACAAGAACTGTCCTATGGCAGAGTTATTTACTCTGCTGTAATGCACATGTAGACAGTGACTGGTGCTGGCTAGGGCCTGAAAGTGCAACAGGGCAGGGGCTGTCTGCCTGTTGGCCGCACACTGTAGCATCCTCATGGCCCAGCTAGCCTCTCCACTGCAAGTTGAGCAGGGGCAGAGCAGCTCCAGGCTGGCCCCTGCACCCTCTGCCAGCTGGGGCTGTGCCACCCTAGCTCAATGTACTACTGTCCTGGGTGCACATGTAAATGCTATGCTTGGGAGCAATAAACACTGGTGCGAACTGCACTGGAGTTTATTCAGGCATGCTAATTGCACGTGTAGCTGTGCCCCCTATATAGGTGTTTGTACACCTAGTAGGGTGCAGTATCTCATGGCACCTTTAAAAGGATGTTAAGGCACCCAAGGGCTCTGCAGGACCCTGGTTGAGAATCACTGGTCTGTATAGTGCTATTTGCCACAGGGTTCAAGGTTTTCCAAATAACTTGTATATGGGGCAAGAAGAGATTAGAGAAGGGAGAGACTGTTAAATACCCTTTCTCTTCTGGCTTGTGGCTTAAGGAGTGTCTGATGATGCTCAGCTTGAGAGATTTATTAAGTCTTAGGCTCCTATCTTCGTCAAACACTCAACACTCTTCATTCCTTGTTTGCCTGGCATTTGTCACCCCATTATAAAAGACCTCTGAATTTCTGTTGTACAGTGCACCGCTGGTCATGGCAGGTGTTGTGTCAGCATGCTGCTCTGGTGTGGGGGGGTGGTAATATTTCTAGCCTAAAATAGACAAACTATGTAATAAGATGGGTGATATTTCAGATAAGGGCTTTCCATGGGCACTGGAAATGCTGGGACAGCATTGATGGCGTCATCTAAAACTTTCCTTTGCTCCCTTTCCAGCTCAAGGCTAGACTCTTCATTTTGCCTCTTAATTTGAGTCGAGTAGGATTTGTTATTAACCCTGTCTGTATTTAGGACCTTTTCTCTTGAGCTTCTCTCTCCTTTAGGGGTTTTCATCCCAACATTTCTGGCCAGCAAGTGACTGGATTCACGTGGGAATACCTTTTCCTCTAAACAGCTGCCTCCGTTTCATCTTCCTGACTTTGCAAACCAGGACTTAGACTATTGATCTTTTTGAGGAGTTTGCTATGGTACTTCGGTTTAGGCTTCAAAACTCTGCAGCAAAGAAACCTCATCCTCAGGCCTAAGAACCTCCTCCTTTCTCCATCTTCTTTATAATGCTGGCACCTTTGTATTGGTCTAATGTAAACACCCTGCTGTGGGCGTCACATCATGGGTGCTGTATAACCAGTGCTATTTTATTTCGTGAGAAAAACGTGCTCATGATATCTGCCACCTCCTCCACAGCTGCTTGCATGCATCTTGTCCTGCAAATCTTTAATTTGTTCTGAAATCTAGCTTGTCTTTTTAAGACACCTCCCATTTTCACCAGGAACTTGAGTGTACTTATGATCAGCCAATCTGTTCCTGGGATATAATAAAGAGGCATCTGTGTTTCTCCAGACCCCAAAATGGACTTTTACTCCTCCATTTGAGCACTGCAGAGCCAATGCAAGCATGAAAAGGAAGGGTTTTTTTTTTCCCTTTCTTTCATTCTTTTTTTGGCTCCAACATAAGCAACAAAATTGCTTTCCTGAGTTGGATGTGGGATCTTTCACATGGGACTTGAATATTAGTCTTTGTAGGCATCCTGTTTTCAAGTCGAGTTTGCAATGCTGCAATTGAGGAAAATATTCCTCGGAAAGTCCAACCCTGGCTGTCCTCACCCTTGGGCATGTTTCTGGACAGTTTTTTTCAGTGTTGTCATTTGTGAAACATGAACACTGGGTCTCAACTTGAACGTGTGATGAAAACTGACTGAAATTAAGAGCTCTATAAACATTTATGCTGGTTGGAGATCTTTGTGACTTAAAAGCTTTAAGCTCTTGGGGTGCCTAGACATGTGCTCTGATGCGTTCTAATTAGAATTTCACAGATTTTCATAGACATCAGGGCTGGAAGGGACCTCGGGAGAGCATCGAGTCCAGCCCCCTGCCCAAAGGGCAGGGAGTCAGCTGGGGTCATAGGATCCCAGCAAGATAAGCATCCAATTTACTCTTGAAGGTGTTCAATGTAGGTGCTTGAACCACCTCCCCTGGCAGACTGTTCCAGACCTTGGGGGCTCGGACAGTAAAGAAATTCTTCCTTATGTCCAGCCTGAAACGGTCTTGCAGGAGTTTGTGACCGTTCGACCTCGTCATCCCATGGGGCGCTCTGGTGAACAGACGTTCCCCCAGATCCTGGTGGTCACCCCGATAAACTTATAGGTGGCCATCAGATCAGATGCAGATGCAATTAATCAAGTCTGCTGGACTGTTCTAGTTAAAACGCTCCAGCTTGCTGCAGTGTCACGTGTATTCAGTGTCCCACATTTCAAAATGGCAGTTAGGGTGCTTTGACTAAAGGTTGTCGAATAAGCCTTAGTTAGAGTGCCTGCACTGCCATTTTGAAGTGCAGGACGCTGAATACACGTGATGCTGTGGGAGCTTTAATTAGAGTGTCTGTGGGAGGTGCTCTAATTAAACCTCTTCACCCACCCAGAGCATGTGTATAGACACCCATTTGGGACTGAAGGACCTAAGTAACTGAAGTGCTTTTTGAAAAATTCAGCTGTCATCCCGTTTTTAGATTGTAAAACTTTGAGGGTTGGGTTGGTCTTGTTTTACAGACCTGTGAAACATCTCCCATATTATTGTGTGCCACAGCAATAGTACAAAACCAGTGGGATTAATAACACATTTTAAATCTTTTTGGTTGTAGCTGAAGATAGCTTTTGACAGTAGCACAGAATCGGCAGTCGTATTTGTAACTAGATGTGAAGGAAGAACTCCAAGATTGGGTTGTATGGGACTATGTGAACATGTGACTACATCTTAGCCTCAAAAATGCATTTAAAAGATTTCCCCCTACTCCCTTTCATGTATATTACCTTTGCCAATCTCAGATGTTCTTCACTGAGACCTCGATCACATTTTAACACTGGCCTACACAGCTAGAGGAGGCAGACAGCAGAAGCTACTGGGTTCCTAATATGGTATGTGTTATGCTTAATGCCCATGAGTTAATGGAGATGCCCATGCGTTTTTGCAGCTACGACGGAGTGCCATTCCTCATGCACGACGAGACGCTCAGGAGAACGACAAATGTGGAGGAGGTGTTTCCAGAGCTGGCCTACGAACAGTCGTCCATGTTCAACTGGACGCACCTGGAGAAGCTGAATGCTGGCGGATGGTTCCTAAAGGTACCTACAAGTCCTAAAGTGAAGTCTGATCCTACGATCTAGAGGAGGGAGACTGCATGATTGTCTCAGAAGCCAGGACACTGGTTGAAAAGCTCACAATTCAGGCCCTGTCAGGAGATGAGAGTATTGCTAGTTCCCCCGCAAAATAGTTTAATAAAATGTGACCAGACTTGCCGTATCCCGTACTGAAGAATGTCGCTGTGCCACCTTTGTTGATGCAATCTGGGAGCTGATGGTTTGATGCAGCACTGTGGTCTGTACCAGTATGTCAGAGAAGCAATCTTTTTCTTGAGAGATTAATCAAGAACGGTCAGTAGCCTCACTCGGATTTGTACACAAGTGAATGCGCACGCATTGGTCTGGTTTTGTGCATCCCAAAACTGCCTTATGTGTGCTACCACCTGCTGTGAGGCAGCGTAGGCCAAGGGAATAGGACAATAGACTAGGAGGCAGGAAACGAGGATCTAAATTGCTTATGGATCTTGTTTTTTCTGTTTCCCCCACCTCTAAAATGGTGGGGATAGAGCATGCAAGTGCTAAGTACTACTGTTACTACTGTGAGATGCTGTTTATTCGGCCAGCAAATACTAAAGCAGTCAGTTGGTTCCCTAATGTTGTCTCATTGTAATCTAGTAATTAAACCAGTAGCCCTGGACTTGGCAATGGTGCTCAGGTATCCTAGCTCTGCCACTGGACTGCTGGGTCAGCTTTGGGCAAGTGACCTTGTTTCTCTGTGCCTCAGTTTCCTCAAGTATAAAACTGGGGATAATGCTGCTGATCTTTGTGAAGTGCCTTTAGATCTGCTAGAGAAGAGCTAGCAATGATTACATGCAGTCTTATTCAAAGGAAAATAAAGAAAAGGAGAGTGTGTGCTTGCGCTGAAACGGCTCCTTACTATTGATGCCTGAAATGTTCCTGGTTACAGAGCTCTTGTAGTACTCTCGCTGTTATATCCGGCTATTCTTCTGCACAGCAGCAGGTGCTTCTAATAGTCCTGAAAACAAGACAGAGCTTTTATCGTAATAATGTATTTAATGCAGTTTACCAATCCAGGGGCAGTGCACTGTTTGTTTCCTCCTTTAATGACTCTTACCATATCTTGGTGTGATGGAACAAGAATGGTACAGCATATGGCGGGGTCACTAGTTTCTGCTTGGACATGGTCTCTCTCTTCCATCAAATCTTTCCTTTAGAAAGACCGGAGAATGCTGGCAGATTCAGTTTCCTTTAGTGCAACAGATATTGCGAAGAGGTTTAAAGGAAGGTGACACTCAAATGTAATGATTATAGCCCAGTTCTGTCTATGCTGTCAGATAAGGACCCTGTTCAGATTGCACAGTATATCAAGGCCGGGCAGCTCTGCATTGGTCTGAAATGACTTTTTGATTGTGATACCAAGCATTTTTTTTCTGCCCCAATATCCTTTAGGAAGTGTTCCCATCATGCTGCAACCAGCTAGGTGCTGCTCTGACATTAAATCTTCTGCTTTAATCACTATCTGTTGGGAGTGATTTTTTTCCCCTCCCCTTGCTGCCTTCTACCGTCTTGCAGATCTTTGTCTCTCAAATAAATGAGCTGCCTTTAAAAACACAACGATAAATACAACCCGTAGAGCCATTCACCTTGTAAACATAGCAACAAGATCATCAGGATGTGCTAATACAGCTTTATCCAGGGTACAGCCAGTCTGCATCTGTGATTCTGTCCTAGCCTGTGGCATGAATTCTCTTGAATAACCTTGAATGTGTGTGTATTTGAAAGAAAAGCTTCCTGCAGGATGGCAAGCATGTCCAATGGGCCAGTGCTATAGCTTAAAAACTTTCTCCTCCTTGCCTTCTCTACTCTTCATGGTTGTGTGATGGCAATAGTCTTAACAGCAAAGATAGGACAAATAGTAATAGTAATGATACTTAGCATTATTTAGCACTTACAGGGCACATCCGCACAAGACACTAAAGTCACAGTTGATTAAGTCTACTGCGCTTCAGCACATCAGGCAAAAGCCGTGCAGTAAATGAGTCTACTGTGCATTTGCATCACTAAAAATCCATGCACTGGTCCTACCGCTCAGTAGCATCACTTACTGTCCATTGGGTTAGTACTTGTTATTACAGATAATAAACTTAATGTGCAATAAGACCAGTGCATTAGTGCACACGTAGACGTGGCCGCAGAGCACTACTCGGCTAAGGATCTCAAAGCACCTTCCCAACAGTGCTCAGTACAAAAGAGCCAGAGAGAATGAGATCATATCTGGCTATTCCAGGATCTTCTCTCCCTTTTATACAATCTAGTACCATCTTCCTTCAGGGGAAAGTACAAGAAACTTTGCTGATGCTGATCAGGGTGTTCACGGTGAAATATCTGATTTAACCTCAAAGAGCTAGAGATTGACTCTTGCTCCTGAAGTATGGGTGTTTACTTTGCTTTCAAGACTCCTTTTCATTTCTTAATCCTTCCAATTGAAGCTCAGCTTTGTATTTTTCTTTAGAAATAGCTGGACTGTTTTTTTTGTTTTAATCCAGGTAAACTCGTGCCAATGAGTTCTTCCACGCACCATATAAGCAATATGCAGAAGTGCTTCCTTTTCACCATTCGGAATGAGCTCCTTCCAGTTTTATTGGGCACCCTTTGGAATGATTGAATTAGACATTCCCAAAATGCCTTCTCTAGGCCATTTATTATTTTGTGTGCTTTTATCATCCCCTTTAAAATTCACTTCCCTAAGCAATCCCTATATTTTTCCAGTCTCTACAAATGAGGTGCATTTTTCATGCCACCGATCACTTTTACCCATGTCCAATCCCCCCTCTGTTTCTGCTATCTCCTTTCAGAGAACTGCATGTGTTATTCTAGGTGAGAGCAGGTATCATTTCCTCCTTGGGGAAGCTAAGGCACAAAGCAAACTTGTTCCAAGTCATTCAAGTCCATGAACTGGAGGTAGAAGCCATACCTCCTAGCGAGAGTCTTCACCTATGTCCTACATTGCTTTCATGCATTGCTTGACTGTTTATAGGTGATGTGAGAACTTAGCAAGTCACAGAATATATGTCAGAAGTAGCTATCAGAGGACACTTCAGTGTCACCAAGACAAAGGCAGAAAGTGAGTTTTGTCTGCATTTTCTTCCATGGGGAATCGTAGTTTCCTGGAAACAATTGTGCTCATTCATTTTCAGGATGACCCCTTCTGGACAGCTGGTGCTCTCTCAGCTTCTGATTACGTGGAAGCTGGGAACCAATCCATCTGTAAGCTGGAGGATATGTTGCAGATCATAAAGGACAACACTTCATTGATCCTGAACTTCCAGAACCTGCCACCGGATCATCCTTACCACAGCACTTACATCAACATCACCCTGGAGACCATCCTGATGTCGGGGATTCAGCAGCAGGCAGTAAGTTGTGCATCACTTTGCATCTGGAGGCTTGTGGGTTGGCTGCTTTCAAGCATGATGGAAGGACAATTGCTTTAAAAATGGGAGAAATCCAGGTCTGTGTTGACTTATTTCCAGTTGGATTCACTGTGTGGGGAACTGGGCAGTTCCCTTGCTTATGGGATGTTTTCAATAGCGGGGGCTTTGAAGGTTTAAGCTGGATGTCTTTCTCACAGGGCTACCTACTTTATTCTTCCCTTTTTTCCTTTATGTAAAGGTTTGTGGGCCCTTCTCTTCTTGGCCACGATGGGGCTTTGTACATGCCACAGTTTTTGTTTTTCCTTGCACTGCAACTGTGTGATTGTTTACACAAGTGGGTTTTCCAGATGCTTTAAAAGTCTTTCTGCCGCAATGAACTAAAACTCCTCAGACGTAGTTTAGTTTGGCTTGCAGGGAATTAAAGCCTCATGTCCATGGATTTGTTGTGTGCAAACACAAAGACACTCAAAGATGCGTAATGATCCTCTGTCCGCCAGATGCCACTGCAACTTTTTTGTAGTCCACCCCTTTGAATTACTTTTGCTTTTGAATTGCTTCCACTTTTTTTTCCCCTTTGTGGTTTGCTGACTCCCTGCTTTCATGACTGCATGGCAGGGCATGGGCACGGTGTGTGTGGGGGAGGGCCTGGGCTGGCAGCGCTGGACTGTCCCACTCTCCTGAGATGCCAGCAAGGCACCCAGCTTTGTTCGTTTGAAAACCTAGCATGTGTAAACACAGATACCATGCTCCAAAGCTTAATTCATTTGAAAACCTGGTGCGTGTAAACACAGATGTGACGCTCCAAAATAAACAAGTTTAAATTCTATAAGCCTATTTAACTTAATAAGGATTACAACATGTGGTATGTACAGGTGCCTAATGAGGCTTGTCAGCTTGTTTCCCAGTTAAGTAACCACACTCAAGCTCGTATTTCTGTCTGGGATTGTTCAGATCCCAGAGTGCCTCCGTTTTGTAATCTGGGAGCTGTTTGGGGGAACTCATGACTTTGGAAGCCCACAGACCACCTTGTGTGGCAAGGTGCTGGCATTTGAATTGGGAAGAAGAAAAGACAGCCTTACCTGGCCCCGGCCCAGAGATAGCTCAGCTCCGACGTTCTGCAAGACTAAGAGATGCTAGTGTCCTGTTACGGGGCATCCAGGTTGCAAAGACATGGTCCCAGATCTCTGGAAGTGAAGGACTTCTTTTTGCTCAAAGCAAGCAGCACCTGAGACTTTCTAATTTCAAGACAGTGGGGTGCAGAGGAAAGAGGCTGATGCTTGGAGCCAGGCTTCAGTGTAAAATGGAGGAATTGCTTCCCTTCTGAGGAGGTGGGACCTAGCAGGGATGAGAAATCAGTGCCAGGCAGGCTGTTTTCTCTTTAGCCTAGTATTTTGCCCTGCTTTCTTGAAGAGAAGAAGAAACAAATCCAGAGGCAGTTCCGTTAGTCTGAAACCCCAAGTCAGGCCTGAAAGCCCTGTCCCAGGGCCTATCCTAAGACAGATCAGTGGCAGATCTTGCCAGCCTTGGTCCGCTAACCTGCTGCAGATGCATTTCCAGCACCCTTCTCGGACCTTCCAGAGACCAAGGGCTGCAAAGAATGAATCTCAAACCACCATCTCCCTCTGACCTGACAGCTGTTGTCACCTGAGCCCAGCGTGCTAGGTCTTCTCCTGGAAGAAAGCTTCCCTCTTCCCCTTCACATTGGAAACAAGCCCATCCCCTGGAGCAATGCAACCCTTTAAGTATAGGGTCTCAGTTGCCCCTGATCAAACCAGGAAACCTTCTAGTCATCACCTCTCCCCCTAATTGTAACTGGCTTAAAATAAACTGAGCTGTGGAGCTGAGCAGCTGTGTGAGTTGTGCCTCTTAAAAATATTTCAAGCTTCCCAATTAGGCAAATAATGCAAATGCATGGAAAGAAAAAGTGGAAATGTTTAATGATCACACTTAGGAAGTAATTAGCCTGGGGGAAGGATCTAATTTTAGCCTCCATCTGTCTTTTGAGTGACTGACACTGCCATACAATTTTCAGTGAAACATGTGGCCCCACCAACAGAGATCCTTTGTATAAACTCACCTGAATCTCTTATCTGCTCCCCCTCAAAGTCATGGGGGAATCATGTTCCTTTCGCATTGCAATTACCTAGGTGATCCCATAGTGAAGAACTGAGCAGGATCTTTATAAATGTAGGCCTTCCTCATCCATTTTGAAGCCCGCTGCCTAGCTATATCAAGTCAAGTCCTTTTTGTCCCAGGATCCCCACTTCTTGCAGCAGCATCTTCACATGCTACGTTAGATGAGCATTGATTAGTTGTTATATGTACGTTGATAGACTTGAAGGCCCAGAGGCCATTTGAATGCATATCAGGCTGATCAAAGCGTAGCCTGGGTAGCGTTAGTCTAGATGGCCGGAAGCTGTCCCAACCCGGCTGTCATCTTCATATTGACCTGCGGCACTACAGACCACTTCCCTGGTCTCCGCTTGTGAGGAATTGGGTAAAGAGGGATGCTTTTTGATGGGCACAAAATGTGTGGGCATAAGGCTGTTCTTGTTCCTTTGCCCTTCTTATCTGGCGATGAGAAGTTGGCACAAGAGCCCACTGAGTCAGCCAGCCGTCCCCATTTTCGAAATGTATTTTAATGAAGATGTGCGAGACTTTAAGCAGCTCTGAGCTGATTAGACCATTAGGAGCAAAGCCAAGCGAGAGACTCTGGCCTAATTTCTCTTCCTCCATGAGAGCGTAATCCTCGCAACCTCCCAGCTGCGGCTTGTAAGAACAGCCTCAAGCGGCCCACATTGCTGCCTTTGAGGCTTGACTCTTTAATTGCATTGGCTTTCTATGCTGACTGAGTCTCCCCCCCAGGTGATGTGGCTGCCTGATACGGAGCGGCAGCTGGTGAGGCAGATTGCGCCTGGTTTCCAGCAGACTTCTGGCATCAAGGCCGGCGTCAAGCGCTTGAGAGAGAAGGGCATCAAGAAGCTGAACCTGCGCTACACCAAGGTCACCAGCGAGGACATCAGGTACAGCTCTTTGCTTTGGTGACTGTGAACCTCCCCGTGTTCTGTGCCATTGTGTAGACGTCATCCTGCATGCATTTACACATCCAGAGGGAGATGGCCTGCTCTGGCCCATTCATAAGGAGACTTCCCATATTCCTGAAGCTGGCCCTGGAGCCTGAATTGCACAAATTGCCATACATAGACTCATAAAGAAGTAAGGCTGGAACTGACCTCTGTAGGTCATCCAGTCCAGCCCCCTGCCCAAGAGAGGATCATTCCTCTCCAAACCATCCCATAGAAATCCATCGTGTAACCTCTTAGCAAGGGTCAACCCTGACACAATACAAGACATACACCATTTACCTGTGACAGGTAAGGCAGGAGGACTACTACTGCAAAGGTGCTGGAGCAAGGGTAAGTGGGATGGAGGGGGCAGGTAGGGAGCAGGGGCTGTGGGGAAGGGGAGGAAGCAGGGTCCCAAGGATGTGGGGGGAAGGTACAAGGGGGGCAGGCATTTATGGGGGTGGGGTTCACAGCAGAAAGCAAGCTGCTTGAACTTTCCACACCGCCTGCCCTCCCTGCAGTGGTGGGGGTCGGGGGAACGAATTTAAGATGGTGCTCTAATAATTTTATAATTTTTCCATGTACAGAATCTAATTACTGGGGGGTCATCTTAAATTCAGGGTTGTCCTGGATTTGGATCAATGCGGTTGTGGTAGTAGTGGTATTTATGGTAATTATTAGTCCAGTAATTAGAGACTCAGCATAAGGTGCTCCATTTTAAAATATTGTCCTCTAGGACACTTGGTAGTGATGTCCTGTAGGACACCTTGGTAGTGATGATTCTTTGATCTCTCAAAACTGAGACATTTTGATAGCATTTTATGTGGTCCTGAAAAACTCTCCTGATAGCTGTTTGTGGCTTTTGACTTTAGCTGGTACCGTCCCTTGCAATGTTTTTTTAAACTGGGGTGATGGGTTGAAAATCTAGACAGGAAGTAACCCTGGATAACCACCTTCATTTTAGGAACTGTAATGGGCATTAAGTATTAGATGTTGCCCATGTGTTACCCATGGGATCATCCAGTGGGAAAGAAAACCTTTATACTCAAATTCATAGTAGGGTCAGAAGGGACCTGAGCAGATCATCAAGTCCGACCCCCCGCCATGGCAGGAAAGAGTACGGGGGTCAAACGACCCCAGCAAGGTGATTGTCTAGCTTGGTCTTAAAGCCCCCCAGGGTAGGAGCCTGCACCACTTCTCTTGGAAGTTGGTTCCAGACACTAGCCGCCCTGACCGTGACGTAGCACCTCCTGATGTCTAGTCTGAATCTCCCCTCTGCCAGCTTGTGACCGTTATTCCTGGTCACTCCTGGCAGTGCTCGGGGGAACAGGGACTCCCCCAATGCCTGCTGATCCCCCCTGACTAGTTTGTAACAGGCCACAAGATCCCCTCTCAGCCTTCTTTTGTAGAGGCTGAACAGGTTCAGGTACTGTAGCCTCCTCTTGTAGGGCCTGCCCTGCTGCCCCCCGACCATGCGAGTGGCCTCCTCTGGACCCTCTCCATTTTGTCCACATCTCTCCTGAAGTGCGGTGCCCAGAACTGGACGCAGTACTCCAGCTGTGGCCTGACCAGTGCCGGATAGAGGGGGAGGATCACCGCCTTGGACCTGCTCGAGATGCATCTGTGGATGCATGACAAGGTGCAGTTGGCCTTCCTGACTGCATTCCCACACTGCCGGCCCATGTTCATCTTGGCATCAATGATGACTCCAAGAATACGGCACAGGGGACACAATGGTGGGAGTCTACTACAGACCTCCCACTCAAACTCCTGAGCTTGACCAGGAGTTCGCCCGGGAACTGACTGAGGCCGCTAGCTCCAGGACCTTGGTTGTCATGGGTGACTTCAATTACCCGGACATCTCCTGGGAAGATCACTCAGCAAAATCCGAACGGTCGCAAAGCTTTCTCTCGTGCGTGGATGACCTCTACCTGACTCAAGAAGTCTATGGGCCAACGAGAGGCAAAGCGCTGCTTGACCTGGTACTGGCTATGGGGGACGACCTAATCGGCGACCTAGTGATCAATGGGAAGCTGGGTGACAGCGACCACGAGCTGATCACCTTCACCATCCGCCGTAAAGCTGGCAAGTCAGTCAGCAACACAGAAGTCCTTGACTTCAGAAAAGCCGACTTTGACAAGCTCAAGAGGCTAGTCGGTCAGGCCCTCAGGGACCATGACCCCAGGGAGATGGGAGTTCAAGAAGAGTGGTTGCTTCTCAAGGAAGCGATCCTCAGTGCACAAGCTAAATCTATTCCAACACGGAGGAAAGGCAGCAAGAAGGCACAGCAGCCCTCCTGGCTCTCCAGGGACCTAGCGGACCTCCTGTGGCTAAAAAGGAAAGCCTACAAAGGATGGAGGACGGGATTCACCTCAAAGGAGGATTACTCCGCGCTGGTCCGGTCCTGCAGGGAGCAAACCAGGAAAGCCAAGGCTGCAACTGAACTCCAACTAGCTTCAGGCATCAAGGACAACAAAAAGTCCTTTTTCAGATATATGGGGAGCCGGAGGAAAAGCAAGGGCAATGTTGGACCTCTGCTGAACCAGATGGGGAACTGACAACTGACGCCCAGGAAAAAGCCAACCTATTAAATAGGTACTTTGTGTCAGTCCTTTCATCAGTCACACGGGATGCCCATGCCTGCTATGGGACAGGGAAATCTGGGTGAGGGGGATCCCCTACCCTCCATCAATGCTGACCTCGTGCAGGAACACCTTGAGAAGCTGGATACCTTCAAGTCAGCTGGCCCTGACAACCTGCACCCCAGGGTACTCAAGGAGCTGGCGAGCGTCATAGCCCAGCCCCTGGCACGGATCTTTGAAAACTCCTGGCGCTCTGGTGTAGTGCCCGAAGACTGGAAGAAGGCCAATGTGGTGCCGATCTTCAAGAAAGGGAGGAGAGTGGATCTGGCTAACTACAGGCCCATTAGCCTGACTTCTATCCTGGGGAAGATCCTAGAAAAGTTTATTAAGGAGGCCATCCTTGAGGGACTGGCCCAGGCTAACATCCTAAGGGATAGCCAGCATGGGTTTGTTGTGGGTAGGTCTTGTTTGACCAATCTCGTTTCCTTCTATGACCAGGTGACCTATCACCTGGACAAGGGAGAAGAGATTGATGTCATATATCTTGACTTCAAAGAAGCTTTTGATCTGGTATCCCATGATCATCTCTTGGCCAAACTGGCCTTGGCTCCACCACAATCCGCTGGTTGGGAAATTGGCTTCATGGTCGGACCCAGAGGGTTGTGATTGATGGCAGTCACTCATCGTGGTGCCCTGTGACCAGTGGGGTCCCTCAAGGCTCTGTCCTGAGACCCATACTGTTCAACATCTTCATTAACGATGTGGACATTGGAGTCAAGAGTGGACTGGCCAAGTTCGCCGATGACACTAAACTTTGGGGCAAAGCATCCATGCCAGAAGACAGGCGGGTGATCCAGGCTGACCTGGACATGCTCAGCAAATGGGCAGACGAGAACCTGATGGTGTTTAACACCGAAAAATGCAAGGTTCTCCACCTTGGGAGGAAAAACCTGCAGCACCCTTATAGGCTTGGCAGTGCTACGTTGGTTAGCACTACAGAAGAAAAAGACTTGGGGGTCGTCATTGACGACAAGATGAACATGAGCCTGCAATGCGATGCTGTGGCTAGTAAAGCGACCAATACGCTGGCTTGCATCCATAGATGCTTCTCGAGCAAATCCCGGGACGTCATTCTCCCCTTGTACTCGGCCTTGGTGAGGCCGCAGCTGGAGTACTGCGTCCAGTTTTGGGCTCTACAATTCAAAAAGGATGTGGAGAAGCTTGAGAGAGCCCAGAGGAGAGCCACGCGCATGATCAGAGGTCAAGAAAACAGATCTTACAATGACAGGCTGAGAGCCATGGGACTCTTTAGCCTGGAAAAGCGCAGGCTCAGGGGTGATCTGGTGGCCACCTATAAGTTTATCAAGGGTGACCACCAGGATCTGGGGGAACGTGTGTTCACCAGAGCGCCCCAAGGGATGACGAGGTCGAACGGTCACAAACTCCTGCAAGCCCGTTTCAGGCTGGACATAAGGAAGAATTTCTTTACTGTCCGAGCCCCCAAGGTGTGGAACAGTCTGCCAGCGGAGGTGGTTCAAGCACCCACATTGAACACCTTCAAGAGCAAATTGGATGCTTATCTTGCTGGGATCCTATGACCCCAGCTGACTTCCTGCCCTTTGGGCGGGGGGCTGGACTCGGTGATCTCCCGAGGTCCCTTCTAGCCCTAATGTCTATGAAATCTATGAAATCCTTTTCTGCCTCTGCAGTGACAAGAAGGGAGTCCGCAGCCTGCAGGTATGGTGCTGGTTCTTCCTCCCCAGGTGCAGCACCTTGCACTTGTCGGTGTTGAATCCCATCCTGTTCTCGTCCGCCCACCCCTGTAACCTGTCTAGGTCCGATTGCAGCCTATTCCTCCCGTCTAGTGTGCCCACATCCCCCCACATCTTAGTGTCATCAGCAAATTTGAACAGGGTGCTTTTTACCCCCTCGTCCAAGTCGCTGATGAAGATGTTGAACAGTGCGGGCCCGAGGACCGAGCCCTGGGGGACCCCACTGCTCACGTCCCTCCAGGCCGAACATGACCCATCTACCACCACTCTCTGGGTGCGGCCCTCCAGCCCGTTGGTGACACATCTGACTGTGTGGGGGTCGACACCACAGCCCCCAGTTTCTTAATGAGAATGGGGTGAGAGACAGTGTCGAAGGCCTGCCGACAGTCCAGGAAGACGATGTCCGCTGCTCCCCCTGCGTCCAAGGATTTGGTGACCTGATCGTAGAAGGCCACCAGGTTGGTCTGACAGGACCTGCCGCTAATGAACCCGTGTTGGTTGCCCCTAAGCATGATCTCCCCCACTCGCCCCTCGTGGACACGCGCCAGGATAACTCTCTCAAAAATCTTGACCAGGATGGAGGTAAGACTAACTGGCCTATAGTTCCCGGGTCCTCCTTCCTCCACTTTTTGAAGATGGGGACCTCGTTGGCCCTCTTCCAGTCCTCCGGCCCCACACCAGAGCCCCACGAGTGCTCGTACAGCCGTGCCAGGGGTCCTGCAATGACCGCAGCCAATTCCCTCAGCACTCAGGGGTGGAGATCGTCCAGACCCACTGATTTAGACACGTCCAGTCCCTCCAGACGCTCCCTGACTAGATCCTCACTGACCCTGGGCCTGGGTGCGCCTCCCCTGGGCCCGAGGGGGGTTCGGTGGGGGGGCTGATCCGGTCCCTGCTCAGGAAAATGGAGGCAAAGAAGCCGTTAAATAGGTTAACTTTGTCGTCTGGTGTGACGACCAAATTTCCTAGCGTGTCCTGCAGGGGCTCCACGTTACCCAGTACCTTCTTTTTTGTCCCCTATGTATTTAAAGAAGGACTTCTTGTTGTCCCTGATCCGGGTCGCTAGTCCCAGTCCCATCTCCACCTTGGCCTCCCTGACCCCCCTCTGCATCCCCGAGCAACTGCAGTGTAGTCATCCCTAGTGATGACCCCTCCCTGCCATCGGGTGTGCGCCTCCCTTTTAGCTAGGAGACATTCCCGGATGCTTTTGGTGAGCCATGGGGGCTTCTGCGCCCTCCTGCCTGCTTTGATCCGTGTTGGGATTACCTCCCTTTGGGCTTGGAGGATCGTCTCCTTAAGGAGCAACCACTCTCCTTGGACACCCGGCTCCCCCCCTCCGGGACCTCAGTGCTTCCCCAACTATCCTCCTTAGCTCGTTGAAGTCTGCCCTCCTAAAATCTAGGGCCGCTGCCTTGCTGCAGGCCTTTGCCACCTTGCGCTGGATGGTGACTCCCAGCAGGCGATGATCGCTGTCGCCCAGGTGGTCGAGCACCCGCAGCCCCCGCACCAGGTCATAACCCGTGGCCAGCACCAGGTCCAACAAGGCGTCTCCCCTGTGGGGCTGTGCAGCTCCTGGGTTCAATGGAGGTCCTGCATTTGGGCTAGGGACCTACATGAGCGGTCAGACCTGGCTGACTGCTCTTCCCAGCAGATGTCTGGAAAGTTCAGGTCCCCTATGATGACCACATCCTTGGACCTAACGACCTCTGTGAGCTGACGTGAGAATTCACGGTCGAGTTCTTCCCCGTGGTCGGGAGGTCTGTAGTAGACCCCCACCATTAAGTCTCTTTCCCTGCAACTGCCTTGTACTCTAACACAAAGCACTTCCGTGTGCCCCTCCTCTGACCCTGTGCTACCTGGTGAGGATGTGTATTCCTCCTTGATGTAGAGCGCCGCACCCCACCTCTCCTCCCTGGCCTGTCCCTCCTGTACAGCCGATAGCCCTTGACATTCACCGCCCAGTCCTGTGTTGGGTCCCACCACGTTTCGGTGAGCCCCACTATGTCCAGGTTGGTGTCAGCTAGCAGGAGGGCGAGTTCCTCCTGCTTGCTCCCCATACTACGAGCATTTGTGTAGAGGCATTTGAGGCCTCCTGAGGATGTGTGCCCTGGCCCCCTACTCACAGCATTGCCCTGGCCCCTGTCACTTCCCTGTGTATATGTTCTGCTTGGTGGTCTAGGCTGGGCTGTACTTGCGAGTGGTGCTTGGTTTGGCAGTCCAAGGCTTCCTCCTCCCTCATCTTCCCCTTCTCTCAATGAGCCCAGTTTAAAGCCTGCGGGGGAGATCCGCCAACCTGGAAGAGAACACGCGCTGGCCCACATCCTAGTGGGGATCATGAAAGTTCAAGGAGACCGGGATTCATTCTAATAACTTTCTTACATTTGCATCCAGTATGTGGCAACATTAAATGATCCTTTTTGAAATAATAAATATTAGCCGTTATCATCTTCAGAGGAAACGTAGGCTTTTCAGGCAAAGTACATCCAGGCACCGTTTCAACCTGATTAGCAGCCTTCATGTCTCATTCATCTGCCATTGAATTTTCATTACTGCAACGTTCCTGTTTCTTTCAGAAAGTATTTTTTTTGGGGGAGGTGGGGGAATTCACAAATTTCAACATGACCTTTTGGCAACCCTATTTAAATCACTTTGTCTCCTCTTGCATTAACTAAATTCATTAGTTCTCTCCAGTGTGTGAGGTTCAGAATGTATGCAGATGGTCTTAATTGCTGATCTTCAAGTAAGGGATGTCTCCAGTGGAAGGAGGCCTTGCTATTTTTGTAGGGTTCGGTACCATGTTTCTCACGGCAACTTTTTGGAACTTAAACTCTGTTTTTTAAGGGGGAGAGGGATCAATCCTGCCCATTCTTTTTCCTTCCTGTTCTTTCATTGTGTCCATCTCTGGGACAATCAGAGAGAAGGATACTTACTTGGACATTGTGAAATGGTCTGTATAATTGTCCTGGCTCTATTCTGCACCCTCGAAAATCAGACCTCCCACTTCAGAATTGCTTGTAAACTGGAGGCCCTGAAGGGACTCAGCCAAACATTGCCAGGTCCCTACACCAGAATCACTAACTACTGGAGTGGACTAAACAAACTTTCATCGAATCATAGAAAAGTAGGGCTGAAAGGGACCTCCAGAGGTCATCTGCACCAACCCTCTACCTGAGGCAGGATCACCCCTATCTGAACAAATGCACTGTCTGAAACAAATCCAGAACAAGTGGATAGAAAACAGGCTGGAGCATCAGGCTTAGAGGGTAGCAATCAATAGCTCAACTGGTTGGCAGCCAGTATCAAGTGGAGTGTGCCAGAGGTCAGTCCTGGGTCTGGTTTTGTTCAATGTCTTCATCAGCAACCTGGAAGATGGGGTGGAGTGCACCCTCGGCAAGTTTTCAGGTGACACCAAGCTGAGGGGAGTAGTGGATACACTGGAGGGAGGGCTAGGGTTCAGAGAGACCTAAACACATTGGAAGATTGGGCCGAAAGAAATCTCATGAGGTTCAACAAGGACAAGTGCAAAATGCTGCACTTAAGAGGGAGCAATCCCATGCACCGGTGCAGGCTGGGGGTGGCTGGCTGGGCAGCAGCTCTGCAGAAAAGGACCTGGGGGGGAAACAGTAGACAATAAGCTAAATATGAACCAGCAGTGTGCCCTTGTTGCCAAGTAGGCTAATGGCATCCTGGGCTGCATTGGTAGGTGCGCTGCCAGCAGATCGAGGGAAGTGATTCTTCCTCTCTCTTCAGCACTGGGGAGGCCACATCTGGAGTCCTGTGTCCAGTTGTGGGCCCCCCACTACAGAAAAGATGTGGACAAATTGGAAAGAATCCAGAAGAGGACGACAAAAATGGTTCAGGGACTTGCAGAGAGGCTGGGGGAATTGGGCTTAATTAGTCTAGAGAAGGGAAGGCTGAGATGGGATTTAATAGCAGCCTTCAGCTATGTGAAAGGAGGGTTGCAAAGAGGATGGAGCTGGACTGTTCTCAGTGGTAGCAGATGACAGAACAAGGAGAAATGGGCTCAAGTTGCAACAAGGGAAGTTTAGGTTAGAGATTAGGAAAAAGTCGCTGAGTAGTAGGGTGGTGGAGCACTAGAACAGGTTACCCAGAGAGGTGGTGGACTCTCCATCCTTGGAGGTTTTCAAGACCCAGCTAGACAAAGCCTCGGCTGGGATGATCTAGTTGGGGCTGGTCCTGCTTTGAGCAGGGGGTTGGACTAGATGTGACGTCCTGAGGTCCCTTCCACCCTCATTTTCTCTGATTCTAAGTCTTATACAAATCCATTGTCAAATCTCTTGGCCAGACTACATAGTCAACCTTGATACAGCACAAGACATAACACCCTAACTTGCCAAATGTTATGATAGTCCCTAGGATGGATACATTTCTCTCTTCTGCACATTGAACTCCATTTTCATACTTCCCCCCACACTCCAAATCCATTTGACATTGCAAACTATGAATTTGAATGAACTATGAATCCCCATAAATCTCCTGGAGTTGAGCACAGGGTGAGGGGTGGTGGTGAGAGTGGACTTGACTTTAATTTAGTGGACCTCCTACACAGTGTTATATGCAGCTAAAACCACTTACATAGCTGCAATTAGGTAGTCTTTAAAAAAAAAACCAAAGCAAACCCTGAAGGTACAGTATGCAAACAAGAAAGGTGACAGCATTTGTATGCCTAAGCTGGGTTCTGGTCTGGGTAGACTGGTTCGGTAGAGCCAAGAAAGCCTTTAAGGTCAAAGTACTAAATTACCATGATGTTACATTTCTTAATAGGACAGGCTCACTTTTTAAATGACCTTCATCAAATTTACAGTCCAGCCACATCAGGCTGTTTGTGAGCTGACGCTCATCTCCCTCTGCAGCTGTCTCGTTGTAGCCACTGACCTGTGGCACTCGATGCTCATAAGCCTTTCATGGATACTAATGTGTTGCTCTATTTTTTCCCAACAGGGAATATGCCACAGCGAATTTGAGCACTAATCTCTACACTGTGAATGAGCCTTGGCTTTACTCCATCCTGTGGTGCGCTGGTGTTCAATCTGTCACATCCGATAGCTCACATATCCTCAGCAAGGTGCCTTTTCCCATCTGGATACTGGTAAGCAACACAAAATGAAGAATATGCAGACAGCGCCTAAATTTGCCTGCAGTGAGGTCTGAATGGCACGGTGACGGTGCACAGAGGTTGGTTGTAGATAATAGACATACCCGTGGAGGTGCAATTTAAATTCTTTACTGCCAAAATTTTAAGCAGGGGTTCCTTCAGAGAGGTTTCCTGTCCTACATATGATATGCCCTAGCTTGGATATTTTTCCCACTTCCCCACACAAAACTCCATCTTTGTACTTTCCCCCCATCCCAAATCCATTGCTGCTTCTTTTGCCTTATTTCCTTTCACTTAGTACCTCTCCGCTCACCATGCTGCATCTCCCAGCTACCTCAACCGAGGTTGCTGACCTGCTGCGTCACTGCTGCCGTGAGGAGTCGCTCACCGCGGCACCATTGATGGAGGTGGGGTGGGTTTTCCGGCTGTTTTGGGGCTGTGGAGAGGCCAAGTGGAAAGTGGACCCCCCCGCTTTGTTGCTGAACTAGGTGGTCATCTGGAGAAGGAGCTTCCTTTGCTTCCAGAGGCGAGCAGGTCTCCTGAATGCTTGGTAATAGGGGTGATGGAGCTGGACTCCCAGCTGATGGATGGGAAGTGCAGTTCCAGGCATCCTCCTGGTTTCAGCCCAGCGTAGAGTCTGAACGACGGGCAGGCAAGCAGCGGTGGGCACGGAGGAGGGTTGCAGGGGCTGCAGGACTCGCCAGAACTTCGTGGAGCCCAGGCCTCGTATCTGAATGCAAAATGGAGATGTGGGGCTTAGGGAGAGGAGGTTACATGCACCTCTCCCTGCCACCTGGACACACTGGCGGGGGGTGGGGGGCACTGCAGTGACTATTAGCTGCGGCAACAGCAAGCACACTCGGAGAGCTGCGGTTGTGAACTGATGGCTTTAGCACTTCAGCCTCCCCACTAAACACAATCCATTTTTGCACTTGATTTATCTAGTCGCTAGGAGAAATAGACTTATCGGCAGGGAAAAAGACCTTGGAAGATCTTGAGTGTCCATGCGTTTCGGTCGTGGGAACGTTGACCCAGAGGAGCGGTCAGGTGAAATTGCCCTGTCTGGGGTTTCTCAAGACAGGATGGGGCAGTCCAGGTCTGAGGGTCTGCCATTTATTTTCATAGATTTATAGACTGTAAGCCGGAAGGGACCTCTGAAGATCATCGGGTCCAACCCCCTGCACCAAGCAGGAAAGACAACTGGGGGCCAAGTGACCCCAGCAAGGTGACTGTCTAGTCTCTTCCTGAAGATTTCCAGGGTAGGTGACTACACCACCTCTGAAGGAAGCTTATTCCACACTCTGGACATCCTGACTGTGAAGAAGTTTTTCTTAATGTTGAGCTGGAATCGATCTTCCAGGAGTTTGTGGCCACTATAGTTTTCCCCTTGGGTGCCCTGGTGAGCAATTGCTCACCGAGCCCTTGATGTAATCCCCTAGTATAGCACAAATTTGCTACCAGGTCACCTCTCAGCTTCCTTGTCCTCGGGCTGAAGAGTCCCAGATCCTTCAACCTTTCCTCGTATGGCTTGCCATGCAAGGCCCTGACCATACGGGTGGCTCTTCTTGGGACCCTCGCAAGCTTGTCCTCAAGCTTGTTAAAGTGCTGTGGCCAGAACTGGACGCAGCACCTCCAGTATTTTAACACAATACTGGATGCAGTCTCTTGCAACATTGCAAGGCTTTATTGCCAACTCACAAAGCTGTTGCTCATCTTCCCCCCACAAGGCACTGCCATCTCTCTTGTATGCTGTAGGGAGCCTCATCACTATTGCAATGGAGCAATGTACTTGGAGGTTGGGGAGGTGTGTGACTAAATGTTACTTGAGTGGCAGTTGATAAGACCTAGCTCTGTAATTCTTGAAGCACTTTGCAGAGGAGGATTGGTGCCGCTGTCCCCCTTTCGCAGATGGGGAAGTGAAGGCACCACTTTGCCTCGGAGTAGCCTACAGGTCAGGAATAAAACCCAAATGTTCTGAGCTGTCATTTAGTTCTCACCCCCGTTTCTAATGCCAGGCCGCTTCATTACTACTAGGTCTGCATAGGAAGCAGGCAATGACTAAGTGCAGTGCTGCAGGTGGGCTAATTAGCTCTGCTGCCGTGGTGCTAATTAACCCTGGTGCAGCACGGTGACATGCACGTGCTGCCGCTTTCTGTCCCATGCAGGGCAGTCCTATGCCAGGAAAGTTCAGGGGAGGCTTGGAGGTTGGGCCACGAGGGAGGAAGGTTGTTGGGTTATGTGCATCAGGTTGGGGGTACAGGTTCAGGGGTGGTCAGCTGTGTTGTGGCAGAAAATGGAAACACTCAAAAAATACTAACAACCTTGATCCTCATCTCAAAGCTCATTGAATATGGAAGCAGCCCCCGCCACGTGCCAAGAGATGCTGGGATCCTTGCATTGTCTTCCAAGAGATCATGAACCTTTTGGTCTCTTCTTCCAGGAGCTGATTGGCTTAGTCCTGGCCAAATACTAACTGGGATGTCTGTATTCTCCTCAAGAAATTTTCTCTTGGCTACAGTGTTCTTCATTTCCTTTTGTGCAGAAATGCTGCTGAAATAAGAGCTCCCCCAGATGGATGGTCCACTATAAATGCATCGCCAGTGTCCAGCACACCCATGCCCTCAGGCTGGGTCTGAACCCAGCAGAGGTGGCAACAGGACGGGCAGCGGTGTGGGGGTTAATGTAGCTGTCGCTCGCTTGTGCACATCACCAACGGGGCTCCATAGCCCACCCCCTTGAATTCCTGGCCCCTGGATCCGGCTTGCAGGGTGCATCGCTGATGCCCCTGATCTAAGCCAGGGGTGGCCAACCTCCAGCATGGGCAGCCTCTGCGTGTGGCAGAGGAAAAAGGAAAAAGCTGAGCAGCGGACTGGGCAGGGAGCACAGTTTGGAGCAGAACAGCAGATCTGGTAGGGAGCAGAAAGAGCGATGGATCAGGCAGAGGAAGAGGATGAGAGTGGCAGGGTGAGAGGGCTTCATCTGTGGCATGCCTGCCAACATGGTGTTTGCTACTCCTCCAAGTCCTTCCTTCAAAATCCTGCTCTCAGTTAGATTTTGCAGGTGATGGGCTCCTGAAACGGAGAACAGGTGTAAGTCATTTCCGCAGGTCACTACAGAGCGGCTGCAGTGCCGCTGCTCCCTTTTACCGGTAGGAAATGATGCACCGCGATGAGGCGACTTGCCCAAGATCATGTAGCAGTAGCAGGGCCAGAAGTTGGACCAAAAGATCCATAGCTCCAGTCTGTTGTCTTTATTGCCTAGGCCAGCGGTTCCCGAACTCGGACAGATCGCGCACCACCAATTTCTAACGATACAACCTTAAGTGCCACCAGCAACTCTTTGTCATATAAAGGAGTTATAAGAAATCTCTTAACACGTACCACTGGCAGGTTGTCTGCATGCCACAGGTTGGGAACCGCTGGTCCCCAAGGCTACTTCCTCTCTTTCTCTCCCAGGTAACCATCCAAGGAAAGATATCAGTGCCGGCTAGGGCCGAAGGTGGAATAGGAAGATAAGATGGGTGGCTTGCAAAGAACAGACCTGATAAAAGAAGAAACCTCTTTGCATCAGAGGTTAGCATTTAGAAAGGCAAGCAGCTCATTCCCACCAGGCTCAGCGGAAGCCGTGGGCATCACAGAGAGAGTTTGGCCACAAAAGTGGTATTGCCAAGTACTTGATGATGCTGTGCCGATTATTAAGCATCTCTGACTAAGCTGCACAGTAATGCATACCATAATTGCCTGAACTCTCCTCATACCCCAGACGCCTAGGCTCCATGTGATTCATGCCTGGTGAAGGACGTGTAGACTAAATCAGTGTCCTCCAGAACAGATTGCAACTTGGGAGCCGAAGCAACCCTTTTATTATTTCTGAAAGGCGGTTATCTCCGAGGCACTTTTCTTTGTGCCGGTTGAACTGATGATCAGGTGTGCCGGAGGGCTTTGTTGCACTTCATCTCGGGCTGAATAGGGATGTCACTGCCATTTGCGGCGGTTTGTGAGGCCGTGTCAGCTGCATCAGTCTCTCTGGTAACCGCAGCTCCGTGCTGACACGCGCGCTCGCTCACACCCTCGCTTGTGCTCCCCGTCAGCCAGCTCCTCCCCGTTATTGTTCTGAGTTCAACATGTAAATTCAATTCAGCCGCACGGAAAAGCAGCTGCAGTGCTGTTGTTTTAGCAGGCACTTTCCACTCGTCATTGCCGCTGCCAAGATGTGACACACGGGTTTGTGAGGTGTGACTCCGTTCTCTTCCAATTATGTAGGTGTGCTTTTCCATTTCAAACTAGGCATTTTTCTGTGTGTTTTTGCCATGAAATAATGACAGTTTCCCACCCCCCCCCCATATAAATAGCAATAGTAATAACCAAGAGTAGACTCTGATAGGACAAGGTTTGCAAAGTCTGGGTAGGAGTTCAATTTCTAAATCTCCTTTGGGGGTGGATTTGGTAGCCGTGTTGGTCTGAGACCAAAAGAAATGCAAAAATCTAGGATTCTTGGTTCAGAGATGAGACCTTTTACCGCAGAAAAAGCTATATTTTTTGCAATTTCTTAGTTGGTCTCAGAAAAGGGTTCATCTCTGAACCACGAGTTCTAGATTTTTGCATTTCTAAATCTCCCTTGCGCCTTTTCAACATTTTCCTGAAGGAGAAGAGCCAAGGTGCGAATTCCCCTGTCCAGCACAAGATTGAAGCAGCATTAAGTTCGTTTGCTGTGCGGCAGTCTCATGAATGGGACACATCTATTGTTAAATTCAAAATATGCTTTCTAAGGGAGGCTCGCTAATGTATTTCTTGTAGCAAGATTTCCATCATAAATCAACCGGTGAGAGCTCACTAATCGCTGGGCAGGTCTCAAGCCATATGAGCTCAATTATATGTCTGTGCAGAGCAGTTGTGTTCAGTGACCCGTTCTCCTTTCCCAGCAGTGCTGTGTATTAACTGTTGAGGGAAGATTTCTGTTAATGTGTTTGCAACACACCGGGGAACTCATAAAGTATGTGTGTTGAAAAATCTAGCTCTTCTGCGTTAAAGAAAAAAATGTATTTCCTGTAATAGGTTCTGTATTTTCAAACCAGCAGAGATGGATTCCTTTAATGTCAAGGAAAGCATGTATATATCTTGTGTGCATGTGCATGAGTGTGTGTAAATGAAATCTTCTATGAATGATACAGCTGTTTGGAAAATAATGTGTCTCTTCCCTGTTATTGTGATCTTTGTGTTTTGAACTATTGCAAACTGTAAATTTTGGTAGAGAAAGTTCCAAGAACTGTAGGGTTAGGGATGGCCAAATGAAAACGTGACCATTTCGATCCAATTGTTTAGTCTTGTAATGCCGACATGCGCACCTAAACATTTTTTTTTTTATTGTTAGTCTTCTTTCCAAACAATTGCAAAACTTAAAAATCAACTTGGTTTTTCACCATTAAATAATTCCTGTTCCGGCAAAACCCTATGTTACCATACGTCAGCAAAACTTTGCGAGTCAAAAATGTCAGTCGGCTCTAATGATGTACGTACGCAACGTACGTTTGGTTTGTATGTTTTTAATATTGTGTGTGGTTGTGTGCACGCATGTGTAGGCGTACAAGGACCAAAACTCCACTGGACAGGATGGATTCTTCTTGGCTTTGTCACACATGCACCATAACGGTGGCATCGATGTGCGAGGCACCAAGATGGCGAGCCCCACCCTTCTTCCCCGCAACCATCACAAAAGGGTAAAACAAACACTGCCATACCGCTACTTTCATTATCAGAGCATCGCCAACATAGGCGAGGTCAGCTAGTCTGCAACGCCAAATAAGGCCGGGACACGGCACCCTGAGAGGTGATAGGTGAAAACAGCCAGCTCCCTGTTGAGCGCGTCACCTGAGTGATATAAGGGAGCGCACAGCCGCACCCAGGCAAGGTCATTTATCACCCGCTTCGATTATCACAAGGGACGCTAGCCTGATCACCTAGCTTCTGCCTCCCATTTGCGATTAGCAACCGTGGCGTCACGAACAGGATTCACGGGTCCGCTAGTCGCCGTCTGCCCCTGGGGTCGGGGCTGCCGTACCACCGATGATGATACAGAACTTTGGGTGCATATGAGTTACCACCTGCAAGCCCGGCCCCAAAAGACTGCCGAGGGTACTTGTCTTTAAAGAAGGGTCAAAAGGAAAGGGCCTTCGAGGGGTCACCAGCTGCTCTTGGCTGCCTACTCTCAGACCCCAAGACCCTGTTCCGCCCAAATGATGAGGGGCACACTGTCCTCGAAGCAAGTTAAGGGGTATGGGATGGGAGACCCCACCCCCGCGCAGACATGGGCCAGAGGTCTGCGACATCTAAAAGATCGAGGAGCTCCCATACCGGTCGATAATTTCCATTGCCCGCCTGTAAAAGAATGCTGAAGGGGGCACAAAATGGCCGCGGATCTTATCAACGACCTGGAGACGCACAGAAAAGCCCTGCACAAATGGACTGGTCCGACCTGGGATAAACATAAGTGTCTGGGTATCCTCTACCAACACTTTGTAAATGCCACGCGCTCGTATTCCAATCTCGAGTCGTAGTTTTGTGCTGCAGTACAGCAAACCGCAGATACAGAAAAAGAGGACGTGCCTCTGGCAAAGAAGGCACAGCCACCCAAGGCCGTGCCTCCCATGCCGTCCGCCCCACCTCCACCATACAGGGGCCAGGACGTAGAGCCATCAAAAGGGGCTCTGCCTAGCCTCTACCTGGAACTACCTCCCCCGCCAGACTTGCCGCAACCCGTCACGGCCCTCCCGATCAGCACCACTAAGGTCATGGTCAGGTTAGACGGGCACCCGGGAACGACGACCTCCTGGCGAAGCAGGTCCCGGGCAGAGATCCGTGACCTAATCACTTCCACCTCATGTCATCCAGGGGAACCGCTGCTAGTCTGGCTGGGCCGGATGGTTATAGACTATGGTTACGACTGAGTTGATATAGAAGAAACCACCATGATGTTACGCAGTCCCATCTGGACGTCCGGACTGGGGGAAGTGAACGCTGCAGTCCATAATCATGATTGGCCCATACCTCTCCGGGTGTTGGTGATCATGGCACTATCAATGACACCACACGCGGTCCGTGAGGGGCCCCGGTCTACAGCAAGCCGGGGACGGGACTCATTAGCCAACTACATCGTAGGTTTCAGTTACTACCATTGGGACCCAATCATAAATCCAGGGGGGCAACTCATGAATGCCCAAGCGCACTGAGTGCACCCCCACCGGTACCTTAGTGACCCAGGTTCAGCCCCAATACTCATGGCAGGGGTCACCGCCGCCTGCGACCTCTACTGGCCCAACGATCCCACTTCCCGCCTGTGGCTTCATACTTTCTGCGGACAACCGGTCAGTAGCATCCCGGAGACTATCCACAAACTGCCAGCGGACCTCCCATTGAGCAGGCCCACTCCGTCTGTAATGGCTGCCTATCTGGATAACTTTGACCGCAGTTCATGCGACCGCCCGCACGACCATGCCCAGCACCAGGGCCGGGAATGCGAGCCCCAAGGACCACCTCAGCGGGCGCCAAGGGAGCGGACCATGTTTGGGTTCCTCCTAAACCAAGGAGGGATGAGCAAGCAGCAGATACGCCGCCTAGATCAAGACACCCAAGAGAAGCTCGCATCAGCCTTAGGATTCTGTTGGGATGACAAGAACAGAGGCGGTCCAAGAGAAAGAGCGATGCATCCAAAAAACGAGTAGCGGCCACGATCTTCGAAGCCCGACCCGGAGACGAGCGGCCGTATGCTCCCCTATGGCGCCGTCACCCGACCGAACCAAAGACTGTAACCGCTCCACACCACGCGCTTCTCGACACGGGCACACAAGTCAATGTCATCACCCCCTCCTTGCCTCGTACACGCACAGGAGCAACCATCTTTGTTCAGGGACTAAACGCGACTGTGGTCAAAGTATTAGTTTCACCGTTTAAGCTACTCAGGGCAGCGGCCAAACCTTTGCGAGCCGTCCTGGGGAGTCGAGTACTGCTGGGCGTGAACAGAATATGACATCTACACCTCACCGATGTTTTAGAAGGAATAGACGTCGCTCTCAACCTCACGCGCCAGGCTCGCAACGTAGGGTCAAACCGTGATTGGATGTTCGACTGGCTTGACATGTTCGGCCTCGGACACTTGAAGAAACTAGCGCTAACCGCCCTGATTATCTGCGCGATAGGTATTGCCGTTTGTTGTTTGTTCTGTTTTTTCTTACAATGGCTAAAGTCGCGCCTGATTCGCCTGTCTGCTTTTGTATATACACGCTTCCCCAGCGCTGACCAAAATAGCTCTGAGGCTGTACAAGCGCCGTATAACGAAAATGAATATGATGCGGTGGTGTAGACACAGTCAACCCTCGCTGCCTCGCACAAGGGGGCATGTCACACGCACGCCATAATGGTGGCATCGGTGCGCGAGGCACCAAGATGGCGCGCCCCACCCTTCTTCCCCGCAACCATCACAAAAGAGTAAAACAAACACTGCCATACCGTGACTTTCGTTATCAGAGCATCGCCAACATAGGTGAGGTCAGCTAGTCTGTAACGCCAAGTAAGGCCGGGACACGGCACCCTGAGAGGTGATGGGTGAAAACAGCCAGCTCCCCGTTGAGCGCGTCACCTGAGTGATATAAGGGAGCACACAGCCGCACCCAGGCGAGGTCGTTTATCACCCGCTTCGATTATCACAAGGGACGCTAGCCTGACCACCTAGCTTCCGCCTCCCGTTCGCGATTAGCAACCGCCGAACGCCGCTTCATTGCCGGCCCAGCGTGATTAGCAGTCTACCTCTCTGCATCTCGTTTCTCTCCTCAACGCTCGCTGTGAGTAAATAAACCTCTACCTTCAACTACTCTCCGCCTCCGTGACTATCGCCTCACCTCCAGTCTCTTTGGGCGACGTGAGCCGGACTCACGTTAACCGTCCCATAGAGAGCTAACCGGCCCTTCTCACCCCGCCGTTCCGGTCCCTTGCGCTGCGATCGGACAGCAGCACGACAGGCTTGTCCGGCTAGTTCTGTGATCCAGCTTTTCCAATATCAACTTGAACATGTGAAGACGTTAAAAAACCACAGAAACAATCAGAAGCTGTTGTGTGCAGTGAGGCAGAACGAAGATTGCTCATGGAAGCATAGTTTAGCTTAGGTCTTCCCATATAAACCTAGCATTGCTTTAACGCAGCTTTTTACATTACATTTTCTATTCTTGGATTCAGTACAATTACTTGTACTTATTAGTGTTAAAATGTGTATGGCCTGGTGTGCGTCTAGAATTGTGTGTGGACTCAGGACCTGAATTAAAGGATTGAGTTAGGAAAAGGTTGGAAACATCTGAAAACAGGTTTTCTTTGCGGGCAGGCTGGAAGAGAGGTACATGAGTTTACATTGCTGGCTGTATCTTTCCCACAAGTGCACTCTGAGCATGATTAAAAGTGACTTTTGAAATCGTTGAAATGCTTTTAAAGATAGGTACTGTTTATCTGGCAAAGTCCTTAATCCCCCATTCAGGAAAGTACTTTCTTTAGCCTTGGCACTGGCCATGAAGGGACCTACTCCCATACGCAGTCAGATCAGTTGGTATAAAACAGGGGTCAGCATCCTCTTAGAGCTATGGGGTGCTGCTTCTAACCAGTGTCACTCCACTGGTTGCCAGTTTTGGGGGTTTTTTTTTTCTTTCATTTTCACTCTGCCCCAAATCCAATACTTTGTGGGCCCAATCTGGTCTGCAGGTCATAGCTTGCAAACCCTGGTGTAGAAGATCCAGTGCACTCTATGGAGCGATGACAGTTTGCACTAGTTTATAATCTACCCCTTAAAGAAGTAAGCATGGGCCTAAATGTGGTCATGCTGAGGAAAGGGTTGGGAAGTATTGGCCTAATTGGGCCAATATTTGTGCTGAATTGGGGCCTTCCACCTCGATTGGTATGGTATGCTGGGCAAGTTTTAGACTTGAGACCTTTCTGTTCTAGACACGATTACAAATTTTAATCTGGTTAGGAAGTTGTATGCATGCATGTGTGTCTCTTTGTATGTGTGTCTTAATATCCCACGTGCTAATATTACCCACAGCAGTTGTATAAATAAAAACTCCTGTGGGTAATGTGTGTGTGTGTACATGTGTGCATGTCCACATAGGTATCTTGTATAAATAAAAATTCCTGTGGGTAATGTGTGTGTGTGTGTGTGTGTGTGTGTGTGTATGTGTGTGTGTGCATGTCCACATATGTATCGACATAGATTTCTATCTATATATAATCTCAATATCCCATTTACTCAAATTGTGCACAGGAGTTTGTTTTGTATAATTTCATATGTAAAATAAAAACTGTGGGTAATATCGTATGATATAATACAAAAACTCCTGTGTATAATTTGAGCAATATATATTATGGATTATGGAGATTATATATAGATAGAGATCTAGGTAGATGCATATGTAGACATGCATGCGTGTATGTGCACACACTCGCACTCGGACTTAGATTTGAAACCTTATCTAGAACAAAGCTGTATAAAACTCCGGTGGGTAAGTTTAGTGGGTGGATGGATGTACATCTCATTTACTCAAATTATCTACAGGAGTTTAAACACCCCTGCAAGGTTGGGACAAGACATGGGAACTTTCTGTCCAAAACATGACTCCTTCAGAAAACTGTAATCATGTAGAAAGACAGGGATAGAATGGACACTGCTTTGCAGTTTTCCCTGGATGCCAGGGATGTCCCCTGCATGGGGACACTGCAGATTTTGATCTGACAAAATATTTTTTTACCAGGTTTCTTTAAAAGCCAAGAGCAAATTGGGCCTCTTGATCTGGGATTCAGAGCGCTATTATGCAGAAGTACCATATCTTCTTGCATACAGTTCACACACTTTCCACTCAAAAAGGTTGCTGGAAAGTGGAGCTTGCATCATATGCAAGGAAATATGGTAAGAGCAGTTTCCCCCACTTATGGGGCAAATGCCAAAGTAGTGTTCACTCAATCCACCGTGAGCAGACTCACCTCCCTCACTATTAGTAGTTAGTTAGTTACTAGGGCTGTGTGAAATTTCGCCCACCGTTTTGTTTTGACAGTTTCTACTAATTTCGAGGTTGAAACGGTGAAATCAAAACAAAACGAAATAGCCTCGAAACAAAACAAGGCTGGTGAAACGTTTCAAAAATTGAAACATTTCGACCATAAGCTGGGGATGGGAAATCAGTCCAGCTGGGCTGACTTCCCATCCCCAGTGCAAGATCTGGTAGGGGGTGGGAGGCACCCAGTCGGGCTGCTTCCTCCGCACTAGATCGTGCTGGGGGTGGGAGGCAGCCCAGCTGGGCTGCTTCCCTGTTCCCCGCGCTAGATTGTGCCCAGGCTGGGAGGCAGCCAGTTGGGCTGCCTCTGCCCCTGAAGCGATCTAGCGCTGGGGATGGGAAGTCAGCCCAACTGGTGCGACTCCCCATCCCCAGCGAAACTCGAAACAGCATTGAAACAGCCTTTCTGTTTCAACAGAACAGAACGGAACAGCTGTTTCAACTTGAAATGAAATTCGGTATAAAACACTGTTCTGTCGAACTGTCGAAACTCAAGAACCGTTTCGCACGGCCCTATTAGTTACTACACGGAAGGATCTTTTTTTCTTCATTCTGACTTTCCAAAATAAGGTGTGCATTTTATTCTGGGGTGTATTGTATGTGAGAAAATATGGCAACTGCGGAGGTGGAGGAGATAGGTGTGGTCCACTTCTGCATTGTGTATAGATGTTGTGAGGTTTTATGATATTTTTTGATCCTCATTTAACCTATTGTACAATCTCTAGCATGTTGCATAAACCAGAAGGTATAATATGAGCTTATTTTATTTTATTTTTTTGTCTTTCAGCCTCCAGACGAGTACTGTCTAATCTGGATAACATCTGATGTCATTTCATTTACCATAATTGTAGGAGTTTTTATATTCCAGAAGTAAGTAAAATTGTTACAGGTCAGCTTTCATGTATTTGTGGTGTGCGTGCTCAGTTTAAGAGTGTGGGCTAGAGATGAGAAAAGCACAGTATTTGCCAAATGCTTGGTTTTAGGACACTGGTCATTTGTGGCGGGGGGTTTTAAAAAAAGATAATTTCTCTTCCTTCCTCCTTCAGCATTCAGTTGAATGACGTTACCATAAGGGTATGAAGATGCTTAAGAAGAGTAAGGAGTCCTGAAAAACAGTGGTCATAATATGGCTTTTGCTAGGGCACCTAGGAAAGGGACCATCAATGCTTTGGGGAAATAGTTGCGAAGAAGTTTTATTTTGGAAGAAGAGAAGGAAGTTTTGGCAGAAAGTTTGAAATTGTTGTGACCCAACTGCTCACACAGCAGTTTTTACACTAGTTAAGAGTAGAATTTCCTCAATTTTCTCTGAAGAAGAGAGGGGAAGATGACATTGAGTAATGATGCTTCTCTGAAGATAGCATAGCAATGCTTGCTTGTGATGTCTCAGTCTGAGGGGCAAACATCCTCATTAATCATCCGAACAAACAAAGAATATAATTCAGTACTTCCATATGCTCCTAGGGTTCAGATTTAATTTTTTGGCAGATTGCAGGTAAATCAGCAGTGACGTGACTTCCTAATAACGGTTCCAGGGGAATCTCTCTAGACTACATTTTTGGGTCGTGTTCTGTGTGACAGCATTACCAAGCTGCTGTCCTTCTGGTTGAGCTATGGCATCTCTCCTGAAATTTGCCTTTCCTCCCAAGAGAGATGTTTTATGGCCAACTATGACAGTGTTTTTACCCTTTTTAAGAACTTGAACTCAGAAATAACTGGAGAGAATTTCAGCATCCTCCTAGAGAAATGCGAAGCTTTGTCCACTTCTCTTTTCTTCTATTTTTTTTTTTTTAACTTTGTAACTGCCTCTTGCTTTGGCACATTTAAAGCACCGTGGGGCCAGGTACTGACTGGCCTACAATTTCTTCCTTCATTGGTATCACAAATGTCTGAGCCTTAGGCCTAGCAGTGTCACATGAAACATCCGCTTCAGCTTCATGAGCTAGCGATTTTGCTGTCACATTGCCCTGACTCATTTGCTTTGCAGCTAATTCCCCACATGTGGATAATTTCCTTGGTATTTTTGTAATGAGTTACAATAGATTGCAGCTGCTGAGACCATCACTTACTGATTGGATTCCCTGCCAGACGCTAGACCTGTCGTACCTAACAGCCCATTCTGCTGTCTGCAGTTTTGCCATCCTCTGAATCTGGCAACCAACTTGCATGCCTTGTGTAAATTCAAAGTAACAAAGTTATGCCAGCATTGAGTTTGGTCTGTTGACTTCAATATGGTGGCAGAAGTACAACTGGCAAAGTACTGGGTTTGATATCTCCACATAACACTAAGCACTTTTCCGATAATCTAATTAAATGAAACCAAAAATCAGTCTGCAAAGTGACTCCATTTTGGGTATGCTTTAGACTTAAAGAGCAGAGTCTTTGAGGCCAGAAAGGATCCTTTATAGTCATCATAGTCCAAGCCAGAGGGGAATTTCATCTGGGATAAACTTAAGCAAATAATACAAGTGAAACCCTTAACCCAAGAATAATGCCAAATAGGGAAACATGCTGACTGCTCTGGATGAACGGTGGACATATGTCTTGATTTTCATATCAGGAGTGGAATTTCAAGACAACACTGACAGTCATTTGATTGTCTGTCTTTAACTCAGTTTTTCAGCATTTTCTCTGAATCCCGTCTACACGTGCGGGGAGCCTGGTCCAATGCACCGGTCATCCAGTGAATTAGAGCAGACCCGATGAATTGAGTCCACTGGAGAACGGAAATGAACGCACTCTGTCAGCCTTCCACATCATGTACCCACACCCCCCTCACACATTCTAGCCACCATCCCCCCACACACATTGCCCCCACAGACCCTATACCCATCCACACCCACATTTGCCCTCACCTCGCACCCACACCCCCCACACTTATCCACCCACACCCTCCCTCACTCCCCACATACCTACAGCCCCGCTCAAACCTATATGCACCCTGCAATGTAGAAGAGTAAAACTACATTTTAAACTATTATACAATCCCCTCTGTGTACATTACACAAACACAAGTAAACCAGGACAAAAAATATTTAAAAAAATGAAATTAATGAATGTTTCAGAGGTTTGCTTTTTAGAATATAATTTGGTATTTTTCTGGTTCCAAGATAGCAAAGCCCCTCGCTGAAAGGAATACTTCTGGGGGCAAGGGGAGAGACTTCAGGTGGCAAAGGTCAGGGGTTAGGGGGCAGGGTTGCCAAACACAAGATGGCAACCAGGGGGTGGGGCACCTGTCAAGGGGCGGGGCTACCCATGTGGCCCTCGATAGCTTGCCAAAACTTGGTAAGCAGCCCTCCGCCTGGAATAATCGCCCACCCCTGGGATAGGGCAAGGAAGGCATTGAAGGAACAGCGTGCAGCAGATCCCTGGGCCATCTGGATGTGAGGGTAAGAAGTGCTAAGAGCTCGCTCCTGGTCTCAGAAGTACTTTTCGTGGCCAAAGGACCAGTTCAAAGTTGGTGCAAGTTGGGGAGGACTCCAGTGACACCCACTCTTACTTGAGTCTGAACTTGGATTCACTTCCTGGCCTACAAAGTGACAGAGCCCGCGGGGCAGAAGTGCGGCTCCCGTGGGCCGTCTAGACTCGCAGGGTCAATCAGTAAGTGGTGAGCTCGCACAGCTGGCTCTCTTACAGCACGGCACCAAATTGCACTCCAGGAAATAATGCCAGGGATTCCACTTGCCATCACTGAAGCGAAGGGTTTGCCGATAGGGCCATTTTATTGGGACCTAAGAGCATCGCTTCCTTGCCACCCCCAGCTTCCCTGCCTCATGGAAGCGTTGGTGCTGCATTTGGGACGTTCAGAAACCGCCTGAATCATCCCGTGTATCTGCTGAAATGATTCAGCTCCTGGGAAGGCAGGCTCAAAGCCTGGTGTTTGTCACGTTCCCGCGAGTCTCGCTGGGCCAAATGCAACCTCTTCCTTTGCGTAAGGATGAGGGCGCGGGTCGGATCGGAGCCACAGCTTAGGTGTTGCTCGCTCCACCCCTCCGCATGGCTTCCTTCGGTCCCCCGGTGGCAGCTCAGGATTACTCATGCTGTGACGAGACGCTGAGTGTCGGTGGCCCGGCTGGAGGGGAAACGCCGGCGGTGGTGACTTTTCTAACTGATCTTTTTTGCCTTCTTGCCTTGTTTAATTTCCTTACTGCTCTGACTGTTGTGCATGTTCCTCCTCTTTCTCTCTCTTTCTCTGCTGCATTCTGGCATCTCACAGCTATCACATGATCAGGTAATTCTGGTGCTTTCCTCCTTCTCCTCCTCCTCCTCCTCCTCTTTCCATCTCACCCTCCTCTTTCTTTCTGCTAAGGCTTCACTGCAGAGAGATAATACAGGGAGCACCTTGAAATGGTGCTTCACACCCCCCAGCTCCACAAACAGCCACGGCTACCATGGTGAACGTCCGAATAGTAACTTAGCAGTCGCGACCACAAGGCCAAGTCCAGCTGGCTCTTCTAAAGACACTGCCAGTCTTCTCGAATGGTCCAAGCTGCTACTATTTAAATTGTCTCTAAAATCCTGTAGTGTCTTATAATTAGGGAGCTCCCAATGAACACAGCGCTTTCCAACTGGAAAGTATCCCAGTGTAAAATAATTCTTCGTATAAGTTATGTTTCCCCTAGGCTGAACTGCTCTATTTATTCCTTTCCAAATTAGCAAATGCAATTTTTTCCACTTTGGATCCACTGCTGAAGTTAGTTAGTCCTCGATTTTGTTTGGAGGTGAGCTTTTAGCTCGTTAGTGAGGATTAAGCTCTACTCAGAGTTTTGTTCCAGAATGGAGTCCGTCTGGAGTCTGACGCACTTTATTATATGCCCGTTGACTTCACACCTTTAGCCCCCTATGAAAGTTGGCTGAGAGTTGTGTGTCTCCGTTAAAACCACATAACTGAGTGTCTGTAGTTACTCTGGATTTCCACACGTGTACCCAGGGTCACGGGCTGGCTTGCTGGTATGTTTTGCCGGCACTGTGTAAGTAGTGCAAAGTATCTGCTTTTTGAGATGAAACTTGGCATCATTATCTTCCCCAGATGGGCAGAGCACTGTGCTCACTTCTCATTATTTTCTTGGCAGTGGAAATACATTAGCAGGGCTAGTGACTTAAAAGAATTGGCCACCAGCTCTTGAGAGGTCCTGAGTTTGGATCAGCCCAAAACTCTCCACCAAATCCAGGACGTTGCACCATATGACACTGTAAATTAGATGAGAATCCAGATTGAGGGCCAACGGACCCAAGGGTCCCTAAACTCTGCCCTCGTATTGTTTTCATGGGCTATTTCCATATTCCTTGCGGGCCCCTTAGACATCTGTATTCTTTCTGCAGTCAAGCCTTCATTCCTACTTATTTCTACGTTTGAACGGAAGTCTTCATGTGTTATCTTCTCCATGCCTTCAGCTTTGAGCAGCAAGATTTGTATGACAGAGAAATGGCCTACCCTGTGCCCGCTGTTCTGTTCCCCTTCCCTCGCGTTGCAGGGCTTTCCACCTGTAAGTACTGCCCCAGCCAGAGGAGGACTAAGCTCGGCTCTTTATGCAGCCCTGCCCTGTACTCGGTACCTTGCTGGTTTTACCACTGTGTTGGCTTGTGTCCTCTGCTGGGGGCGTTAAAGTGCAGGTGGGTCTTCCCTCTTCTCTCTCCTGCTTTGGGTGAGGGGACCGGAGAGAAGCCCCAGGCAAAAACTCCAGCTGGTAGGAGCAGCCGCAGAAGGGATCAGAGCCAGGCCTTTTGGAAAACGCTGTTGCTGCTGGACTTTCCCTGCCCTGCGCTGCTCAACTCTTTGTCGCCTGTCAGTCTTGTCACCCCACTTTCATCCCACACCTGTCCCGCTACCCTTCCTGCCTCCCTTTTTTATTCCATATAGGTTATGCCTCCCAACTAATCCTCACCCTGCAAAATGCTCCCCCCTCCTCCCACTTTCCCAAATTGTTAAATTTAACATTGGTTGCGTCACCCCTTCCCATGTGTTTGTGGTCTATTTAGAGTGTAAGCTCTTTGGAAGAGAAGACCCTATTTCATACAGTGCCTAACACATTGGGAGCCTGTTCTTGGTAGGCTCTTAGGCAATACCGTAAAAAAATCAGACTCGTCAACATGATCTCCCAGACGAGCTGCGGAGGGGTGTGAAACGCTTTCCCTGGGATTCTTGGCAGAGAGCGTTTGAGACTCCCTATGCCCAAAGAAGGGTGACTGCACCCGAAAGCTTGCTAAGAACTTTTTTCCAACTGCTCAGTTGGTCTGATAAAAGATATTGCATCTACTCGAAGACCCCGGCCTGCCGACATCCTTAGACCAACATGGCTACAGCCAAAAGCTCTGGGATTCTTGGAGGTTTGGATTCCCGTGAATATTGAAAGCCCCTTGCTCAGCATGCCATCTGCAACTGAGATCAGAGTTGTTATTGATAAGACTCAATGCAAACCTACCTAAGCAAAAATGCTGGGATTCCTTTCCATTTTATTTTATTATTATTTTGTTTTTTTAGATAACTTGGCTTTGTAGGAATCAACCTATTCTTTCTATGGCTTCTGTAGCATTTAAACGCATCCTTTGCAACACTGGTTTTACAATAGGTCAGAATTGGAATTAGATCGAACTTGCTCATACAACCCAATGGCCAGATTCGGAGTCAAGGAGGAACTTCTCCCAGGTCAGATGGGTGGAGAGAAAACCTCATGGGCTGTGGCTGCAAGGAGCCCGAGCTGGCAAGAGGTTGAGAGGCTCCTGCCTCTTGACTAGAAAGTTAAGGCCACTCCAGGCCTTTAATGCAGGGGGTCCCAAATTTGCATTCCTGGAGGTACGCAAGACTTATCTAGGGGGCATGTGGGAGAAATTGTGTAGTGGCAGATTTCATTGCCATTATAATAATAATAATTGGCATTTAAGAGGCTAAATAATAAAACATATACTGGTCAGGGCACACAGGCAGCTGGTAAATCTGCAAGCGGGTATGCAATAAGAAAAGGTTTGGGAACCTCTGCTGTAGTGGATTGGACACCGATGGCATAAAGCCCTTCCTTGCAGGTCAGTCAACAGTGGTGCTCGAGCCCGCATGCGAGGAAGGTGGCAATCCTGAGGCTATTGTTGGGGACAGTGTTCAGCTCCAGCCTGACTCTACCTTCTCTCGCCTCATCCGTGTCTCTCCTCCGTGTGCCTTTGTCCCTTCCATCCATCCAATATAGCTTCGTCCATCACACGCTTCTCCCCGCTTCCTTGCAAGGAGCTGTCTCCTTCATCTAAAGCCTGGTCAACCCTCATTGTCCAGTATGTTATAAAGAAACACCAATGTGTGTAGGGACTCCCCGGAGTCCCCGTGAGCCAGATTTCTAACTGATCCCTAAACCTTTGGCATGTGTGTTTAATGCTCTGTGCCCTGACTCCCCTGAAGAGCCTCAGCAGCTTGCAGGAAGTACTAAATGCCTCCTCCCGAGCTCTTCCAGTAAGTATGCAGCACCACTGGTTTCCCTTGATGGTCCGCTGGGTGGCACCAGACACTTGGCAATGCACTGAGCATCCTCCCAAACCTGGTTCTCTGCCCTGCTCCTGTTACTTGATAGAAGAATCATGCAAAGTTACTGATATTTCAAATTACCATGTAAAAAAAAGGGGCGGGGGGGGGGGCTGGCTGAGAGCTAAAAGCTAAACCATTATATACCTCTTCCTTACTAGCAAAATTTGGGGTGCTGATCGGTGTGAATTATAGCCACTTGTCCTCGAAGAGCACCATTTCAACTCACAGAAAGGGTGTGAAAGGTGAAAGTGTCACTTTGCTAAACTCCCCTATATATGGATTTCTGCCCTGAGTATTAGCTCAGCAGCTGGCTTGTAAGAAACGCTGCCAAGATGTTTGCTACAGGAAAGGCAGTTGGACGTAAATGCTGGTTCTAGAGAGGGGTATAATGGAAAAGGAAGTTTTGCTCCAAATAGCATCACCCTTCCCGGTCCAGCAGGCGCTTGAATGAGAAATAGCAGGAAAAAGTTACAGCTTGCAAGCCTCGCAGAGGATTCAGCTTGGATCAAGGCACCGTTGTGCAAGGCGCTGTATGTACTTACTGCAGGAGACGAGCCAAAGGACAGTGTGGGTGGGTAGCACGAAAGGAAAGGTGGATGAAGGTCAATGTGAGGTCTGACACTAGAAACCTGGTCTCCCGCTGCTGGGATGGTGCCATCAACTGCCCCTACGTAAGTCGAGTCGAACACTTCAAGCTTGATAGGGATGACAGGTCCAGTAGCTCTGAGATCTCATTATTCCAGCCTTTAAAGGGACTGTCCCAGCCTGAAAAGCACACACAACTAAAAGAAAAAAAAATCTGTGCCAGCATTAATATTGGCCCCTTAGGATTGTTCTCAAACTGCTCCTCATATCCCTGCTGGTCCTTCAGCCCATGGTAGGTGAGCTGCAGAGCCTTTCTATGGTTTTCGCTTGCTTGTTAACAAGGCTGCATGGTGTTTGCAAGGGATTTTGAGGAGTGACAGTGGCTTGTGAGCCCCCTTCCCCTCTACCTCCCAAATCTGAACCACTGCTTTAAATTATTGAGCAATTTCCTCCCCCCCCTTATCCGACATACCTTTCACGGTGCTATTTGCATTTACTCCGGATAGTGCAAACAGACCTAGATGCTTTATCATTCATGCTTCAGTTCCCTGGCTGGTTCCTGCCAGTCACCCAACGTGGCAGAAACATCAGAGGGAAGTATAAAAAGTTTAATTCCACAAGTTTTATTTATTCCACCTTATCTGGCAGCCTCCCTCTGTTTCAAGCGTTCATCACTCACGGGACTGAATCGCAGCAGTTCCTGCTGTCTTATTCATCCCTACATCTCAGACCTCCCCTTCCATGTTGCATATGAATCGCAAGGATATTGAGTTACTGGAGGCAGACTTTTTTCAAAAAAGGATTGCAGGCTTGGGAAGGGACACAGATCCTCATTGTTAGAAGGCATAACTCTGATTAACAAGAAGGTTTCCCCGGGGACAAGTGGCTCTGCAACTACGCTTTGGGTTTTCTTGCTTCTGTCTTTGAAGCAGCTGGAACTGATGCCTCTTTGAGGTGTTTCTCTGATCTGTTTGGGCATATTTGTTACTGTTGGGCACTTTACTCCTGTAACATGTCTGTATAAATACAACACAGAGAAAAGTCTATGGTAGCCTTGCAGAAACAGCGTCAACTTTTTTTTTCCCTTTTTTTTTTTACATCTGATCACTTTGTTCCCATCAGAGGAGCAGGAGCCAACTTGTTCCAACTCAGTGACCTAAATTTAGGCACCTTATTAGGCGTGGAAACCAATCACCTCTAGTGGCACCAAACCTTATTGTATCTATGGGGTGAGGTGGCCTGTGTGTTTGTCAGAGGCTGGTGGCTTAGCAAGTGTTTTCCATTTGGGGATGGTCCTTTACATCTCTCTCTTCTGTTGCAGGTGGCGGCTAGGAAGCATACGGACCTATAACCCCGAGCAAATCATGCTCAGTGCTGCTGTTCGCAGGTCCAGCCGGGATGTCAAAATCATGAAGGAGAAACTGATCTTTTCTGGTACGTTCGCGGGAGAGAGAAAGCCCAGGTCGGGAAATAAAGCCAGGGCAAGGCGGACAAGTTTTGCTCCTCTGTTGCTCATAGTTAGACCGGGGAGCTTTTTGATCCAGGCCCCCTCTGGTGCCAAACTGTGCACCACATGGACCTGTTGTCCTGGATAATAGTGGCAATAGTGCTTCAATTTAAGCTGAGATCTCAGTGGTGCATCCTCTAACCTGGCTGAAGAGGACAGCTGGGAGAAGGGGAAGACCAGACAACTCTTCTAAACCGGTCCTGACCTTCGACTGCAGACTCGCTGGGATCCGGAGACCACAAACAACCCAAGTCATCTCTGAGGCACCTGCCACATGTTCCACTTAAGCCATGATTAACTGCTTAATCATGTCTGAAGTTGACCCAGCTATGCAGTAAAGCAATTAAGCCACAAAGTTATTCCACAAAAAATGTGAAATAACTTTGTGGCTCGTTCCTGTCATTAATTGAACACCTCCATGGCCTCAGACGTGGTGGGGCACCAGATGCTCCACTGGCTGAAAGGCCCTTTACGTGATGGGGCCTGCAAGCAATAGGCTCTCCTATCCACGGGGGCTCACCATTTGCCCCCACAGCTGGGAACCCTGGATCAGCTGACGGGGCTCCCGGCTGCAGGAGCTTGCTAGTTGCCGGTGCAAAGGGAACCCAGGATCATGATGCCAGGCTTTCCCTGCACTGGCAATAAGGCATGATGGGATCTGATGCTCAGTCCCACCCTCACGCCACCTGCCACATGCTTGTGAAATGGCAGGAAGTGCAGTTGTGTGAATTGTGCATCAGATCCCATCGTGCCTTTACTTGCACATCGGGCAGGGGCCTTTGGCCTGATCTGGAGCGTGCCACCGGGAAGAAAACAAGCCTGTAGTTCTACCTTATGCATGACCACAGCAATGAATGTGGCTGCCAGGCTCACAGGATTAGGCCCCAGTGTTGGAAACAGCAGGGACTCGGGGTGCAGGTCCTTATCAGATGCAATTCAGCATAGCATCGATTTGGGCAATGCTCAGCCAACTTGACCCCTGGGTTCCCCTGACCCCCGGTTATCTTTCCTGCTTGGTGCAGGGGACTGGATCTGATAATCTTCCGAGGTCCCTTCCGGCCTTACAGTCTATGAAGCTATGAAACTTCCCACAGGGCAAAGCAAAGAGATTTCAAGCGTCTACCAAACTGAGGTTTCCTGCCTTTGTTAGTATTCTTGTGGCTTTAGCCATGGACCAGGCCCCCCCAAGCTGGCTGCTGTATGCATGAAGAACCAAGCGATTGTCCCTGCTGTAGTGGCAGAGAAAGACCCATGCGGGAACTCAGGTTGACAACCTGATGGCAGAGGTCAGCAGGACAGGCAGTGGTTTCAGGACACCAGCAGCTAAACTCTTGCCAAGTGTTCCTGTGGGCAGCGCAGCAAAGGGTGGGATTGAGGAGAGACTTGAAGGGAGGGTATTCGACTGGAAACTTTACTACTCCCCAGAGTTGGCCAGCTGGTGTTGTTTTATAGTGAGATCACAGAGTGGAGGGTGCCAGAGCAGCCATGCTCAGTAGGAGCTTGTGATGGTGCAGAGCTGGGGAGATGGGGAAGAGAAAGAAGTAAGCATGAAGCTGTAGACTGGACTGGACTCTTCCTAGGGCTATGTCTGCCAAGCAAGACGGCATCTCTGGTTGCAAGCGAGGGCAGGTAAGAATAGCAGGGAAGATGCTTTTGCATTGGCTAGCAACCACAGTACGTTCCTAGGAGCCTGGGAGAGCGCATGCTGTGGTCCCTAGCATACGTGAAAGCCTCTGCCACTGCATCTTGGCTGCCATCGTCACCTGGGACAGCTGGTGGCTCTGGCGACTGTCACACCTTCCTTGTGCCCTGTAGGGTCTGCCTGATGCCCCCACCTTGAAGGCAGGTGCTCTCCGCCACGCTGACAGTCACGGGATTCATGACCTAATGGATCTCTTTCCATCGCTAACTTGTTTGAGAAGCTGAGCCAATTGCCTCTCTCAACCTTGCTTCATGTGAGGCTCTTTGCACTGTCTTGCAGGTTCTACCGTCTGAAGTCTGCCTGATTCACTGACAAAATTTCTTGTTGGCTTTTTTTTTTTTCCTTTTTTTTTTTCCTTTTTTCAAAAAGACTCTAGTCGTTACAAGGTAAAACTGCAGAGAGCTGAAAAGCACGGGTCACTGGTTGGCACCAGTATGGGGGAAGGCTTCTGTGGGGACTGTAGGCATCATGGGTCTGCGGGCTACTAACTGCTTAGGGCACGCTGGTTTTCCCTTTTCTCTAAAACCTTTCTGGCTGATGCACATGGCTTCTAGCGGGGGGGTACTTACCACACCACTGCCTGCTTGGTAAGGAAACAGGGAAGACTTTTGGCTTTGAAAGATCAAAGCTGATGCATTTACATTCTTCCAGATTGCGTGGATAATCTCTCCCTGTGCAAAGGACACGTGTGCTAACGTCTGTGCTCCTGGGAGATGACTAAATTACAGGGCTAATTGTGCTCTCCCATTCAGTGGTGCAAATGAATCCCACGGACTCCCCTCCAAATTTAATGACATGAAAACAAACTCTGGTCAGGTCGGGCTGAAGTTCCAGCTGTTCTCTTCACATTGCACATATTAAAAGGTAGAGGTAAAATATATTGTCGTGATTTGTGCCTGTGAAGGAGGAAAAATGATGAAGACCAGCACCGACAATGAAAAGCATCACAGAATGGGCTGTTTCATTCAGCAAAACCAGCAAGTCCTCGGAGTAGCTCTGTTTCCAGCACGCAGACAGGCAGGTCCATTGGGTTAAAATCCGAACCAGTGGAAATTGCACTCAAAACTCACCTCTTCCTTCTTGTAAGGACCTACTACAGCGTCGGTGGCTCCAGTTCAGCTGTTCACAGTGGAAGGATTGTCTAATGGGCAGCGTTAGGCTTTGGGATTTGCAGACAAAAAGGGGGTATCAATCTCATTTTGTTTATCCTGGTATAAAATGGGAGTGAGTCATTTTATTTTGGCGGCGGCCCGTCCGTAGAGAGCCACCAACGGGCTAGCATTAAGAGAGCACGTTCTGTTGGAAGCTCTACCGCCGACTTGCTGGTTTTCGGGTGGGTTGCTCTGTGCTTCTGCCTGTAAAAATAGGAGACCCTCTGAAGCCCTAAGGCACTTCCTCTGTGAGATCCGGCGTGCTTTTGATTCGCACGCCTTGGTTAGCTCGGTCACGGCATGCCCGCGTGGTGCACTGGTGGAGGGGACTCCGGTCATCGGCCGCGGGCCTTCATTTTCCTCTGTCTTCCCCAGAAATCAACAACGGAGGGGAGAATACAGATGAGCTGTCGCTGTGCTCTGAAAACGGCTACTCCAACGAGGTGGTCACCCCCATGGACCATCGGGACATGAAGCTGCGCATGGACTGAGGAACTGGAAAGGAAACCCAATGGCACAACAATACACCCTGCCGTTCGTGCTGCAATGGGTGGCGTTGGCTCTCTTCCGAACCCAATGGGATGGGGACCCTTCTGGAACTACTGAATGTGTGGACATCCTCCCCTTCTCTGGTCACTGGCTCCCCATGCCTCTTTGGACTGCGTGGTCGGGGGGTGGGGGCGGGCTTTGTGTACATATGTAGAAAGTCCAATTTTTTTTGTCCTTTTTCTTGTATTTTTGGAGATTGTATGCATTTCTTTTAGTGCACAAGCGGACATTACGTGCGCACGAAAAATGTCGGCGTTTTGGCCAAAGCTGGTGACAAATTTTGAAGTGATGGCCTGGACGTTGGGGTAGACAGGCGGAGTGTCCCACAGCCCCCCTCCCGCTCCCCTCAATGTGGCGATTGTGTAGTTGACCTTGTTTAAAAGTGTATGTTGTGATGTTCTTGTGAAGTGTCCGTTTCTTTTTCTGGGTAATGCCTTTTTCAACTGAATTTAAGAGAAGGCCGGTCAGAGAGAGACGGAGCGTATTCCTAGCAGAGGAGACGGTGCTGCCCCCAGGCAGCCTTCAGGGGCAGAGGAAGGCAATGGCTTAATTGCTTTCCTGCTTCCCTGGAGCAATAGGGAGTGCTCGAGGTTAAGCTGTTGATGGGCTTTCAAGCCAATGCCACTGTCCTTACCCCGACCGAAACCCATAATTGGCAGGAAACCTCCTACTTTGAAGAGCCTGGTGCCAGGCCATTTTAAGGAGGTGCCACCCGGTGCCAATCCAATGCCTGCCAGTGTAAGCATATTATGTATTGCCCCGTAATCCCCTTTCCTGGCACCAGATAGTAAGGGGCCTCGCTCCTGCCTTTCTCCATCAGAGGCAAGTTGGTGTGTGGGGGTGAGGAATTCTGGTTCATAAATGGGCAAATGTGAGGTTGGTCCAAGGGAGTCACTTATTTAACCAAGGGGAAGGTCTCCTTATTCTTCAATAAGTGTTTACAGCTTACAGGTTTAATTTTCTCCAAAGGAGACCGCTGCAGAAACAACTGAAATGCCCACCCAGGAAAACCAAAGTCCTGTGCTAAAATAAAAGGGAAAAAATGGCCAGACGTGGAGTGCATCAAAAGATGCATTTATTTTTCTCTTCCAAATGTAAGTATTTCTCCCCCATCCCTTCCCTCCTGTTCCTTCTTTTTCCGCACATCGCAACTGGGCCATGATAACAAATGTGTGTCTGCATTTTGCTGTTTTTTGGGCTGCAAGAAATAGTTGGCAGCTCTTCCCTCTCTTGGCCTCATTGGGAGGAGTCTGGTAGCAGCCTTCCTTGCTTGTGGCTGGTCACAAAGCCAGTTGAAGCCAGACAGACTCCACCAATTCTTGGTAGTGTTTGTAACTTCAGGTCGCGTGCACATTAGCCCCTAAGGGCACGGGCAGGAAACGGGCTCACCCCTTGCTTTGCTTCTGTGCATGCCAACAGCCAGAAATGACACTGCGGGCTGCTCCACAGTAGCGATGTCGCCCCACTTCCAGGACATGGTGCATATGAACCCAAAGCATATGTGCAGGGCCTGGTTCATGGTGATGCTCCTGGCTGGGCACTCAAGTGATGCATAGACAGCCGACCCCTTTGTTTGTTCCCCATGTCTTGGATAGCACAAGAAACATGGAGGGTAAGAAATGCCAGTGATCCCTGGCTGCCGTGAAGACCATTTGGGTGTGAAATCTGTTCCCTGGGGAGGGATCTGAGTCATGTCTTCAAAGGACAAAGTAGTATTTCTTCCTACTGTCCTGCCTGGCACCACCCTTGTTAAACAGAGAGCAATCTGCCATGAGTGCTGTAGCATCATAGGATGGAGATCTTTGAAGTGGCTTTACCACATCATGAGAGCAGCAAGATCTTTCTTGAAGCTGGTTTTTGCAATGGTTTTTAAAATATAGTGGTTCCCCAACAGCTTTAGACCCCCAAATCCCAACCTGGAGCATAAGACCCAGGAAACAAACCTGCCCGGAAGGTAAAGCTGATGATACAACTGAATGAAGTGGAAGGGGGGGAAAAAAATGAAGAAACTAACACCCAGGGGGTGGATGGAAAAATATCCTTGGATTTTTATTTATATTTTTGGGGGTTTGAAAATTAAATGTGCTATTTGTAACCCTAAGAATGAAGCCTATTTTAATCTGTGTCCTAAGACAACTTTAAAAAATGCAAGGCCAGACTCTGGTTGGCGTTTTGCTGCTGTGATAGTTTTACTTTGGATTTAAAGCCATTGGAATTTAATCTGGGTTTCTCCCAGCGTAGATGGGGATCAGCGCGTGACCCAGAGTCGGTGCATTGCCCCCTGCTGCGCTGTCTTTTATTCGGTGCTCCCTCCCACTGATGAAATCAGATCTTTTTTTGCAGACTGTGGGGGGGAAACACGTCTGGGCTGTTGGCCCGAAGCCTTCTGAGAAGAGCTGCAGCCGTGGGGTTGTTTTTTTTGAAACGTTCCCGGCTGCACTTGGTAGCCCCTGAGAGACTCTCTTACATCTCGCTGTCTGCGGGCGATCACCTGCGCGTCCACACCCTGACCTTGGAGTCGGCGTTGTTGAAAGAGCAGGTGCTCAACAGCTGGAAGGGTTGGAAGAAACCTAGCAGTGCCGACTCGCAACACGCACGTCTTGCTAAAAGACCCCAGCCTTTCTGGTTCTGCCGTGATGACCGCTGTCACGCTGCCAATTGACTACCGAAACCAATACGTGTTTGCAGTGCAAAGGGGTCTAGACCAAAATCAGTCCCACAATCCTCTGTGAAATAAAATGTCAGTGTTTCTCTGCTACTGTATTGTCCGAGTTGTATTACCTGCGGCGCGGGAGGTGGCAGGCAGAAGGGCCTAATTGTAGCGGGTTACCACGGGACGGCTGAAGGGCTTGAAAGTGGATCTTTCCAAAGCTGGGGTTTCACCGGCCGTCTAGCTAAGGCGGTTTGTGCAATCCAGCCTACCTAAGACGTCCTTCAGGGCTTGAGCGTCGCATGGTGGGGAGAGTTGGGGGCTGGGAGATGGACGAGTGCGTCCATTAATGCTGGGAGGATCTTTCGTGGCTCTCGTCCCATCCCATCCCGACATGTGGCTCACCTGTTTCTTGGCCTATAGACAACTGGAGCCGTGGCATCCGCTGTCTCTGCTGATCAGACGCCAGACCCCCCCGGGTGTTACTTGGCTTTCCCCATCCCCTCCCTTTTTCTGATATTTTCAAACTCTTCACCAGACTCGAGAGGACTCCACCCCCCCGGTGCCGAGTGCTCGGCTGCAGCGTTCAAGAGTGATCTCAACCAAACAAATAGCAACATGCCCTGAAAGTGAGCCAGAGACCTCCTTTAACACGCCCAATTATTTGTGTTGCAAGGATTCAATCTGAGAACAAAAGCCTGCAGTGCAGGGGCTGTAGGTACACAATAAAACGATGATCTCTGCCCTGTCGTTTCCAATCCATACACTCAATTATGCAACTCCTGACAGCCTGCAAAAGGGGTGCCATGGCATACATGACTTCGGTTCTTCCTGAGGCATTGAAGAAAGAACCGAAAGGCATATTTTCTTCCTTCTCGCTGCAAATGTCGGCTCATTTTTCCCTAGAAGGCTCTAGGGAGGCCTGAAGACTTGTAGGATTGCCCTTGTAAACACCAAGTATGTGTGTCAGGAGAATCAGAGGGAGAAGTTTCTGCCCAAGCAGCTTAACTCTGTGCATTGGGGGAGGGGGGGAGGGTTTCACATGTTGAATTCAACTGCCTGAAACATTATTGGGGGTCAGGAGATGAGCTTTTCTTCTCTTTGTTAGAGAGCTTGTTAACTCACACATTAGATGCCACTTTGCCTAGTCTCTAGGGTGAACTGCAATGAGCTAACAACTGTCCTTGATGGTATTAAGTGCCTGGTTTCATAGTTCAAGGCCAGGAGGCCCCATTAGATCATCTAGTCTGACCTTCTATATATTTAAGGCCATTAAATGCAACCTCGTATTGAATCAAGGCCATGTGTCGGACTAAAACATGTCTGCAAAGTAACTGGGCCAGTGAAGCCTACCCCCACGGGGTCTGCGGAGCTCGCTGCCAAGCGGGCTGGGGAGCCATGGCTGGAAACAAAACTCTGACTCAAAGCAGATGAGAAATGTCTAATATCCTGGTTGCCCTCGCCCACGGCAATTCCCCAAAACGACGCAGCCTGTGTGTGCATCAGAGCGCGCCTAGCCCATATAGCACCAATGCTCTGATGGGTTTTTAAGACAACGGGCACGTCACAGCAGCCCATGCCAGGGTCCAGAGGCCTCGGAGGAAGCCCTGACCCTGCCGTTTGACATCTCCCCTGGCCCATGGGGAAGCCCTCGGAGGCACCAGCGGCTAATTCCCCCTTCTGGCCTGTTCTCCTTGACAGATATTAATTGCCTCTCTCGAATGACAGGAGCTGCACTCGCTCCCTTACCAGTGCAGCTCCTGCTCTGACGCCTGCCGGTGCCACCTCGGCTCCTGTTTCTTTATCTGCTTCGCAGAGACCCGGCGACTCCATCAAATGACTCGCTCCACCTGGACCCCAATTTGCTCTCCAGATGGCTCCTCTCTGCTAAGCCGCCCCTGCGTTATGTTTTCTGAGCGCTCATGGCTCGGTCCCCCCGCTTCTGGGGTCTGCCCCTCCCTGGTGGGCTATAACTGACAGCTGCTGCTAAGGCCCCGCAGCCCCGAGGCAGGAACAAAAGCAGATGTCTCCCCCCACCTCTCCCTGACTCTGGATAAAGGGATGCATTCGTGCCTCCCCCAGCATTGCTGGAGAAGGGCCGGTCTGTGCTTTCTCGGGGTCTTGGCTTCATGCAGCCTTGGAGAGCGTTGTAGCAAAGGAAAACCCGTGGAGGGGGAGTGGAGCTGCGGCATCGCTAGGTCCACGTGGAAGGACACGACTTGCAGTCCAGGTAAGGGCCTCTGCCTTGCAGGTGATGCTGGTGCCCAGGTGTGTCGACGATGGCGGCTGCAAGAGAAGAGCCGCTTGCCCTCTAATAGCGCCTGAGGTTGCTTAGGGGGGTGGACAGCTGGGCACAAGGCAAGGGTGGGGGTTTCTGCATCAGCCCAGCTTTGCAGCTTGGGACCAGGTTCAGGTCAGGGCACAGCCCACACCTGCACTGTTTGCCATGCCGCAGGATGCCGGGGGGAGGACAGTCTTTGTTTAACGTGGCTCACCACAAACTAGGTCACTTTGCTTCCTGGCATTGTGTGGATGAACGATTATTTATTAGAAATGCTCCACACTTCTCTTTCACTGCTGTAACCCAAGTGACCTCAGTCCTGTGGCTCTCACCAGTCCCATTTCTTCACAATGCTAGGGCAGGGCTGTGTTATCCCCATGTGATGGATGACTTGAGGCTCAAGTGATTTGCCTAAGGTCACACGCACAGCCAGTGTCGGAGGTGGGAGCTGGACCAGTCCAAAGCTTTTATCTGCTAAAGCCTCCTTATTCTCCACCAGCCACTCTCTGGTACTTCCAGGGTCATAAGTGAAAGCAGAGCCCAGCTGCTCGCAGTGGCCGCAGTCCCCTGACAGCACGTGAACGGGGGACTGAACTGTTCAGCTTTGCAGGTCGAGAAGCCCAGAGATGCGAGATTTTGTTTTGTGGATGCTCATTGGGAAAAACCTGAGGAGGCTTTCAAATGGTCTTGGGAATGAACCTAAAGCAAAGGGATTTTGCTGCCATGTCATATATTTTTTGCAGAGGAGGGATCTTTTTTCACATGCACAAACCCAGCTTTTTGGGGGCCGTTTGAATGCCAGCCTTTTTGCAAAGTCATTTGGATTTTTCTCAGCTGCTTTTTAAAGACTTTTTTTCAGGCATTTTTCCACTTCCCTTTTTGGGAACCTTTTATACAATTTTTTTTTGATCCGCTGTTGCCTTTTTTTTTTTTTTTTTTTTAATTATTCTGTTCCAGATCGCGATGGATTTTTTTTTTTCCCCCCCCAGTTCATGAGATCTAACTTGTAGAAACCGCAACAACTCTGATGTTTTGGCAGGGAAGAAGGTCTACCATAAGCTGTGTGGCTTTGAGTTTTGCATGAGCATTCACTCAATACTTAGTGATACAACCCCCTCTCCAGAATTTGTGAGCCTGTCTTTTCTCAAGTGCATACCAATTTGTAATATTTCTGTGCAAATAGGCCAATCTGATCACCCTGTGTGGCCTGCAGGACACAAGCCCTGGCAAGTTGTGGGCTCGACTGAGAGCAGTCGCTTGCAGAAACAGACTTCACCTTGATGGTGCAGTCTGAGACAGGACATCGGCTATACTGTAAGAACATAAGACCCGCTATTTACTGGGTCAGATCATAGGTCCTTTTTGCCCAGTCTCCTGTGTCACAGGGGCAGAGAGCGGATGCCGAAAGGGAGAGTGAACCGGGGACAACCAGGGGTTTTTCTACTGTTCCTTTCTCACTTGCAGCCTCCAGCATTTAAGGTCTAGGAAGTTGTGATTCAGGCGCTGTATCCCTAACTCTCCTTCTCAATAGGAACTGATGCCCTTTTCTTCCAAGTACACCGCACCTGGACACGAGTTCCCCCCTTGAATGACACGGGGTGCATCTACATGAGACTCGAACTGCACGGTAGCCTAATAAGCCTGCAGAGTAGTGTGTCGGGCAAAATCCATGCTAACACACTGCTCCGCAGTAGCTTTAGGCTCCAATGAAGTTCGCATCCCAACAAACCCATGCGCCAGCCCCACTGCACAGCAGCTCGGTAGCGCAAGTTGCTATGCTCGATTTAGTACTTGGTTATCCAAGCGCTAAACTTAATGCGCAGTAAGTACGGCACGTTAACGAACATGTAGACGCGCCCACTGTGGGGAAAAGAACCTCCTTTAGCTAGTTTTAAGCTGACTGTCCACTCGTTTCCTTTTGTGGCTCCTGATTGTTGCCTGGCAAGAGACAGCAAATAATAAATCCCTATTGACTTTCTCCTTGCTAGCTAGTATTTTGTAAACTCTTAAGCAACTCTTCTCTAAACTGAACCTCTTTAGTGTCTCCTCGTATGGAAGCCCCTCCATACCACAAATCATCCTTGTCGCCCTTCTCTGACCCTTCTTTAGTCATAGATTCATAGATTCATAGATGCTAGGGTCGGAAGGGACCTCAATAGATCATCGAGTCCGACCCCCTGCATAAGCAGGAAAGAGTGCCGGGCCTACATTACCCCAGCTAGATACACATCCAACCTTCTCTTGAATACCCCCAGGGTAGGGGAGAGCACCACCTCCCTTGGGAGCCCGTTCCAGACCTTGGCCACTCGAACTGTGAAGAAGTTCCTCCTAATATCCAATCTAAATCTGCTCTCTTCTAGCTTGTGGCCATTATTTCTTGTAACCCCCGGGGGCGCCTTGGTGAATAAATACTCACCAATTCCCTTCTGTGCCCCCCTGACGAACTTATAGGCAGCCACCAGGTCGCCTCTCAACCTTCTCTTGCGGAGGCTGAAAAGGTCCAGTTTCTCTAATCTCTCCTCGTAGGGCTTGGCCTGCAGGCCCTTAACCATACGAGTGGCCCTTCTCTGGACCCTCTCCAGGTTATCCGCATCCTTCGTGAAGTGCGGCGCCCAGAATTGCACGCAGTACTCCAGCTGTGGTCTGACCAGCGCCCGATAGAGGGGAAGTATCACCTCCTTGGACCTATTTGTCATGCATCTGCTGATGCACGATAAAGTGCCATTGGCTTTTCTGATGGTTTCGTCACACTGCCGACTCATGTTCATCTTGGAGTCCACTAGGACTTCAAGATCCCTTTCCACTTCCGTGCCACCCAGCAGGTCATTTCCTAGGCTGTAGGTGTGCTGGACATTTTTCCTCCCTAGATGCAGCACTTTGCATTTCTCCTTGTTGAACTGCATTCTGTTGTTTTCTGCCCACTTGTCTAACCTGTCCAGGTCTGCTTGCAGCTGCTCCCTGCCCTCCGGCGTGTCCACTTCGCCCCATAGCTTAGTGTCATCTGCAAACTTGGACAAAGTACATTTCACCCCCTCGTCCAAGTCGCTGACGAAGACATTAAAGAGTATCGGTCCAAGCACCGAGCCCTGCGGGACCCCACTGCCCACACTCTTCCAGGTCGAAACCGACCCATCCACCACAACTCTCTGGGTGCGACCCTCCAGCCAATTCTCCACCCACCGGACTGTGCAGTCATCCAGGTCACAGCCCCTTAACTTGTTCACCAGTATGGGGTGGGATACCGTATCAAAGGCCTTCCTGAAGTCCAAGTATACGACATCCACCCCTCCTCCTGCGTCGAGGCGTTTTGTGACCTGGTCATAAAAAGAAACTAGATTGGTCAGGCACGATCTACCTGCCACGAACCCGTGCTGGTTTCCCCTCAGCATAATTTGTCCTGCCGGGCTCTCACAAATGTGAGCCTTGATGATTTTCTCAAAGATTTTGCCAAGGATGGAGGTGAGACTGACTGGCCTATAGTTACCCGGGTCCTCCTTCCTCCCCTTCTTGAAAATGGGAACCACGTTGGCCCTTTTCCAGTCCTCCGGGACTTGACCCGTGCGCCACGAGCATTCAAATATTCCCGCCAGTGGCTCTGCAATGATGTCAGCCAGTGCCTTCAGTACCCTCGGATGGAGCTCATCCGGGCCTGCCGACTTAAAGGCATCCAGTTCCTCCAAGTGACCCTGCACCACCTCAGGGGCCACGCATGGAGGTCTGGTGCCTTGCTGCTGCCTCCCTACACTCCCAGTGAGAGACTTGTCATGCCTCTCGCTTAGGAACACTGAGGCGAAGAACTCGTTGAGGAGTTCAGCCTTGTCCCCTCTGTCCGTCACCAATTGTTTCTGCCCATTTAGCAGGGGTCCTATTCCTCCCTGGGCCTTCCTTTTACTCCCTATATATCTAAAAAACAATTTCTTATTGTCTTTTACTTGGGTTGCCATCCTCAGCTCCATGGTAGCTTTGGCCTGTCTAACTGCCTCCCTACAAGCACGAGCAGAAGAGGTATATTCCTCTTTGGTGATCTCTCCCTGTTTCCACTTTTTATGTGCTCCCCTTTTGGCCCTTAGTCTGCCCAGGATTTCTGTGGTCAGCCAGGGAAGCCTCCTGGCCCCTTTCCCTCTTTTACCTCGCACGGGGATCGTCTCGCTTTGTGCTCAAAGGATAGTTTCCTTAAGGCACAGCCACCCTTCTTGGGCTCCCATCATTTCAAAACTACTACTCTGCAGTGCGTCCTTCACTAATCGCCTGAGTTCGCTGAAATCAGCTTTCCTAAAGTCCAGCACGTTCACCCTACTGGTTACCTTACCCACTCGACGCCTTATGTTGAATTGTACTTTTAGGTGATCACTGTCCCCCAGATGGCTACCGATCTGTGGGTCCCCTACTATGTCATCCCCCGTTGCCAATACCAGATCCAGTAAGGCATTCCCCCTAGTGGGACCATGTACCTCCTGCGTCAGGTGGAGGTCCTGTACACAGGTTAGAAACCTGTGTGAGCGGTGGGACTTTGCTGTCTGTGTCTCCCAGCAGATGTCCGGGTAGTTTAGGTCCCCCATGACCACCACCTCTTTAGCTTTTATGGTCTCTGAGAGTTGCCTCAGGAGCCCCAAATCTATTTCTTCCCCTTGATGTGGGGGTCTGTAGCAGACCCCTACCACCAAATCCTTTTCTCCTTGCCCCCCTTCCATGTCCTTCCATGTCCTTTTGATACGGGATGCTGTATTGCCCAGTGAGCCCTGCCCTGTCCTGGACCCAGGACCGAGTAGTGATAAGGTATAGATAAGCCTTCAGGAACCTACCGTGCTTCTTGAACAGCCGTGCTTTGAGGCTGTTCTGCGTTAAGTGCTCCTCCGCTCATTTGAATTCATTTGAAGCCTGTACTGGAACATCTTATTGAAAGCACTTAAGCTCATTATTGTTCCCCTGAGAGCAAACTGTCAAGCTGCCAAGGAGGAAAGTGTTGGTTTGGCAGCAGCGCTGTGCAGGGGACCTGGGCTCTCTTCCCCTGGCGCTGGTTTGCTGGGCGACTGGTGTGTCGCTGCCTGTCTTTGTGTCTGTTGCCCCTCCTGTCACATGGAGCAAAGGTCCCAATTTCCTTTACAAAGCCCTTTGGCATCTACTAAATACTATAATATAATGGCGAGATCTCATTAATGAATATTTATCAGCATATATGATACGTTTGATGGTTTCTCCTTCTAGCAGCCAATCCCAGTGCCGGTGTGAGCTGGCGGGTGCTTTTGGCTCACGTGACGTGGCCTTGAGCATGTGGTGTGGGACGTTGTCCCATGTGGATGTCCAGTGCCATCTCTGGGCATCTAAATTGGCCATGAGCAGTCAGCTCACACCCTGGAGAGCAGATCCCCCCAGATCCACCCCTATACTGTGCGGCAGAGCCCTCTGTTCAGAGGGGCTGAAGACCTCAGCCAAAGGGCAGGCGTGGGCCAGGTTGGTTTGAGACGGTCTGAGCATAAAGGCAGGTTATGAATCTCCTTTTATGCACCTGGGGCTTTGCTTTAGCAAATGCAGACTGGTTGGCCTGTATGGCTCCCTGCCAGCCCTGTTTTGCTACAATCCTACGAAATAGTTGGTGGGAGCAAAGAGACTGGTTAATGCCTAGTGCGAGCTGAAGCAACGGGGACCCAGAGAATGAAGTGGTAATTAACTCTTCTCAGACTGAAGCTTTTACATTTGCCCTTGCAGGAAGGAAGCAGAGGGCTTAATGAGTGGTGGGAAAAGCAAGCCCTGATGTTACCTACGTCAGGATATTTCCTGCTAAAGGGATGGAGGGTGCATTTCAAGTAGTCTCCTTCCTTCTGTCTGGTGTTTGCAAAGCTGCTCATGTGGTAGGTTGGGCATTTTCTGCTCCCCTTGAATTGGGGCTTGGGACCTGCAACTAGGGTAGACTGGTACAGCTGCTGTTGCAGAGCATCTGCACTGATTTACCCCAGTGGGATGACCTGCCCCTACTGCTGTGTGCTGCCGGTGCCTTGTCCACTGTAGTACTCCCCAGGACTTTATACACATGGGGAATCCTATGTTTGAGAAAAGATCAGTAAAAGACCTATGGAGGAAGGGAATGGGGGGAATGGGAAGTGCTTGGAAAGCAGACGGGGGGGGGCGGGTCAGGGATCCCGTACACACCTATGGGCTGTGGACATGTGATGAGCAAAAGAGAAGTCTGGTGGGTGTGTGTGTGTGGGGGGGTGCATGTGTGCAGGTGTATGTGTATATATGTGTGTGTGTGTACACATGTGCTCCACTTCTCTGTGCGTATTATTGAAACACGCACTGTCACACCCATCACCAGGCATCTTCATTGCCTGCTGAGAGGCCAGAGACTGAAAGAATCGATACAGAAGCTGAACATCAAGAGGGAGCTTTAATGGCATTGAACGTGGTCTGTGTGTCCAGATGTGCAGGCCTGTGGGCAGTGGGAACCAACCTTTCTGGCAAACGATCTCTGCACCCCCCCTGAGTGCCACTCCGATCCCCTTTCTCTGCTCAATCTGCTGCTCTTCCCCTTCCCCGATCTGTCACGTGCCACACTCAATGGCCTACCGTGCCACTTGTGATGTGCATGCTGCAGGTTGGCCACCCCTGTCTTAAGGTGTGGGCACATGATGCGGTAACTCTGGAGGGTTCTCGCTTTTACTCCAAAAGAAAAATGGAGAGGACACAAGATGCACAGCACTGACCATGGGAAATGCTGTTCTCCTGCTCCGGAGGGAATAGAAAGTAAATTTATACCAAAGAAAGTTATTTGGGTGTATGTGGTTATTTGGGTGTGTGTATTGTGTGCCCGCAACCATTGTCAACATCATTCTGGAGCTCACTGGTCCCTCCACAGTGGCAAGAGGCTGTCGCAGCACCTACTTAGGATAACCAGCATGAGCAGGCCAGTTGTGTCTGCTTTTTACTGCAGAGTACAGTCCAGGGTAAATTACTGCAGAATGAAAATTTTGTGCATCTGCTCTTGGCATTTACTGGGAATGATTTTTTTGGGGTGGGGAGAGGTTGATTCTCCTCTAAGCTGCATCCCCCATGACTTCTGTTTTCTGGATAATGCCCCCAGGGCATGCCCTGATGGATCTCCACAGGGCCCACAGGCTTGTGTACCTTCAGTCCTTTTGGGACAAACACCATGGGGACAGCTCTCTTCCACACCCCTGTCTTCAGTTCTCTGCATATTTATCAATGGTGTTTACCAAATTACCCTTGGTTAGCTTCCTGGCCCATGTTCCCTGCTTGAAATGCTGTTTTGTGCAGTACTTTTGTTTTCCAGTGAACTTTATTCCCTAGCACATTTGCCCTGAAAGCCTTTTCTTATTTTGTATATCAAGAAACAGTGAAAGGGGCTGGTAATTGGCTTGTTTGCATGCCCCTGTCCTTTCTCGGAGATAAGCATTGTGTCATAAGAGTCTACTGTGATAATTAAGAGGTTCCTTTTCAGATCAAGTGGTGGAAGTCTGTGGTTCAGGAGCAGGGGACAGTGGTCCTTTGCTCATTCAACCACTACAGCATATACTCATGTCCTGATGGCTTCAGTGACACTTAAGCATGGACTCGCACCTAAGCCTGTATTTCAGCACTCGGCTGTATCAGGGTCTTTACTCCACCTGGTGCCATTAACTTCTTCCTGACCATGGTTACAATGGCAAAGTCCAAGGTGCCTGCAGATATGTTGCTATATGCGGGGGATGTGCAACAAAATGCTCTTCTTTTTGAGCAATTTTGATTAGCATTTGTGAGAGGATGTAATTAACCAGTAACATGGCAGCTATTATTATTAACCAGTAATACAGATTTATTAATAGGTATTGAACAGAATGGTTGGAGAAGTTCCCTCTGGTATCTCTAAGCCCGTAATGGTGGATGGCAAAGATCATATTTGGCAATTGGGCTCATGTACACACCACGATTTTTGCCCTTTCATGCACTGAAGCTGCATGTCTGTTTGCACAGATGGGATTTCCTGACACTAAAAGTTTTTCTTGTGCATTAAACTAAAACTCCTTGGATGTAGTTTAGTTTAGCTCGCCAGGAATCAAAGTGCTGCATCCATGGATTTGTTGCATGCAAACACAAAGGCACTCAAAGAGGTGTAATGAGCTTCTTTGTCCACCAGATGGTGCTACAACTTTTTTATAGTTCACCCCTTCAAATCGCTTTTGGTTTCAAATTGCTTCCACTTTTTTTTTCTTGTGCGGCTTTTTTTCTCTCCTTGTTTTTCAGCTGCCTGTTTCCACAGCTGCAGGGCAGGGCACAGGCACGGGGTGGGTGGTGGGCCCTGGCCAGGAGGGACAGTGCTGGATCATCCCAGTCTCCTGCAGTGCCGGCCAGGGACCTGGATTCATTCGTCTGAAAACTTAGTGTGTACAAACACAAACGCAATGCTCCAAGGCTTAATTCATTTGAAAACCTAGTGTGTGTAAACACAGATGAGATGCTCCAAAATAAACAAGGTTACATTTTATAAACCTATTTAATTTAATGAGGATTAAAACCCATGGTGTGTACATTGATTAGGGGATAAATCACTCTAGGGATACCCGGTTCAGTGCTCCCCCTGTATAGCATCTGTCTCTGCCAGTGTTGTAGAAACATTACTGGGCTAGATGGTTTAACCAAGTATGACGCTTCTTACGTTCTTACGGCTAATTTAACAGGTGTTTTGCTTTTCTTCCCTCTTCCCCCAAACCAGGATGCATCGGCCAATAAAGGAAGAACCCAGTTATGGAACGGGCAGCCTTGAGAATGCAACTCGGGACCCAAGCCAAGAGCAGCTGCATGTGAAGCTTTGTAGTGGGTCCTGCCATGCTGAGCAGATCCTCCAGACGCTGAACTCCTATCGGCGGAGTGGCATCTTCACAGATGTGGTGCTCGCAATTGATGGGCAGGAGTTCCCTTGCCACCGCGCCACCTTGTCGGCCAACAGCACCTATTTCCGAGCCATGTTTGGGGGCCATCTCAAGGAAGGCCACCAAGAGGTTGTTACCATCCAGAAGATCTCTGCCTCCAGCATGAGCCTCCTCCTCGATTACATGTACGGGGGAAACATCATCCTCCAGGAAGACAATGTTGAAGGCATCTTGGAGCTCTCCGACTTGCTTCAGATCTCTCAGCTCCGGGATGCTTGCATCCGCTTCCTTGAAGGCCAGCTTCACCCCTGCAACTGCTTAGGCATGATGAAGTTTGCTGACTCATTCGCCATTGCATCCCTGGCAGAAAAGAGCAAGAGGTTCCTGCTGGAGTGTTTCGTGGAGGTGTCATCCCACGAAGAGTTCCTGGGGCTGAGTGCAAAGGAGCTGGCTGGGTACCTGTCCGATGAGCAGCTGGTGGTCCCGAGGGAGGAGGTGGTCTTTGAGGCGGCCATGAGATGGGTACGCCATGATGCAGCTGCCAGGAAGGCGGCCCTGAAGGACCTGCTGGAGCATGTGCGCCTCCCTCTGCTGGACCCCACATACTTCCTGGAGAAGGTCGAGATGGATGAACTCATCCAGGACTCCAGAGAGTGTATCCCTTTGCTGCACGAGGCGCGCAAGTACTACATCCTTGGGAACGAGGTTGGCTCCCTGCGATCCAGGCCGAGGAGGTAACACACAGGAGATCCTGCTGCATGTATGAGTCATGAACCCGAGGATCTTAAGGTGGGGGGACTCTTAGGATCATCTGGTCTGAGCTCCTGGGGCTGCTGTGTGGGTAGATGTTTCCAAAGTCCTTTGTTGGTGAGCAGTACTGTGAAGGGCGCTGACCTCTGAATAAGTGCACAGAGCCAGGGACCTCTCTAAAACAAACTTGTGAGGAAGACAAGGGAAGAGAGGCCACTTTTCACATCCTGCAGCAGTCTCAGGTGTGGAGAGCACTAAGCTGGGGCCAGGATTCTGGTCTGCACTCTGCCACTGACCCCCTGCGTGACCTTGGTCAAGTCTCTACTCTCTGTGCCTCTGTTTTTCCCCTTTGGGTTGTCCATTGAAAAGAAGGGGCTCTCCCGTATGATGGGTCAGTACAGTGCCTAGCACAGTGAAGCAACCCACCCATGACTAGACCCCGTGAGTGATGCTGATGATACCATATTTACTTGAATCCAAGATAAGGGTCTTCCCCATTCAGCATGCGGGGGAGAAGCTCCTTGTCTTGGATTCAAGTACAATCATGCTATGGCTTCAAGTGCAAGGTGGCGGCTGCTATGGCTTTACCTCAGCCCTGAGCCTGGGTCAGAGCCAGAGTGAGAGCCACAGCAGCCACCTGCCTACCCACAGCCTCTATCCTTCCCCTTGCCCCCTTATAGTCAAGCACAGCCCTGGCTCCATTCCTTCGCACGGTATGGAGCACGTGGAAGCTGTGTTTCCTGCCCAGCTAGGCAGCAGGCCCAGCAGCTCCAGCTCTGTGATCCTGCTGCGTGGCTGGGCAATGGCCACATTTCCATACGCTCCATGACCCAGGAGGGACCGGAGCCGGGGCCGTGTCTGACAGCAAGGGAATGGGGAGGAAGGGAGCAGAGGCTGTGGGGGCACCAGGGGGTACAGGACCTGTGGGAGGGGAAGGGATAGACAGGCTGCAGGGGGTAGAAGTGTTTTGGGGGAGACAAGGGCAGGGGGCTGCCTGCTCCCTGCTGCTTCTTTCCCTGCTGCAGTCGTAGGGGGACAAATCTAAGATGACCCTCTGCTAATTAGATGCTACACATGGCGACCTGCAATGAATTTACAAATTTTCCATATATAGACTCTAATTACTGGGGGGGTCGTCTTAAACTCAGGGTCATCTTGGGTTCAGGTGAATGTAGTCTCAAGCAAACCTCTGCTCTTGTCTGTGCTCAGCTGCGGTTTTAAGCCGGGGAGCATCCACAAAGGGTCTGTTCCTCTTACACCATTGAGGTGAGGCTGGATATATCCATGTAGAAATGTGTGTCTGTGAGGAACTTTGTTGCTGAAACTATAGGGTCTGGGACAGAAGTTTCATAAACTGGTTTAACCCAAATCAGTTAAGTCTGATACTATGTTCAGCCAGGTTTATCGTAAACCGGTTTCAGCCATTTTGAAACTGCTTTATGTGCGCTGAGCTTCTGTTCTGTTACAGGTTTAAACTAGTTTCTGATCACTTAAACCGGTTTACGTGTAAGGTCTGTCCCTAGTTGAGGTGTCTATGCATTTCAGGTGCTTACAACATTAGGATAGGACTCGGAGGACCCACGCATGGATTTAATGGGAGTCTAAATTCTGCCCCAGTCCTTTTGAGGCCCCAGCCTGGAGTGACTTGCCCAAGGCCATGAGAGCATCTGTGGTAGAGCCAAGAACCCAACACCCATCTCTCAAGTCTGAAGACAACCCCAACTGAGTCTTCTCCCCACCATTAAGGCAGAATTTTTCTTCTTCCAGAGTTTAGTTTTTTGCTGTTGCTGCAGACAGTGTGATTCCTGGCAGTGGTCTTTTTTTGGACCGCCATCGAGATAACAAGATATCTGGGCCAGCGGCCGAGATAACGCTCTTCCTCATCTGCAAGGTAGACGAGGGGTATGGGGAAACAAAGGCTTGTAGGTGGAGTGACATGCCCAGTGTCCCACAGCCAGTCAGTGGCAGACCTAAGAATAAAATCCAGTCCTCCTGGCTCCCAAACCAGTGGTTCTGGCCACAGGACCATGCTGTCCATCTGAGAGTCTCTGCACGATAATAGCTGCCATGGTGCTTTCTGCAGGACAATAGGACAGAGGAGAGAAAGCTTGTGACTCAGCTGCGCGCCAGAAAGATGGGACCGTTGCTTCAAGATTTTTCCACGCGTGTCTCGTTCTAGGTTCATGGAATTAGCAGAGGTCATCGTCGTTATTGGGGGCTGTGACAAGAAAGGCCTCCTGAAGCTCCCTTTCACCGACATGTACCACCCCAAGAGCAGGCAGTGGACGGCGCTGTCCAGTCTGCCCGGATATACCAAGTCGGAGTTTGCTGCCTGCGCCCTGAAGAATGACGTGTACATATCAGGTGAGAGCCCCAGCTGTGCGCCAGGCCTTCCTGAGCTGCCCGGTCCCAGTCCAGGCTCCAAGGTGCTCTCCAGCTTCCGAGCCGGTCCAGTCTGCCGGCTGGGACATGACAGGTGTTCACCCAAATTGTGCCAGTTTTGCTTTGTTTTTTAATTATTCAGGTTTTGTGCATTTTCATTTGCCATTACACCATAGATTTCATAGTAGAGAAGGCAAGAATTCTCCTGGGCGATGTATTGTATTGGACCAACCGCGTGGTAAGCTTTTGGGTATCACGTGGCCCTTCTTCAGGCCTCTAGGTTCATGGAAGAAAGCCCGAGGAAGGGTACTCTGATGAGCAAAAGCTTGCCTATGTGTATACCGACATTGAACATAGAAATGAGGGCTGAAGGGACCTCAGGAGGTCACACCTAGTCCAACCCCCTGCTCAAAGCAGGACCAGCCCCAACTACATCATCCCAGCCAGGGCTTTGTCTAGCTGGGTTTTGAAAACCTCCAAGGATGGACAGTCCACCACCGCTCTGGGTGACCTGTTCCAGTGTTTTACTACCCTCCTCATGAGAAAATTCTTCAATGCAGCTGGTCCAACAGAAGATATCACCCGCAAGAAATCTTGCCTCTCATCTATCCCCTGGGCCATCAGGGCAACAACATCACCTGAGAGCTGATCAATCGTCATCTTGTGCACCAAGATCAGGAGTCTGAGGCTAGCTGGCTTTGTGACTATCATCAAGCGAGACCTCCTGAATAATACGTCCGTCATAGCGTTTTGCAGGCAGAGGCTCTGCGAGGGGGTGTCCATCGTGCTTTGTGCTAATTCCCACCTGGTTTGAACTCCGACCTCTGAAGAACCCTAATGACTTGCCCTTCCTGGCTCAGCTGCCCTGCTCTATCGGGAGGATGAGAAACCAGGGCTATCTTTTTCCAAAGTTGCCTGGGCATTTCCAGCTCCTACTTCTGGACATTGAGTTATTCCACTGCCCAGGAAGTTCTCTCCTCTCTAATGCAGCACGGGGACCTGGCTAGCATGTACACACACCACTGTCCGCTCATGGACAGAATTAGACTTGCTGGCCACAGAGAAAAGCCAGCTGGGCAGAGAGCTGCCTGGCTAGGGAAGTAGCTCTCTGTAGGAGTGGGCTTTCCTGATAGCACATCTCGGTGGATGGGAGCCAAGATATGAGGAGGAGGGGAGAGGATCAGAGGCCCTGGGGCTTAAAAGAAAATATCTTGAGTGAGGCTGAGTGTGTGGGGCAGATAACAGCGGGGCCAAGACTTGGAGGGCTAGGACCTCACAGCTAGCTCTGTTAAATTGCGTTCTTCCTGTGTGACCTTTCTGGGCTTGAGAAATCCCCCGAGTTCACAATGAAGTCAGAGGCTTAGTCTGTCTTTGGTGGAGAGCACCAAAACACTGGACATGTCCCTGGAGAACCTGTTCTCATGAGAACCAAAGGCGAGGTTTGCAGTCCTCAGGGGTTCACTTGGCTCTACTAAGCACTGAGCGCTGGATTTCTTGTCCAAGCCCTTTTTTTGAGGTTTCCTAATCAGGCCCAAGTGTGCGCTGGGCAATAGTTTATTCTTCAGATATTATGTTCCTTTTAAACTGTTTTCATTGCTGTGTTTCATGACCATTGCAAAAAGCTAAGCTCAAACATATAGGCTGAGCTATTGTGCTCCCGAAACTTTTAGCCAGCTACTCTTGCATCAGAAGGCAGGTAGAGACCAGCTGATGAAGTGAACTTGGGTTCACGAAAGCTTGTGCTACACAGCACAAGATATAGCTCTGTATGTTGTGTGCATGCATGTGTCCTCCCTTCCTCCCTCCCTACTTACATATAGCACACACTATTTATATATAAGAATGATATACATCTTAGGGTTGGTCTGTATAGGTGTGCATCTTCCCTGCCTTCTGACTGACTTCAGACTAACACGGCTAACTACCTCTCTCTAGTCTTGCCATGGTCATTTGTGAACTGCAGGAACTGTGCTGGCGTCGAAGATCTAGCTTAGATTAAGTAGCATGAGCTACAGTATAAGCATCGGAGGGCCTCCACTGCGGTTCCCGTTGCGACCGCAGCTGGTGTGAGGCACGGCTCTCAATGTACTACGGCATGGAGCTCAGCACAGCCTGGTTGAGTACTTACCCAGTTTTTGGGGTAGGTTTTGCTGTGCTGATTTTGCTGCGATTAGGCCCTAAGCCTATCTAACTGGTTCAAAGGTAGCTCCAGTATGTCTACATTATACAATGTAGATATACCTCTGTGTTCTCACTGTGCCTGTTATTGTAGCACATAAGTGCCTTTGATTATATTAAGGTCCCTAAAAGCAGGCCTCTGATGCGAAAGGTAGACTAAAAAGATGTTCCCAGGCCCCATTACAATTGCATAGAAATTGCCAGATGGGAATGGATGGGTGGCCCATTTTGCTTACTATCCAAATTTCCACCGACAGTAGGCATGTGGCCCTACGCCTGCTGAAGCCGTCAGAACTTGGGCCTTTTTGTCTCCTTTGATCTCCTTTTCCCCCCTTCCATCATCTCGCTTTACACTACACATGCAACCTTTACCTGTTGTGTGCTGGGTCAGTATGAGGCAGTGGTGACCAGTACACTAAGCTCTCCCGCTGCTGTTCAGTTTGGAGGTGGTAGTTGCACTCCCCTTGACTGTGCTGTGCCTATCTGTCTTTCAGGAGGGCACATCAACAGCACTGACGTCTGGGTGCTCAGCTCCCAGCTCAACGTGTGGATCAAAGTCACCTGCTTGCAGAAAGGCAGGTGGAGGCACAAAATGGCAACTCTTCAGGGAAAGGTACATTCTTCCTCCCTCCGCCTATGCGCTGCAACTTGGAATTGCAGCCTGTGAAAGACTTTTAAAGCATCCAGAAATCCTGCTTATGCAAACAGATATGCGGTTGCAGCGCATGAAAGGGCAAAAAACGTGGTGTGTACATATGCCTTATGAACCAAAGCAGCTAACTAAGGCTGTACCCCTTATTCTTCCTCCTGTGACAGTAGCAGGTACTTTGAAATGTGCAGTACCACAAATCATTTCTGCTCCAGTCAGGGCCATACCAGGAGGGGGTGGGGGAGCCCCGGGCCCCGCACTTCGGGGGGCCCTGTGGAGCCAGACAGAGTGGCCACAGTGACTCTGTGCTGCCGCCAGCTATACATCTGGCCACTCAAAATACCTAAACTAAATATCTACGTTTATCTATGGCTACCAGTACACATAGCTCGTACTTTCTACCAGGCTGCCACAGCAGGGCCACAGGCCTTGGGAGTTCAGCTGCCCCTCATTTTGCTTGATCATAGCCAATAGGTCAAGAATCAATTGCCTTTTGGCTGTCATATGTGCAGGGAGCTCTGAGCTCCCAGCTCATCAGCATAGGATTCCTGCTCTAGCCACTGCTTTCATGCAGCTTGGATGCTCAGGGGGTGAGTGCTGCTCTTCATCCTCAGTGTCCCCTGCCCCAAATTTAGCATGAGGAAGAGAGTAGAGGGTGAACAGTGGCAGTGCTGAGCCCCTGGCCTCTGGAGTCGTGCAAAACCGGTGGTTCTGGTGAGAGCCTGAACCAACTAGCTGATTAGCTGCAGAGACAGCTCTGGAAGGAGCCCGCACTGAGCAGTTGGGAGCTCTGAGCTCCTTGGGCATGCACTGCACAGATGAAAGGGGCGTGAGCACGCCCCCTCACTCCTCTCCTGGAGCCACCCATGCCCATGCTTCTTCCTATACAACCGCATCCCCAACTGATCCACACCTTCTTTGCACTCTCCCCTCTGACTGACCAGCAGGTTGGATCATAGAAGTCAGAATTCCTTCAAAATCAAGGTTCCTGCGACCAATATGATGGAATCGTAGCCTTCCCCCTCACCCACCCAGCACCATGACCCCTGATGACTCTCTCTCCTCCTTCCATGGCAGATCTATGCCGTCGGTGGGTTTGATGGCTTTTACCGCCTCTCCAGCGTCGAATGCTATGATACTTTCTCCAATCGTTGGTCAGTCGTGGCGCCTTTGCCCCAAGCAGTGAGCTCGGCAGCCGTCGTCCCCTGTCTCAACAAGCTATATGTGCTTGGGGGTGCTGTGGATGACAGTGTGAACTCGGACAAGGTACTGTGGTTGTAGGGGTTGGCTGGGCTGAGGGGAAAGCATGATGGGTGGTAGAAAATGAACACTGGTGGGAGTGCCCCACAGCTTCAGGACCCCTGATTGGAGGCCTCCGGTAGCAGGTGGCCTGTCCCTTTAAGAGGGAACAGCCAGCCCTGCTGAGAAAGCCCAGCTGTGGGGCATTTAGATAGGCAGTGTCCCCCAAAGAGCTTTAAAAAACTCCCAGAAGAGTCAGCAAGGTAGAAGGAAGCTGGCTGTGAGAAGAGCAGTTTGACACAAGGAGGGGCCAGCTGGCATGCTGGGACCAGAGCCAAAGGGCTCTTCCAGTGCCTGGGAAGGGCTTGGTTTGACTCGTCTGTTTGCCTGTGGCAGCTTCTTGCTCAAGTGCATGATGCACAGCTGTGCTATTACATTGCCCATTGAGTAGTTTCCTGCTCCTGCCATTTAGGGGGATCCTTGGGCCACGTGTGGTCAGGTCCCAGTTTCTGGTGGGTTAGGCAGTGCCCAGCTCTTTGTCCTTCTCTTTGGGATGCTGGGAGTCGCTGGACCAAGAGAACGAAGCAGTGACAAACTGTGCTTCTTCAGGAAGTTTATTCTGAGATCTGAGCCTGCGGTAAAATGATAATACTGCGCCTGGATAGTTCTCCTGAGCTGTATGTTGGTACGAGGAAGGGAAGGCCCATCTCAGGGTTAGAGCAAAGCGCGGAGCGTTTCTGCCTCTCTTAGTGCAAGAACTTGGAGCGTATAGTGCGAGGCAGCGGTTCTCAGCCTTTTTAGACTGGGGCACGCTTCATTTATCACATACAACCATAGAGTTATACACAATGAGGGGTGGAAGGGGTCTCAGGTGGTCACATCTAGTCCAACCCCCTGCTCCAGGCAGGACCAGCCCCAGTTACATCATCCCAGCCAAGGCTTTGTCTACCCAGGTCTTAAAAACCTCCAAGGATGGAGAGTCCACCACCTCTCTGGGTAACCTGTCCCAGTGCTTTATTACCCTCCTAGTGAGAGAGTTTTTCCCTAATATCCAACCACAACTTCCCTTGCTGAAACTGGAGCCGGTTGCTCCTTGTCCTGTTGTCTGCCCCCACTGAAAAGTCCAGCTCCGTCCTTGTTGACACCACTCTTCAGGGAGTTAAAGGCTGCTACTAAATCCCTTCTCGGTCTTCTTTTCTCCAGCTAAATAAGCCCAGCTACTTCCTTTTCACACTAAAAAAACCTTGTTCCCTCCTTTGACACAAGGCGCCCCTCCACAACCAGCGTGAACTGAGCAGCACCCCTTTCAAAAACCGATCGATTGGTTACAGTGCTTTCCTCCTCGCAGAGGGGCCAGGCGGTGGGGGTGAGTAGTGGTCAGGCAGGGAGGAATCTCAGCCTCCCCTTTCTGCTTATCCGCCCATATCCGCTCATCTTTGAGGCACCCTGCAAAAGAGCTCGTGGCAGCACCCTGGTTGAGCAGCACGGTTCCAGGTAATGTTTGATGGGGCTGCCATTGCAAGGCAGTTTTGTAGCAATAGCATGACCACCTCTCCATCTGAAAGTGTGCCGTGTTCTCCATGAGGAAAACTGAAAATCAGGCCATGCACGACCTCTCTGGTCCACCACCCTAAAACTTTACCTCTCCAAAATGAATGCGCAGTTCCATAAAACTGAAGTCTAAGTGATTTTTCCAAGAGTTGTTGGCAAAGCCGAGACAGGACCCTAGGACTCCTGTTTCCCGTGTTGTCTTCTCCTCCTTGGGCTGATCTCACCCTCCTCTCCACTCTTTTCGTGACTGGCAATCCCATCCGTCTAAGCCAACACACTACTGCGTATCTAGCTTGGTTTTTAGCCCACAGTCTTTTGTCTGAGCAGGGGCTGCAAAGGAGTGGGAATCTCACTAACCACTTCCTTTTTTCTCTTCCCAGGTCCAGTGTTACGATCCTGAAGAAAACAAGTGGACGCTCCTGTCTCCCACCCCCTTCTCTCAGAGGTGTATTAATGCCGTGTCTTTGGACAACAGGATTTACATTGTGGGTGGGCTCCTGAATAAAATCTTCTGCTACGACCCCAAGGAAGACAGCTGGAGGGAAGTGGCCGCTCTCCCGGGACCTCTGGTAAGGGCAGCTCAGTAAGAAGGCCCCGCCATCCCTTGTTCTCTGCCATCTTCTCTGTGGGCAATAAAGTGCCTCCGAAAACTATGGGCAAAGTGACAAAAGCTTGGCATGAACTTCAAGCAGTTAAACTGCCCTCTAGCTCCACCAGAATTAGTCTCATGCTTAAAGTTAATGTGCACAAAGTTAATAAGCAGCTTCCATCTCTACACTCATTGACCTTGGAAATGAGATGCTTGTGCCCTCGGCACCATAGTCAAGGCCTGGGCTTCTGGTATGCACAAAGTCAGCGACCTGGCATCCTCACACCCTCGTTTCTAGGGCTGAAGTGGGTGGATAGGGCTCATTCCCTCAATGGAGCAGCTGAGATCTCCAGCAGACAGGCCCAGCCATACGCTACATGTCCAATACCAGAGCCAGACTGCTTCGCATCACCGCTAATTGAAGGGTGGGGTTTTTTGTTACAGGTACTCTTTCATCCTAAATGAATATATAGTTTTAATTTGGTCATTTTTTTTTCTCTCCACTGGTGGAGGAGGGGAGAACGTCTGTTGGTTACAAAAAACTTTGGATAGTGGCATTTTATTCATTTATCTATTGGGGAAAAAAACAAATGAAAACCAAACCCGAAGCATTTTCAGACTTTTTAAAGATAGGAATCGAGAAATATTTCATTTAAAAGGGAACCCCCCCCCCCCCCAGTTTTGCATTTTTTGCAAATATCACGTTGTAGTGGGGCATTTAAAAGCAAAAACAGCATGCTTTTGAGGCAGGGGAAGCCAAGGGAAACAAGGTCCTGTCCGCCTCTCCCAACTGTGTGTCCTTGGCCTCTTAGAGGACTGATTTTCACAGCAGGGTAATGGCTGGCCATGCTGTGCTGTGCTCTTGCTATGCCCTTGGCATGTGATCCTTGCTCTGTACATGAAGTAGTCTCGCCGGTTCCCTAGGACACCATCTCTATTCAGACGCCTACACGTGGTGGGATTGCTTGCTTAGCACTTGTCTTTGTCGCTGCGAGTATCCGCTGGTCTGAGAAACGGTATGGAGCGGCAGTGATAACCTCACCTGGCTGAGGCAGCATCATTCCTGGCTAGTCTGTGGCTGTCAATAAAATGTTACCCAGAATCAATCCATCCCAGCTCGAGGGGCTCCCAAGGCCTCTCGAGCCAGGCCACCAGGTCCCTTCCTGTTTGCTTGCCCTTCCTTCCCTGCCCTTTCCACATGTCATTTCCCAGCTGGATGGGGCTGAAGCAAGTCTGATGAGAACGAACCCCCGCTCACTGTTTTGTTCAGCCTTGGGTTTGGAGCCCTGCTGTGCAAAACTGGGGGCGACACCTTTACCTCTGAGCTGTCTGTCCCCTCCCTAGGAGAGCTGCGGTGTGACGGTTTGCGGTGGCAAGATCTACATCCTGGGAGGCCGGGATGAAAACGGGGAGGGCACCGACAAGGCCTTCACCTTTGACCCAGCCACGGGGCAAGTGGAGCAGCAGCCCCCGCTGCAGCGCTGCATCAGTTACCACGGCTGTGTCACCCTCCTCCAGCGCATCAGCAGATGACCTCCGTCTGGAAGATGAGCAGAGGTTCACTATAGACCCCCAGGTTCCCATTGGGACGCGAAGGGAAGGGCTCTGTTTTGCAGATGCGTGCATGTGTAACCCACCGGTTGGTATGTGCTGTGTCCCTGCTCTGTGCACAGCTCATAGAAGATGTGAATCTCCCATGACCCCAGTACAGAACCTGGATCTTTTAATTCAAATTGGAAAGAGGCACGGGTTTAGCACCGGGACATTCATAGGGTCGTAGAAAATGAAGGTGTGAAGGGACCTCCGGAGGTCACATCTAGTCCAGCCCCCCTGCTCAGAGCAGGACCAGCCCCAACTAGATCATCCCAGCCAAGGCTTTGTCTAGCTGGGTATTAAAAACTCAAAGGATGGAGAGTCCACCACCTCCCTGGGTAACCTGTTCCCCTCCTACCAATGCAGCCCTGTATGCAGTTAGTCTTCCTGGCAACAAGGGCACACCATTGGCTCATATTCAGCTTATTACCCACTGTAACCATTCCTCATCTCATCCAAGCTGTTGGCCAAGATAGCGGCCGTCTCACACACATGGTGAGCATGTCCCATTAACCCTGGGGATATGAGCCTGGCTTTGGGAGGCAACATTTTCAGCAGGATCCCTCACAAGGTCAACTGGTAAAAGAAACCAAAACTTGATCTTCTGCTCTAACTCTGGCCAAACCTTCAGGCACTCCCAATCTATGCCAGGCTATGTGCTTTGTATATACAGTAGACTTATTTCTGCTCTCACACCTCATAAAAACATATGGTGCAGAATTCAGGATCCAGTAGAGCTGGGGGATCGCTGCCTCTTCCCAAATGCCCTTTTTGTGGCTTGATTGCCAGTGTAGTGGCATGTTACTGAGAGAAGTAGGACAAGTTTGTGGATCTGGGACTTCTCCACGCCAGGCCTTTGCTCTACCATCCAGGTGACAAAGCCCATGATTTGTATGTGCTCTCATTTAAAAAAAAAAAAACATTGAAAAGCTTTTGGTTTCACATCCTCTTCCTCCCCACCTCTTAGTGGAATGAAACCAAGCTTTGGATGCATCTAAAATGACCGCAAAACATTACCACCACCTTCAGGTCAGCTCTGCTATTTGATTCTTGCTCTTTCCCCATTGCCTTTTCAAGTTCCTCATTGTCCTTTCCACTTTGGTTCAGTGGAAATGAATGCACAGAAAGGTAGAGTGAGCATCATTTATACTGAGGGAAGGAGCCCCATGTGTCATGTATGGCCAGTGTTATGTGTGTTGTGTGGTTGTTAATGTGGAACCTGAGCCGCAGATGCTCACGTCGTCCTCTTGTTCTTGGTCCTGATGTTCATCTGTGTGGTACAATGATGCTTGCCTGTATGCTGTATGCTAAATGCCGGGTTTTTAATAAACTTTTTTAGAAATAAATGTTTGCAGTCACTTTAACCCCTTGTGAAATGAATCAGGGCTGTCAAACTGGAGGCCCACAGACCTTAAGCGGCCATTTGGGTGTAATGATCATATCTTCTTACCTACAACATGTACTTCTTTTTTCCAAAAAAAGCTGCTGGAAATTGGGGTGCACATTCGAAATCAAGAAATAAATAGATCACAGCAGTTTCTGCTGCTCAAGCTTCTGCCTTTTGGAAGCAAAAGTGGAGTCTGCATGCAACCACAGGGTGCAGAATAACACGCAGCCTCAGCTCCCTCGCTGCTGTTGCTATTCTGTTAATTACGGCAAGGAAAGTTCTCATGTCTTCTTCCTTCTGCCTTTCAAAAGCAAGGTGCCTATCTTATTTTGGGGTGTGCTGTACACAGGAAAATACGGTATGTTGCTGGGTGTAGGAGTGTGAGGGGTTAATTTGAGATATACAGAGAAGGGGGCAATTGTTTCACATAACCTCCCACTAGGTTGGGCACTAGGGCTGCGCAAGGCTTCAGACCATGCTTTGGACCCGGCCATAAGGTATAACGGGGAATCAATGAGATATCTATAACTTTGTTGGTTTTTGTTTGATTCTGATTAAATTTGCAGGGATGGTAGCCCCTGATGAGGCCACAAAGCCTGCCAAGTTTCAAGAAGATCGCTGCAGGGGTTTGGGGCGAAGTGCACCTCAAGCTGTGGACAAGCAAAACTCGTGCCATGGGTGGCACTGCGTGTATTAAGGCGCAGCGGGGTGACAGCTGTGGGGGTGGTGGCCCCTGCTGTGGCCATGAAGCCTGCCAGCTGTTGAGGAGATGGGTACAGGGCTTCTGGGTTCTGGGGCCTGCACCCCTAGCTGCTGACAGGCAAAACTCATGACACGGGTGCTTGTGCAACTGTGTCTGTCTTGGGGGGGACTACTGCAGGCCTGGCTGCTAAGTTGCTGTGTTACCAGTTAGCAATGGATCATGATTCACTCGGGGACCAGCTCAATACAGGGCTAATGTAGGCAGCTAATTAGCAACAATTAACACCTACAAAACCCCTCCCTAAGGAGAGGAAATAATCAACACAGATAATCAACTGCCCCAAGACAGACACAGTCAGCTGCACAAGCGCCCATGGCACAAGTTTTGCCTGTCAGCAGCCAGGCGTGCAGGGCCCCTGCACCGATCTCCTCCACAGCCGGCAGGCGTCACAGCAGGGGCTACCATCCCTGCAGCTGTCACCCCGCTGCGCCTTAGCACACGCAGGGTCACCCATGGCACAAGTTGTGCTTGTCTGCAGCTTGAGGCGCAGTTCCCCCCAAACCCCTTCGCTTATCTCCTTGAACCTTGGCAGGCTTTGTGGCCTCCCCAGGGGCTAGCATCCCTGCAGTTTTCACCCCCCTGTGGTGTAACACATACACGTGACATGAGTTTTGCCTTCAAGAATTTGGGGTGCAGTTCCCCCTAAACCCCTGCACCGATCCTTTTGAAACTTGGCAGGCTTCATGTGCTGAGCATAGGATACCAATTCTACAAATTTCATCCAAATCAGACAAAAAACAACAACATTATAGAGATTTTATTGATTCCCCATTATACCCTATGGCGGATCTCCGAGGCGGCTCCAAAGCTTCAGCTGGATCCAAGTGGGAACCCGGTCCTGCGCTTCAGGTCGCATCACGATCACCCGAAACAGCTGGATCCAAAGCTGGATCAAATAGCTGCTGGCTCGCACTATTGGGTACCCCCATTGCCCTTCTAAATTTTTACTTCTTGCCCTGTTCAGTTCAAACATATGCCTTGGCCCTGAGGAAAGAGGGTTAGACCAGATGGGAAAGACCTCTACAGGGCATAAAAACCCAGGCCCGGAAGAATATAGAGGGGAAGCAGAGATGGCTGGGGGGCAGACTGAACTCGCAGCCACAGTGAGCTTGTCTGGCTGGTCTGACCAGTGCTTGTGCCCATAAAGCGCTGGTCCTGCCCACCCATCAACTACTGAGTCGCCTCCACCTGCAACGTGTTGGTAAATGCTTCGGAGAAGGTGTAATAATTAGTATGCCTGGCTCTCTTGATTCTGCAGCAAGTTGAGTACAATTTTCTTCCACTTCAGGCCAGTCAGGCTTGCATCCCAGTCCTGTGGCATGTAGATGCTTTAGCGACCAGCTCTCACTGATAACCAGCTGCATGCGAATGGAGTCGTCATCTTGCGGGCCTCCAACCACATCGCTTTGTGTCATCATGTGTCCTTCTCTACAAAACCCCGTGTGAATTCACTTGGAGTAAATGGTTTGGACTGGCATTTGGTAGCCCACTCTTCCTCTCCTTCTCTTCTCCAGTCTCTTCCCTTTGACTCTTACCCTCTGCCCCTCATTCAGGCTTGTTGCTTTCATGATCCCCTCCCCCCAGGGGTGTATGTCTTAGTGCTGTATCTAATCATATATGAAACACACTAATGGCCTGTCCTTTATCATGGCCAGGCTGGCTTCCCAAGTAATTCATTGCACAAGGGTGCACACACGCACACACTCATGCTGCCACTGATGAAGTCAGCTTATTTGCACATGTATCATTTTTACAGCACAGAGCTCAGAAGTTGTTAATCCCCGGTGCAGGGATCCGCCAAGCTCCAAGCCCTTGAGATGGTGCTTTTTGTGTCTCTGTGTGCGCGCGGACCTCCAGCTGGTGTGAGCCGATAGCGCAGCACTCAAAAGAGCATCGCGTGTGCCGTGATTAGGGCCCCATCTGAGAGATGGACCCGTGCTGATTAACTCAGATTAAGGGTCACAGTAGCCATCTGGGACCCACTGGAGAGGGATGATAGCGGGGTGGGGGGGGCGTGTCAAGCCTGAGATGCCCTATCATAAAATATATTTTGGCTTGTTTCAGATTTATGGCAAGGATGGGCCAGAATATTGTTTTATTAAAGGCAAACACCAGCCTTCAGTAGAAACAGCTGACCCTTTCCTACCCCATTGCTTGCCATCAAATGCGAGTGCTTGAGGGGGACTGCATGGAGATAACAGAATATATAACGCTCTCTTACTGCTTATGGTGCAGAAATCAGGACCCAGTAGGGCTGGGGGATTTGCAAGCACAGGGGGGATTTGCAAGCACTGCCTTAGTGCTGGGCAGGGAACACAGTGGGGAACCATCCCCGCTACTCCCTCCTCAGCGTGTCCCCGAATCCCAGAGAGGAAATCATAAAGCTGCCTTAGACCAGCCTGGAGCATATGCTTCTGCATTGCTTTTAGGCAGTCTCGGGTGGGCTGACCGGTGCGCTTCTGGAGTGGAGGCTACTTCACTTTGTTTCTGATCTTCACCCCACGTGGAAAAGGAGCATGCAGGCTGGTGTCCACTGCAGCAACACTTGGCATTGCACAGAGGCACTGTAGATAAGAGCGGCAAGAGGTGGTCTCTGCCCCCAAAGCACTCCCAGGCTCACGGGTTAAGAGGGACCGACCTGGAGTCATATAAAGGGCCTGCAACCAGCAGCTCTGCCCACTTAGGGCAGATGCTCACCCAAGCTCTGGTCCTACTGTGTACCCGGGAGTAGGCTGTTGCAGTGAGCTGTAAGTGCTCACATGCTGTTTTAGCCTCTGTGCCCAAGTGACTTGCCCAGGGTCATGCTGTAAATCTGTGACAGAGCACAGACCCCAAGCCACGTCTTTCCGGGGTCAAGTGAGCATCCAAGCCCCTGGACCATCCGCACTCCTCGGCTTCTGCACCTCGCTGCAAATACAAATAAGCCTTGTCGCTTCCTCTGGTTAATCAGCATCTCATCCACGAAAAACTAATTGAGGAGATGGCTGATATCAGCAGGCTTTAAATGGGTTTGGTGAGGTGCTGTCGCCACCCCGGTGGCTGTAGGTTTCCTCTGGGCAGTGGGGAATTGGGAGAACCAAATGTATGCCCTTGTGCAAGGCACTAAACCCCATGGGCCCATCCAGCAGGAAGCTTTTCCATTGCTGTGTCAAACAGCCCCAGCCGTGAGCTGCGTGCAACACCAGATGCTGCCGTGGTCCTGGATTCACTGCAGAGGGGCTGTTTAGCCCCACACGGGTTGCGTCTACACAAGACACTTCATGCCTATTGGACTAATTCTACTACACATTAGCATGGCTGGCAAAAACTGTACGAATGCACTAAGACATAGCAGATTAGTTCAATGAGCGTTAAGCATCATAAGAAAAGCGTTCATTTGCACTAATGCACAGTATCGCGGCTTATGGTGCATGAAGCTAGTGCCTGTTCCGACAGGCACTAAACATAACACGCTGTAATTATGGTGCATTAACGACCATGTCGCCGTGCCTACGGTGATGGTGCTTGAGGCAGAAGGGAAAGGGTTAAGCGTTTTGCGGTGGATGGGACGAGCAGATCAAACCCTTGTCCCCTCGGACAGATTAAGGGAGGGGGGACGATTGTAATGATGTGCCTTTTATTTGAAAGGCACGAGTCCGAGGGGGGGAAATAAAATAGATTTATTCAGGTCAAGGGAATGCTGAACAGCTGATCTCAACATTTAAATATTTATGCCCAGCTGGGGGATTCCCTCGACTGGGTGATTTCAGACCCATCTGCACAGACGTGAGCCCTTCCCAGAGCACGCTAGTGCAGGAGGTGACTATGTCTGGACATCTCGGCAGTGGGGAAGCCTCCGATACGGGCACAGGGGTTATGTTTTTGGCTCCAGAGTAGGTCTGGAAGCAGGCTTCAGAAGCTCTTTCCATCCTAAATGCACTGGACTTTTTCTCCTGAGATGCACAACAGCACTGGGGATAAACCTTTGATTGTTTCCTCTGAACTGGGAGGTGCGGGGAGTGAGGGGCAGGAAACTAGAGGCTTTGGTTATAAATCAATTCTCGCCTATTAAAAATAATCCCTGCCACCTCCCAGCCAGTGTTTTGCACACAGCAGCCCAGTGCCTTAGTTTTCAGAGGGAGGGAGAGTAAGTGTGTTAGGCATGATGCTATGGTAGGTGATTTCTCTCTTTTGCTACAGCAGGGTTTATGCTGCACCTTACTTTGCTGCATTGGAAAAGAGATGGGGGCAGGTGATGTACGTGCGCATCCAGGAGCGGAGAAAAGGGGGCACTAAAAGCTCATGGTGGGTATATAGGTCCTGTGTTTGGGACCCACATCACTTCAGATGACAGGCAGGTCACCTGCAACGATGCAGACCTAAGACCTGCCCTTTACTGGGTTAGACACTACGTCCATCTTGCCCAATCTCCAGTGTCGCACAGGGGCAAAGAGCGGATGCTGAAAGGGAGAGCGACCTGGGGATGACCATGGTTTTTCTCTGCTGCTCCTTTCTCACTTGCAGCCTCCAGCATTTAAGGTCTGGGAAGCTGTGATTCAGAGGCTGTGTCCCTAACTCCGGTGCTCAATAGCTGCGGATGCCCCTTTCCCCCCAAAATGTGCGGTGGCAATCAGCTCCACACTTTCGTGACACTCTACGGGGATAAATAACTTCCTTTTGTTAGTTTTAAACTGGCTACCCACTCGTTTCATTTTGTGACCCCTCGTTCTTGTACTGCGAGAAAGCAAATGATCCCTACTGGTGCTCTCTTCCCCACTGAGTATTTTGTAAACCTTTCTCACGTCTCCTCTCCAGCATCTCGGTCTCTAAACTGAGTAGGCCCGGCCTCTTCAGTCTCTCCCCATGGAAGCTCCCCCATGCCACGAATCTGCCTCATTGCCCTTCTCTGGTCCTCCTCGAGTTTTTTGGTATCCTTTTGGAGGTGCGGGGCCCAGAACTGGGCACAGCACTCGAGGTGTGGATGCACCAGAGATTTATAAAGGGGCATCACGGTACTTTCCATTTTGCTTACAGTTTCCTTCTTAATAATCCCCCCTATTTTGTTTGCCACTCTCATCGCTGCTGAGCACTGAAGCGAACGTTTTTTGCAAACTGTCCACGATGACTCCCAGATCTTTCCTGTGTGGGAGCAGGTAGTGTAGAGCCCATTACAGTGCAAGCAGAGCTGGGGTTGTTTTTGCCATGTGCATCGCTATACTTTACATATACAAAAAACTAGAACTCTCGGTTCCAAAATGATACCTTTTATTAGACCAACTGGAAAATGGCAAGAAAATTGTCCTTTTCTGCAAGCTTTCGGGATCAAAGTCCCTTTGTCAGGCTCTGGGAAAAGTGTAGGTGGTACAAGATGGTAAAAAGTTCCAATATGTAGGAAATATACTTCATTTTTGCACAGAGCGAGCTGAAGATGGAAGGCTGTCCCTCTGGGTCCATGAGAGTGTCTTGGTGAGCTGTGCTGAGTAGCTCTTTGATGTGTAGATCAGGTAGGGTTCCTTCCCTGGAGGTGTCAGATTATGCGTGCAATTCCCTCTGCCATTTTGTTGCCCCTTTGCTCAATCCTTTGATCCTTCTGCAGATCCTTACAGTCCACCTTGGTCTTTAGCACGCTGAACTATTGTGTGTGTGGCTGGGTGTGTGTGTATGTGGGTGGCATATGGCTGGTTGAGTAGGGGTGTGTGGCTGGGTGGGTGTGGCATAAGGCTGGGTGGGTGGGTGTGTAGGTGTGTGGCTGGGTGTGTGGGGGGGCATGTGGCTGGTTGAGTGGGTGGGTGTGTAGGTGTGTGGCTGGGTGTGTGTGGGGGGGCATGTGGCTGGTTGAGTGGGTGTATGTGGCTGGGTGTGTGTGTGGCTGGGTGAGTGTGGCAAGTGGGGGGGTGTGTGTGCAGTCTGTGTTTGGGTGTGTGTGAGGTGTGTGGCTGAGTGGGTGTGTGTGTGTGCACAGTCTGTGGTTGGGAGGGTGTGTGTGGCTAGGTAGATGTGTGTGTGTGGCTGGGTGGGTATGACGCATGGGTGTGTGTGGGCAGTCTGTGGTTGGGGGTGTGTGTGTGTGGCTGGGTAGATGTGTATGTGGTGTGTGGCTGCGTGGGTATGGCTTGTGTATGTGTGTGGCATGTGGCTGGTTGAGTGGGTGGGTGTGGCATGTGGCTGGGTGTGTGTGATGTGTGGCATGTGGCTGGTTGAGTGGGTGGGTGTATGCGTGGCATGTGACTGGGTGTGGTTCGTGAATGGGTGTGTGTGGTGTGTGTCTGGGTGAGTGGTGTATGGCTCTGTGTGTGTATGGCGTATGCCTGGTTGAGTGGGTGTGTGTGTGTGGCTGGGTGTGAGTGGTGTATGGCTGCGTGTGTGTGCAGTCTGTGTTTGGGTGTGTGTGTGTGGCTGGATGTGTGTAGTGTGTGGCTGGGGATGTGGGGTGTGTGGCACGTGGCTGGGTGTGTGCTTGTGTGTGTGTGTGACTGGTGTGGGGGGGGGGTGCACAGGGCCGGACACGGGGGCAGGGGGGAGTTGCACGTGGCCAGACCCGGCGTGGTGGGTGGTGGCGCTCCCTCCTCACCGCCCGCTAGAGTATCTATAACGTGCCAGTCGCCCAGGTGAGCTCAGGGCGGCTGTCTGAAGATGCAAGCTAAGATTATGTTGGAGCAGATGTCACAGCCAGCTGGGAAAACCAGAGCTGGACATACAAAAATTTGCAAAGCTTAAAAGTCCCACCCCAGCAACAATCCCGTAGAGGGCTTGATTTTGCTTGCTAACATCCTTAATTTAGGCAAGAGAAACTTGCTTTGCTCCCTGATTTCCGAGCCTGAAGTGCCACCTGCTGAGCAAGCTACAGCCCTGCATCTAGAAGCTGAAACGCGTTGTCTGTCCAGAAACGGCACCAACAGATGTTTTGGGATGGTAGGATGGAGAAAGGGCAAAGTGTTATTTCCATAAGGCAAGCAGAGATTCCCATTCTTGGATGAAATTTTCCTTTGGATTCCCAAATCCTGGCTGATGGGGGGGGGCAATGCTTCATATCCGTTCACAAGATGAATCATTAAGCAAATGTCTTATGGGGGCACTTGGCTCCTCTAGGGCCAGGAGGGCACTGGATAGCACAGTAAAGCATTGACATTATTTCTTCTTGCACCAGTGCGGGTGTCTCAGGTGATGTGCTGAGGGGTGGACCTTGACCTACGACGGGAAGGTGAAGGTCTTGGGTGGCACAGGAAGGCGAGGTCTCCCGGTCACCTCGGGGCTGCTGGTTGAGTGGGTGTATGGCAGCCTCATATGTGTGTTGCTGGTTCATGACCTTCTGGGGCCCAGGCAGATGGAGCTGAGCATGGGAGCAAGAGTGAAGCTTGCTGGGAGTGGTGCAATGGGATGATACCAGCCTCAGTCTTCAGTGATGAGAAAGGATGGTATGAGGGCAGACAGGGCTCTTCACTCAGGGACCTGGGCACGGACCCCTGCTTTCCAGGCAGGGGACTTAGAAGGATGTATTGAGGCACCTGCTCTGCAAAATCAGACCCCAGTTTGGCTCTACAGCAAGGGGGCAGAGATCAGCGTGGAGGTGCAAACAAGAGGGGACAGTGCAAGAGCAGAGGGATGGGCTGGTGCATGCACTGGCTCCTTTTTTTTAGGAGGCTCGAGCAAACCCAGCCAACAGCCTCCTTTGCTTGCCTGTGTCAGCTCCAGGAGAACCAGGATGGACTCATGGGATGGGAAGAGGCAAGGTTACACCGAGGAGAGATCTTGGTGTCCAAAGCATATCAGAAAGGGTGACTCCTACAAAGGAAGCTGCTTCCCTTCACCAACAGCAAGTGGAGGTTGAGGTCTGGGGCCTGGGGTTTGTCAGCATATTACTTGCGTTGCAGCAGTGCCTCAAATCCCCAGCCATAGACTATGTCCACATTGCGCTAGGAAGAGCATGCGGAAACACTGCTATGTTTGGAAAGATCCCAGCCCGTTAGTGACTGAAATGCAGCCACATTTTCTGTAGGTGTCCTGGGAAAACTGGAAGGGTGTTGGAAGGGGAAGCAAGAGATTTGTGGATGCTTATGGAAGAGCTCATCCTGCAAGCCAGGAGACAGGGTGGGGAAAGAAGGGGAGAGATGCTCGTTTGAAAGTGGAGCGTACCCGTGATAGGAGTTATGTACCTTTCAGAGGAGGAAACTGGGATTTCACTTTTGAATGAAAGGCAACATCTAATGTGGGTGGGCTGAAGAGGGCCTTAAAAGTGAAGGCAGCTTACATCAGTGGGATACACGTCAGAAGTTGGAATATTGCTAGAGGAGAGGAGAGCTTGTTCAAGGAACGTGTAAAAAGGAAAGAAGTATTGCATTAGTTTAATTTCTACATACGCTTTTTTTGGAAACCTAGGAAGAGCTCACTTGCTGGGTGTATTCAGAAACTGTCTAATCACAGAAAGAAGCAGATGGGGCTTTTTGGAGTAATTAAGAGAAGCATCCAGGGGCCAGGCCTTGATAAAGAGACTTCGAGTAGGTGGATTTCTGTTGGAAAACCAGTTCAGCAGCAGATAAGCAGCCTGTCAAGGTTTTGCAATGTGTTGAGGACAGTTTTGTAATGGGCAGAAAATAGTTAAAAATCAGAAGGTGAAAGATAATTGCGGTGAAAATGAAACAGTGGGCTTTGCAAGTCAGGAAGGAGAGAGAACAGCTGAGTAAGGAAGATGCACTCCAGAAAATTGGACATCAGCAAGTGATAGGCAGGGCTTTGGGGGAAATAATTGTAAAAGGAAAGAGTTCAGGAGAGCTGGCAGTCACAGAAAGTGGGGACCTCAAAAGGGATGATCCCAATTCAAAGGAAAGTGATGCAATATAGTGCAAGACCCTCCATGGCTCAGGTATGCAGGTTGTAGCTGTATTGGTCTAGAGGAAAAGGCAATCAGGCCTATTTTTTCTCAGACCAACAAGATTTTTGCAAAAAAAATCTTTAATTGCAAGCTTTTGGGCACAAACGCCCTTCATCAGGCACTGGCGAAAAGATTGTAGAAGCTCTCCTGGGGAGAAATGAAAGTTTGTATTTCATAGGATTTCACAGAGGAGTCAATAGATGGAAAACTCCTCTGGGCAGTCTGCATCCTGCACTTTTGGTGACCTGAACATTGAAAAGGAATTGTACAAAAAGCAGAAAGAGGGACCCAGGACTCAGAATGTGCAAGGAGGAACGGCACAACCAGGTGGGAGAGACATCAGACAAGCTTAGGTGCAAAGGAAGGAAAAGTTCAGCAAAACCATCAGGAGTACTGTAACAGGAAGATAAAGGAGCCCCCCGATGCACAGGTACACGAATATCGAGGTGGAAGACTGTGTTAAAATGGCTCTGAGTGCACGCCAGTCCTACTACCAGAAATCAGTAGCAGAGGATGGTGAGGATGCAGCCAAATCCACCTGGCAAAGGGACACTTGGCACAGGATCCTCCAAGCCCCCCACAGTGGGGAAATGGGCAGTGACAGCAAAGAGGATGAAGAGGCAACCGAATCTGGGAACAGCAGCTGCAGATCCATCAGCAGGAGCAACAGTGACGATGGATGAACTGAGACCTTAAACCCCATCGCCGGGGTGTGGACTAAGATACTGCGTGATCGGGGCGGGGAGGCCAGCGGGCGGTTGCGTGGGAGCATGCGTCCGCAGGCTTTTTTTTTTTGTAATGTGTTTATGGGTCCTGTCGTGTGAGTTAAGGGATGGAAAGAAAAGGTGCTTCTATATAACTTATGTATGTGTATGTGTGTATGTGTATGTATGTATGTATATATGTGTGTGTGTATGTGTGTGTATATATGTGTATATATAACTTCCATGTATATATATAGACAGAGGTGTAGGTTCTAGCTGTGTTGGAAGAGCACACACCAACTGCAGATGCTTCCTCAGCCTGATGAAGAGTATTTAAACCTGGAAGCGTGCAAGAATTTTTTCCAACTATTTGAGCTGGTCTAATAAAAGATTTCAGATTTACCCAAAAGAACCTTGTCTGTCTGCATATATAGACATATATTTTTACAAAAAAAACCCAAAAAACTAGAAAGATAAAAGAAAGTCAAGTCCGTTGCTTAATGGAAAAGGAGAGCAAATACCGAATGTTGGGGAGAAGGCTGCTGTGTTGAATGCCTTTTTTTAAAATTCAGTTTCCACAAAAACAGTTTATTCTTAATAGTTAATGACTAAGAGGATGAGAGCATAAGGCAGAGCAGGAAAAGAACAGGTTAGGGACCATTAAGCGAGCTGGCTGTATGTATTCATGATGACGTTCCCCTTCACAAACCGAAGGAAGGAGCTGAAGACATCTCTGAACCATCAGTAGTTCCCATCACAAACTCATGGTGGATGGGTCTGAGGTCCCTGGAGGCAGGCGAAGGACAAAGATGGTACTTCTTTTTGCAAAGGAGAATCCAGGGAATCAGACAAACCAGTATCGCTGAAGCACCTGGGAAGAGGCTGAAACAAGTTGTTAAACAGCCAGTTTATAAACACTTAATAATAAGGGATAAGGAACAGTTAATATTGAGTTGTCAGAAGCCATTCTCTTCAAGCCAATGTAACGTCCTTCTTTGGTAGGATAAATAGCCTGGTAGTGAGAGAAGAGCATGTGTAACCTGTCTTGGCTTTAGTGAGGCATTTGCTGCTCTCACACATGGTAGTCACATAATTAAAGCTGGGAAATGTGGTCTAGATGAATGAGCATGGTCCTGCAAGCTCTATCCTGGGTCTGGTTCTAGTCCGTGTTTTTATCACTGGTTTGGATGGTGAAATAAGTGCATTTATTTCATGCATGTAAAATTATTCATGTGTAAAATATTAAATGTTGCTTACTGTTGATTATTGTTGAATTATTTATTACATTTGCAGACGATGCCATGCGGGGATGGATTTTGAGCAGCTGGGAGGGCAGGATTAGCGTGATCCTGATATGTTGGAGGAATGGTCTGAAATCAACCCGGTGCGGTTCAACAAAAATGCGTGTCAAGTTGTCTCAGGGTTTGCGGTGGTCTTGCAGACAATTTAGATTATGGATTGTATAGGATGGCTTGGATAGGGCTGGTCCTGCCTCAGGCAGGGGGGTTGGACTAGATAACCTCTGGAAGTCCCTTCCAGCCCGACTTCTTTGTGGTTTCTGTGATATCTAAGTTCTTTCTTTAGGCAAGAGAAATTGCATTCACACAGGTAAAATGGTGACTAGCTGGCTGGAGAGAAGTACTGCAGAAAAGGATCTGAGGGCAGAAAGGGCCCTGGGCCACAAAGTGAGTGTGGGCCAAGGATGGGGTGATGCGACAAAGCAAAAATAGGATCTCTTTTGGGGCTGTATTGACATGGGCGTTGGGTGTAAGATGTGGGTGGCAGTAAGGTCAGCCCTAGCGAGCCTTCAGTTCCTTGCACCACACTTCAGGAAGATATCGATGAATTGGAAAGACTCCAGCAGAGAGCGACAAGAATGAGAGATTGGGAAGAAAGGACCTCGAAGGAAGGGTAAGAGAGGGGGCTTGCTCATTTAGAAGAGAGAGGACATAGAAAGGCCCTAAAATCTTCCAAGATGCAAAAGATTGTTAATAAAAGTGCCGTTGCTTAACCAAGGGAAGAGCAAGAAAAAAAACTGGATCGTGTGCAATTGGCTGTTTCATTTTTCTTACATTGTAAGCATCTGCTTTTACACTGCCTATACAGCGCCTAGCATAACAGGGGCTTGACCCATGACTAGGGATCCCTGGCTCTTTTGTAATATAAATCACGATGACTTTACTGACCCGTCGTTAAAAATAGAAGAATTCCTAAACCACATATAAATTCTATGCACCGTCAAGTACAGTAATGAGGCCAAAATATGGCCATGCAGCAAAAATCAACGCTTTGGTCAAAGGGTCATGGCTTCTGTGACGTCAAGGGAAGCGTTGATTTTTGCTGCATGGCCGTATTTTGGCCTCGTTAGATCAGTGGAGTTCGCTAGCCAAGCTCCTACGGGCGGTCTCACTTAGGAGCAGTGCCAGCTGCCACCACGAGGTGTCACCCGAAGCCCACCATCGAGCGGCTAGCATGTCCTCCAAGATTTGGGGCAGAAGTTCAATAAACCGATTAACCCAAATCAGTTTGATACAACATCCACCAAGGTTTACCTTATACTAGTTTGGGCCATTTTGAAAGCCATTTCTGCACTCTGAACTTCTGTTGGGTTACAGATTTGAACTGGTTTCTGATCACTTTTACTGGTTTACGTGTAACTTTTGTTTCTAGCCCGAGTGCTACGCTGCTTCATCCTGGCTAGGAGGCAACCGTGCCAGCGATGATGATTGCAGCCAGTGCAATGTGGGGAGGGATCCCCCACCCTTAGACTTACCCCTGCAGGTAGCATTAGACCGAGGAGCTCAACTCCCAGCCTGCTGGCTGGATCCGACCTCCACCCCCCGAGCCTTATCATACAACCGGTGGGGAAATGTGGTGGGGGGGGACCTTGGCTGGGAAATTTTGTGGTGGGGGAACATGGAAATGCGTTGATTGCTGCTTCCTTGCTGTCAAAATACTGGGCTTTTGAGGATCCTGGCTAGCCAGATAACATGGCCTTGAACACTGCTGGATCTGGCAGGTGGGCAACATGGGGCTGCATTAGGGTGGCACTGAATTGGGCCCATAGACTGACCCCTGCATCACTCATCTGGCCTGCTGGGTAAGGGGGTTGGGCATCACTGTATTAGATGGCTTTGACAGAGCTAAAAGAGAGTTTTGTGTTTCTACAGCGCCTTGCACAATGGACTCCATTGCTGATTTTTTTTTTTTTAATCTATTTAGCAGATATTTGATTTCATTTTTATTTATTTATTTTATATATATGCTGCCCTTTCCAACAAAGTGGTTCGCAGGAGAAAGGAAAGTAACTTAATAAAATAAGCACATGAGAGCAAAACAAAATGAGTGGTAGTAGACGGGTCGGTCTCAACCTGGAAGGATGTGGGCAGTGGGGTCCCGCAGGGTTCGGTCCTTGGACCTGGACTCTTCAAACAAACCAACTTCCAAAAACGTAGTAAAATAACCAAGGGGCAGAAATCCCTTAAATAATAGTCCAGCTCAGCCTGGCCTACTGGATACCTATTCCAACAGGAAGGTCTTGCTCACTTGCAGTAGACGTTTGGCTCAGGGTTGGATGGGCATCAAGGGGGAGGGAGTTACAGAGCTCTGATCTGCCATTTGCTTGGGTGCGTGCATGAAATGGTCGAGGACTCAAAGCAGCAACTCTTGGATCTGTTTCGGGGGTTGACAGAGCTAGTTTGCCTTTCATCTTGCAGTTGAAAGCCGCTGCTCCTCCAATCCCAGACCCCAGGGACTATTCAATTTAAAAACCACATGGTGTTTCTAACAAGGGGCCATTAGGGATGGACGAGGCCTCTCAAATGCTTGCCACATACAAATGGGCTGAACTGTGCCTCTCAGGAGGACACAGTGGGTGCGTCTACACAAGACGCTTACTGCGCATTAGCCTAATAACACTGCATAGTAGCGTGGTGATTAAAAATGGTAGTAGTAGCCTACTGCACAGTGTTATTGGGCTACTGGGCAGTAAGTGTCACAAAATAACCATGCGCTGGCGCTATTGTGCAGTAACTCTAGTTTCTGCGCATTTAGTTAGGACTTAATTAAGCAAGCGCTAAACTAAATGCACAGTATCTAAGGCACATTAATGAGCACGTAGACCTGCCCAGTGTGTGTGTTTATTGCAGTTTCTCCCTCTGCCCCCTTTTCATCCAATTTTGTCATTGGATTATTTTCCCTCTGCTCTTTTCTGATTTCAAATGCTCCCAACGTTGTACCACCTCCACTGCAGAAATGACTCACCTCAATGCAAGCTTGCTGCAACGATCCTACGTCCCACCGTGGAGGATGCAGTCCCCCAGCCCCAGCTGGCAGTAGTCAGGGATGTAGGCAGAGTCATCCTGCAGGACTGCAGGAAGAGGGTCCTTGCACACATGGGTCTTTATAAGCCCAGAGTAGACAGCAGCGAGGTGTCCGGGCAAAGGCGACTGTGCCGTGCTCCTTGCTTACACCTGACTCTGACTTGGACTCTCAACCTCAGCCCCTGACTCTCGTTCCTGACCTGGGCTCCTGGCCTTGGTTCTCCTGGCTTGACCCTGTCTTCTGACTTCGCTTCTCCACCCCGACTCAGTTTCTTGGCCATAGGATCCTGCTCTCCCCATCCAGGTGACCTACCATGGCTACTCATGCCCTGCTTCCTTGCAGTCAACCCTCAGAGGTTTTAGTCCACAGAGGCTGCTTTGAAGTCTGTCCCCTGTTCCCAGGGACTGCTCGTTTTAGGATGCTATTTCGTACAGCCTCTGTTCAGGGAGACTCAGTCAGGCAGAAGAGGGTCTGAAAGGCACCGTGCCTCGAAGACCTAGCCTTCTGGAAATCAGCCACATGGGACAAGGGCCTGCTGTGGCAGCAATCCCTGGGTGCATCTACACAAGATGTTTCCTGAGGAGCTGACCTAATTAACTCTGCAGTAAAGTCTCAGCAACCGGATCCCACTGATTCCCTGGGGGAGATCAATGCTGAGCAAGGAGCTTGGGAGCTGGGTGAGTGAGCAGTCCTCTGCCTTTTCCCTCTCCTGTGCAGCTGTAATTCCCTGGGGGGGAGAGCGACTTGCCCATTGACTGCTGCTCTTTCCCATTAGATGACCTAGCACATGTAGGTCTCAACTTGCCTGCTGCTCAGTGAGGAAGGAGGCGGAAGGAAGCTGGTGGCAGCTTACAGCACTGGGGGAACTTGGATAAAATCCATGCTCTGACACTGATTTCTGGTGTGACCTTGGGCAAGTTCACTTACCCTCCCAGTCTGTGCAGTGGCATAATGATACCCCCCGCCTTCCCTGTGTGCCAAGGGGCTGTAAAGAGAAATGCATTAGAGACCAGGCAGGGCTCGGGCGCTACAGCAATGGGCCAATACCCTCGACTATCAGCACTTCGGCTCTGCGGTATCTTCTGCTTCCAACTTGTCAGACCCTTGTTTTGTCCTTGCTTTGTTTTTCAGCCGCACTCTCCAGCCTCTCATTGCTACGGAGGGAAACGCGATCCCCTAACAGCATTAAACCATTGCTTGCCATGGAAACAGCTCAGCCAACAGCTCGTGCAGGCTGAATTAGCACATCGTGTGCCTCCCTGCTGATGTGCCTGCCTAGCAGCAGGTCAGCAAGGCCACCTCGAAGCTCTGCGGAGGGAAACTTTATGAGGACGGTTCTGGGAGGATGCAAAAGGGAGAGCCCCTGTGGTCTGGATCCAGCCAGAGGTCCCGATCTGGTGCCCGGGGCATCCAGCTGTCTGGAGAGGGATAAGGGGGCATGGCAATTTGGCAGAGGAGAAGGTGGCTGTATTAATTGCCACTGCTCCCCCACTGCCAAATTTCCCTGAGCCACATGCCATGGCTGCGCAGGCTGCATTTGGCCCAGAGGCTGGAGGTTGAGCACCCGTGCCTGAGAGGGAGAGAAGATAAATGGTGCGTGTCTAGTATCCAGAGTGTCTAGAGACTTAGGTGACACACAAGTCACCTCCCGCGCCTAACGAGTGGAATAGGATCTGGCTCTGATTGTACTCATGCGATTAAGCATGTGGTGTCTAGGGTGTCAACTCACAAAAGTCCTTGTTAACTTTAGCTTTGGAGCCTCTTTCACCCCAATTTTGAAGCTCAGAGCATCAACCAGCTCGATGGAAGTCAAGAGGCCCAAAAGGTTTCGTCCTGGGCCATGCAAGCTCGAAGGATGCTTCAACATCTGGACCCGCCGGCTGGGACCAGCTCTTGGGTGTTTCTTCACCGAGCTTTCTTGCATGCGGTGGTGTTAATACTACGGCTGGTTTGAGGTGGCTTCTTTGGCCGCCAGATGGCACTCGCTGGCAACTCTGCCCATATTAAACAATGCACCACCGCCAAACAATAGCCATGGGCATGCACCTGCTGCAGCTGGGGCAATCTTTTGTATCCCCTAAACTCCAGCCCTCGACCTGTCGTCTTCTTCTCCCCCTGCTTACTTTTACCATTGACTTCAGTGGGAACCAAGGTAGACAATAACTGGTGAGTGCTTTGGAAAATCCCGGCCCTGAATCACTTGGGGCCTCAGTTTGCATCTGTACAGTGGGTATAGCAGCCCTTCTTTTCCTTGTCCTGGCTTTTTAAATCATCATTCCTGCAGGAAAGCTGTTTTTGTACAGCACCGATAGCAAGTTGGGGATCCCAAACTTGGCCGAAGCTGCTACAAGTCACCATAATCCATGATGTGAGGCGGATCATGGTACCCCCCACTTAGCTGGTTCCCGAGAAACTGAGCATTAAGCGAAACGAGCGTTAAGCAAAAACCAAAAGTATTTCATGACCCAAGATGGCAACCGCAAGTGTTTTTAATGACCCAAGATGGTACCCGCGAGCGTCGTAGCAAAATTCACGGCGCGCTAAGTGAATTCGGGTATCAATTTAAAATGAGCATTATAGCAAAATAGCGCTGAGCAAAATGGCAGTGAGCAGGGGTTGCCTGTATCCAGCATCTGTGGGATTTTGCAAGAATGGTCCCTACTGTATAATTGTTGATTTGTACATGGATAGTTAAAAAGACTGTGGATTAATTCTCTGTAGCCCAGCGATGATTTAAATTAAATTTTATAGAGTGGAACAGTCCCAGCCAGAGAGACCTGGCTCAGCCTGCCTGGGCCCCGGTGCCTGGGCACTCTTTGGAGAGACAGCTGATCTTGGTTCAAATCGTCCCTCTGAACTGGGCAGTGAGTGGAATAGGATCTGGCCCTGATTGTACTCATGCAATTAAGCATGTGGTGTCTAGGGTGTCAACTCACAAAAGTCCTTGTTAAGTCTAGCTTTGGAGCCTCTTTCACCCCAATTTTGAAGCTCAGAGCATCAACCAGCTCAATGAAAGTCAAGAGGCCCAAAAGGCCCAGAAGTGAAGAATCAATTATTTGCATTATTGTTCTTATTAGGGTGTGCACAGCTCCAGGGCTTAGGGAAAGCCTCCAGTCTCCTGATGTCTGAGACTTTTCCATGCTTCTGGTCCAGAGCTGGGTATGGGAAGGACTTGGGCCTGTTAGAGTAGTGTAGAGGCATTGCAAGATCTTTCAGCACCCTGAGCAGAGGTGCGGGGGGAGGGATCTTACCTGCTCCTGCTCTTTGCAGTCGGGCAGCAGCTGCTACAGCTACAGCTCCTGCTATAGCAGCGGGGGGTTAGGCTGCTGCAGCTAGGAAGCAGGCTGGTAATGCAGGCTCTCTGGGGCTGCTCCTGGTGCCCTATTCACTCCCTCTCCCTGCCCCCTGCCCCCTCGGCAATGCCTCCAGAGAGGCTGGGGCAGTGCCAAGTCCACTCACCTGCTTCTTCCACAGATGCACTATGGGGTGGCCTGCTGTGGCTGGGTTTCCTCTGCTGGCAGACAGGGGCCATGCTGGCATCCAGGGCTGGTGCCTGCTTGCCTTTCCCTAGTTATGCTACTGGATCCGAGCTCTACCTATGTGGTTTGCCTTTGGTATTGTTGCTGAAGCGGCTGGGATGCTCTTCTGAGTGCATCTTTCTTGCTGCGCCCAGTTGAGAGGTGTTTGCTGTCTTGGTGGATGAAGTTGTCTGCCGCCTTTGCAATTTGCCTGCTGAGATGAGCTGTTTTTGCATCACTGTGTTTGCACTGACATTCTGTGTTTAAACCCATAGCCTGAGGGCAGCTGCTTGGAGACGAAAGCTCTGCGGTGAGTCTCTGAGATCAATCTGCATCCCGGCTGAGAAGGGCGACACAGTGCATTAGTCTAGGTCAGAGAGGACACGCTGCCTGATGGTTATGCCAATATTTGCAGAGCTGCGTTCGAGGATTCAGGCTGCTGCACAGGCAGGATGCATCCTTGCCTTGCCCCCGAGCTAGTGTATGATCCATGCGCGGACTCCGTTTGGACTATAGCTACTTGGACCTTTATTTAAGGGCACGCTATCCAGTGCTGCTGCTTGCGGTGCGTTGTAGGTTCAGAGCCGTTGCACAATCCCCAAACCCATGGAGAGGGATCTTGGAAGCATCCTGATGTCACCCTTCAAATCGTCCCCCCTATAACACCCCTTATAAAGTGGAAATTCTCAGATTCACGGCTCCCTTGTTAGACCCCTTGATACATTATGTAGATCTTGAGTTAGCCTGAGGAAGATGTCTACAACACCGATAGCCCTAAGAGAGCGTTTCATAGACTCAGAGGTTGCTTGAATGCCTCCATATGCTGCTACCTATGAGTGGTTGAATTGCTAGTGAATCTCCGATGAGAGATGGAGAACAAGGATAGTAGCTGGTGTAGACTAGCAGTGATGCCCATGGCTCAGGACAATGGTGTGATGTTAGGAGCTGAGCAAGTAGGCCATGTCCACAGTCTTCCAGAAACAGAAAGGAAAATTTTTGCTCTGTAGCTCACTGCAAAGCTCTGTAGCGTTGCAGACTGATCTGAACAAAGTGCTGGTGTGATGCTGCACTCATGGCCTCAAAGCCCGCAGAAGATCAGGAGCATACAGAAGCGTGTTCTGAGTATGACTATAAAAACCCAGGCACATGGACAAACTACATGTAGGATAGGTGCTGTCTTCGCCCCATCCTCTGACATCCCCACTCTGTCCCTCTTCCTCCTGTAAAAAACGTGGATGAAATCCACTTCTCCCGCTGTGTTACGATTGCCACTGGAAGAAGCTCACTTCATTCCTGGTTTGCTTTCACAGCCCGTGCCACCAGAACGATGTATGAGCAGGACTTCTTCCACCAGCAAATTTATGCCCCTCTGTGCAGAACTGCTGGGCGCCGTCTGCTGCACTAACTTATCGGCTGTCGTCTCCGCTGTTCCCATCAGACTGTACCGCGGCTGAAGGCCGCACCCAGCCAGGCATTGTAAATAACTCGGTGGCTTTCGATTGGAGTTTCTTGGACTCGCTCCTGCCCCTCCTTCATCTTTCTTTGTCACATGGACCAGCACCTTGACCACAAGGCTTCAGCATCATTTATTATATGTTGATCACATGACTCCAGCTGCATTGTTGCACTCATTGTCCAAGGTCACACAAGCACTGTGTGCCCCGACTACCCTACCTGCATCACCCCTGGCCGCTGCTTTTGGCACTGGCTTCTCATAAGCTTCACCAAGCTGTGGTTTGGCTCTCCCAGTGGCTCAGTTCTTGGGCCCAGGGTATTCTTAAGATTACTGAAAGTCCTGGGATGAAGACCATATTCAGCAGTTGCAGTCCTTGGGAGATGGTGATGTTTGGGGTCAGGAAGGAATTTTACCCTGTGGTTAGATGGGTGCAGACTGGGGGGTTGCCCCCCTCAGTAACAGGGGGGCATGCCCCTCTTGAGCATATATTAAAACCCTTTTTCCAAAAGCAGGCTGTTGGCTGCCATGGGCCTCCTGCTTTACTTGTGGCAGGTTTGGGTATGAAATCTTGTGTTGTTGGCAGTTTTCTGAAGAGTTTAGATTATAGATTTATACAGGCTGTTCTAGATAGAGATGATCCTGCCTCAGGCAGGGGGTTGAACTAGATGCTACCTCTGGAGGTCCCTTCTAGCCCTATTTCTCCAATTCCTTTAGTACAAAAGACCCATCTCCTGTGCAGGTGAAGCTGGTCTGTGCAGGAGACAGAATTTCCTCGGGGGCTGAGCTACGAGCATGACATGAGCTCTTTCCAAAAGCCAGCCAAAATCTCACCTCTTACTGCTCCACAAGTCAGGCCCGCTTGTACAGTCTGCTTTCTCAGATCTAAACCCACAGCAACTTGTTTGTATGATTAAAAAAAAAAAAATCAAAACCAAGCATGCCACATGGTTATTGTTCTGGCTGGAGGAGGGGAGGAAACCCCACTACAAAAAGGATGTAGACAAATTAGAGAAGAGTCCAGTGGAGGTCAATGAAAATGTTTTGGGCACTGGGGCACATGACTTGTGAGGAGAGGGTGAGGGAAATGGGTTTATTTAGTCTGCAAAAGAGAAGACTGGGGAGGGATATAATAGCAGCCTTCAACTACCTGAAGGACGGGTCCAATGAGGATGGATCTGGACTGTTCTCAGTGGTGACAGATGACAGGACAAGGAGCCATGGGCTCAAGTTGCAGCAAGGGAAGTTTAGGTTAGATCGGGGTGGTCAAAATGGCAGTTCCAGACAGCAGCTGTACTTCATTTCTCAGCAGCCCCTGCCTGCATGGCTGTGGTAGCGCAAGGCTGGGTTGCCATGGAGACTGGCCCCAACCGTGCTGGCAGGGCACGGGGCAGAGCGGCACAGGAGGCTGCTCTGGAGCCACTGGGATCTTGCAGCAAGGGCCAGGACAGAGCTGTGATCTGTTGCTCTGGGCAGGGGCATGGAGGCAGCAGATCGTGGCTCTGCCTCAGCTCTTTGCAGTGGTGACAGCCTGATCCCAAGCTGGGGCAGAGCCACGATCTGCTGCCTCCACACCTCTGCCCAGAGCAACAGATCACAGCTGTGCCCTGGCCCCAGACCAAGCTGCCCTTGCTGCAAGATCCCAGCAGCTCCAGAGCAGCCCCCTGCGCTGCTCTTCCCTGCGCCCTGCCAGCGGGGCTGGGGCCGGTCTCCCTGGCAACCCCAGCCTTGCGCTACCACAGTGCAGGTGTGGCTGGGGTCTCCACAGAGACCAGCCTCAGCCATGCAGGCAGGGGCTGCTGGGAAATGGAGTCCACTGCTGGCCCACCGGCTTTGCCCACCCCTGGGTTAGATAGTAGGAAAAGCTTTCTCTTGGGGAGAGTGGTAAAAATCTGGAACAAGTTACCCAGAGCAGTTGTGGTCTCTCCATTCTTGGTGGTTTTGAAGACCTGGCTAGGCAAAGCCTTGGCTGGGATGGTGTAGTTGGGGACGGTCCTGGCTTGAGCAGGGGGTTGGACTAGATGTGACCTCCTGCAGTCCCTTCCAACCCCCATTTTCTATGAGTCTATGAAACATAATACCATCTATGTTCTGGTTGCCCCTGTGTCTACAGGGCTCTGTAGAGAGATGCTTGAGATGGCTGTAAATGAGTTAGTATGGATACCGGCAGGGATCTACCTGAAGTAGCACAGAGCTCAGTGCGGGTTGCAAAATTGCAAGATAAATCAGTCTGTGCTGAGCTGTATGTCAGCGTGGCTCAGTTGCTCCTGGTAGTTGGGCTGGGTCTTTACACAAAGCTGTGATCGCTACATGTACCTTGCCTGTCATGTTGCTTCATGCAACATGAACATAGAAAGGTGCTCAGTTACTGTGCTGATGAAAACCACATTACAACCTAGATAGAGCAGTCTGGCAAAGCCATCCAGATCTCCTGGCTTCCAGTCTGCCTCAGTCATATCACTGCCCTTCTACTTTAACAGGATACCTCTCGAGTCCTGCTTTTCTATTGATCTACATGCCCATCATCTTCCCTTGCTGACTGAGCACCCTTTGAAGATTCATTACACCATGTAACTAGTAGCTGTCAGATGTGGTCCCATCATTATTCTGCACTGAGGGAAATTGCAGAAGGATTTTTCTTTTCTTGGAGAGAGAGAGAGAAGCTGGGTTTTATTTTAAGCAATTGGTCTGTCTTGCTTATTTAGATGCATTGCTGTTTAGGGCAGGGGGGTTGTCTCTTATGTGTACGTACAACATCTAGCACAATGGAGCCTTGATCTTAGCCTGAAGACGCTTCTAGTTTCTGAACAGGGAGAATGAATGATTGTTTTAGCAGGAAAAGTGAGGCCAGCCCCTTGCAGATGATCTTGAGCCCCACTTTGTTTAAACCAGGGTGGGTTGCTGGGAACTGTTGACCACAGGTAGACAGAAATAGTGTATTTGGGTCCAAGACAGCATTGAGCTCTGAGCAGCATTGCAATCCCAGTCTGCAAGAAAGGCACAAGGCCTGAGAAACGAGAGCGGCAGAAATCACAGATGGCATATCTGCCACAGCACGGCAGGGATGGGAACTGGAGCTTTTTGTCACAAATTTGCCTAGCGAGTCATCACCACACTCAGTGCACCGGCGGGAATCCTTGGATAGACACCGCCTCAGGTTGAAGTGGCTGGGGGATGCTTTGGAAAGGTTAGCCCCAAATCCATGGGACTGACTCTCATTTTGTCTAGACTAGTCCAAGTGTGATCCTTGCGCAGGATGGTATGGGCTGGGGAGCAGCGGATCAAGCCGGTGTTGCTGGATGTGTTGTAGGACAGTCTTGCAAGGCCTCCGGTCATGGATCCATCCAGGCACAGGACAGGAGGAAAACCACCTGGAGAAAGGAGGAGAGCGAGCTAAATGGGCAACGGGGCAGAGCAAACTAGGACGCAAAGAGGAGCGGAGGTGCTGAATGTGGCGCGAAAGGAGGCTGGGGGGTGACGGCCAGATGTGCCAAGGGGTGTGATCCAAGCGCGGGTCAGGGGAGAGCTGGCTCAGTGGAGCTGGCACGAGGGAATGAGTGTCAAATATCCTTTCCTGTTACCAGCTCGGTCCATGTGACAGAGGTGGCTCCGTTGCCACAGCTGTCCTCTCTCTGGGTGCTAGGGCATGCGGTTTCATCCACAGCTGGGCTTTGGCCTTTGCCAGGCGTCTGCTGATGGGAGGTGGCTGCAGGCCCCTCTCGCCTGCCTGGTCTCCTTCTGTCCAAAAGTAGTCCCCTACTTTCCAGATTGTGCCAACTTCTGCAGCAGAAAAGTGGTGGTTTTGAGCCACCATAACCGTTCCCGTGGCCTGGCAGGAAGCCGGCTGGAGCTGAATTCCCGTAAATCAAGGTTGTTCACAGCTCCTCTGAGCACACCTCAAAGTAGCTAGGGAGGAGGGGGTGGTTTTATCTGTCGATTGTTTCCCCAGGGTGCCCTCATAATGGTGGCTTAAAATTTCCTATCAGTCATCCCTGAATTATGCATCCTTTGATTGACTCCCTTTCTTCCCCTCCTCCCTTTTCACAGCCAGTCATTAGTGGGTGAGACTCTCTGCATTTCACGTTCATTCATTTGCCCGGACGAGGAAGCAAAATGAACCATTTTCTGCCATAGATTCCCTCCCCGGGGACCAGCCTCACCATCTGCCGATGACAAAGTACTTCCCCCTCTCTCTGTATCAACCAATATCCGTTCATCTTGATCAGCACCAGCGAGCTCTGCAGAACTAAGTGCCTAATGAGAACCCAGCTACCTAACTGCAAATGTGCGCACTGATTTATTAGCCAAAGAGGAGGGGAACAGTCACTGATGGGTGTGAAGGGGGAGGGAATCGTCTCTGCAAACACCTATTTGTAATATTTATCCTGAGGATGTAATAGGGGGTTTTGGAAACAGGAGCTGAAGGATTTTGATAGCTTGTGCAACATGCAAGCATTTGGGAGTAAAATTAATATTGTGCGTGTTACTGATTAATGTGGTGTGTGTTACTATAGTCTCTAGTGTTCTTGCAAGACAGACAGATGCCTAGCCTACTACTGATGATGGAAGAAAGATGAGGAGCCCCACTACGTGACAGACCTCACTCCAAAGAGCTTCCTCGCAAGACAAAACCTGGGTTGAGGGAAGGAGGACGATCCCCAAAAGAGGAAGGCTGGAGCATTGGTTAGAGCAGGGGTGACCGACCTGTAGCACACAGGCCACAAGCCGCCTCTGCGTGTGTCAGGCAGATCCGGCAGGGGACAGGCAGATGGGGCAGGGAGCAGAAAGCAGAGCAGCAGATGTGACCGGGAGCACGGGGCAGGGAGCTGAGGCAGGGGATTGGAGCGGCACTTGGGGAGGGTGTAGAGCTCATTTGGGCACTCCTGTCAAAAAGGTCAGCCCCCCCCTGGACTAGAGCACTAGCTGGCCTAGGATTTGAGAGATCTGGGTTCAAGTCCCTATTTCAGTGGTTCCCAGCCTTGGGGTCATGACCCCATTTGGGGTCACAGTGATAAAAAAGGAGGTTGCAGAGCCTGTGAGCAGAGGTGGGTGCAGGCTTGGGGCTCCCTGCCCTGTTGTCCCCCCCCCAGGACCTCCGTGGCAGAGTGGACCAGAGACTTGCCACCGTGGCAAGGTGTCCCCCACCCATCCGGCAGCAGCAGGGGCACAACCCTGTACCACTACCACCACTGCTGTCAGGTGGGCAGGGGGCACTCGGCCACGGTGGTGTGGCTGACATGGGGCTCCCAGCGGTGGCACCGAGCCTCCCCATGCTCCCGCAACAGGTCCTGCCCGCTGGGCTGCGGGGAAGGCAGCAGGGTGGGGAGCCCTGAGCCCTCAATGGGCAGCCTGCGTCCTCCTCCACCTCCCCACGGGCTCCACTCCGGCCGTGCTTCCGGTCCCATAACCCTGGCAGCTGGGGTCCCCCTCCAGTAGGGCTGGGGGGGTCATGGGGCTATGGGTTGTGAGTGAGGGGCACCAGCAGGGCGGGGGGGGGCTGTGGGGCTGTGGGTCGGGAGTGAGGGCACTGGCGGGGTGGTGAGGATGTGGACCAGGAGTGAGGGGCACCTGGGGTGGCTGTGGGTTGGGAGTGTGGGGCTGTGGTTCGGGAGTGAAGGGCACCTGGGGAGGGGTATGGGGCTGTGGGTCGGGAGTGAGGGGCTATGCTGAGGAAGTGGGGTCCTAAATGGGGTCGTGCCGAGGAAAAGCTTGGGAAGCCCTGCTCTATTCTGTTACAGGTTTCCAGGGTGACCTTGAGTAATTTTGTTACCCTCAGGTCATCCTTTCCCACTGGAGTCAGGTGGCTAAGCATCAAAGGCACTGCTGTGTCACCAAGACATGAGTTCAAGCCCTACTCCAGACTTGTGCTGAAGGCCCTTTCTCTCCCAAGGACCCAGCTGTAATGGGGACGTGGTCATCCAGGCTGGAGCATCTAAGGCGGTCGGGTGTGATGCCAGCCATGTCCTTGCCTTGTGTGCCACTGGCTACTGGCATGCCTTGCTCATGCCAGCCGGATGGGCTGTTAAGTTGGGTGGACCTTTGACTTGAATGCTTCCTCAGAAGGCATTACAGGTTGTGCAGCATTCAGATGCTCTGGTATTAGGGCCATACGAGTACCAAAAACACATAGGGATCTGAGGAATGGAGAGGTCAAGTGACTTGCTCAGCGTCACTCAGGGAGTCAGCAGAAGAGTTAGGAACTCAAGGAAGGTGCCAGCCGGGTGCCCAACCTCGCAGCCTTTGAAGTGATCTGAATGCAATCTGCCACAGGTACTTACCTTGAAAATCAGGAGATCTAAGTAACATTGTGAAGCTCCCTGTGGGCATGACATCCTGGAACCTGCTTCTCCATTGCCTGCGAAAAGTGTGTGTGTGTGTGCGTGCGTGCAAATGGCACCAGATGAGAACCACAAATGTAAATGACCATGGGAAGCAAGCCTGACTGGAGTGAGTAAAGTTTGCAAAGTTGAACCCTTTAACCAGGATCCTCTTCTCTGGCTTCAGCTGAATTGACATCCTGCACATTAGATGGGCACAGATAGCAGATGTACCGGCTGTGACTTCTGCTGCTGTCACTCCTCAGGCCTTTCTTGTAGACTAAAACTGCATATATATGTATATGCATATACACATACGTACATACCTGTCTGCATATATGTATGTGTGCATATACATATTTGTGTGTATATATGTGTGTGTGTGTATGCGCATCATTTGCTGACTTCTTTATTACATCACTGTTTCATTATTATTCTCTTTTCCACACCTCTTCACCTATTATTTTTTATAAATATTTACCTCTTTCTATTGACATCTTTCTCTTGGTTTCATCTTGTCTATTGTCTTCTATTCCTTCAAATTAATCCCCCCCCAACACACACACACACACACATACACATACACATACACACTTCCCCTAGTTTCTGTGCATATCTTGCTGGTGTTTTAGATTACAGCAGAAAGTTTTGCTGCTTTGTGGGGTATATCAGGAAGGGAGAAGTGCACAAGAGGAGAGAGGAGGAGGTGGGAAGACTTGGTGAGAACAAGGAGGCTGAGGACCATCTTGAGGTACAGTAAGTCCCAGTAAATGCTAAGGAAGTCTGAGAAGGCTTAAAGCTGCCTGGAGTTTTTGGACACACAATTCACACTTGGAGGAAACTGTGCTGCTCAGTCACTTCAAATAGCTTGGAAAATCTCAGCCCTTACAGTCTGTTGTCTGCAACTGGAGACATGAAGGGGACCGGCATGCAGGAAGGCAGGGGTTTGTAATAGTGGCTCCTTCCTCTGCTGCAGCCGGGACCGGAGCACTGTAATCTCTGCACCCGGAGGTGGCCATGCTGGGGGAGAGCCTGCCTGGACGGTCACCCATGCGTGTTCCCCTGGCCCCTAATACCTGCAGGGCTGGTCCATCTGTCCATGCCTTCTTGCTTCATTGCTGGTGCTCCAGCTTGCATTCCCGGGAGAGCTCTGGGCTTTCAAACCCTGCTTCCTTGGCCCTTTGGGCTGGTGGCCATACAGATGGGGCCCAGTGTGTTTTATTGTGGCTGGCAGAGGGACAGCTTGTCCTGCGGAGGCCATAAAGAGAAAGGGGGAAACAGAGCAGCGCTTGTGTGATAATTCATCCAGAGCAGGAGTGGTCCCCAGTCGAGCCAGAGCAGCGTGATGAACGCATGGGAGAATGTGCAAAGGCGACAGGCATGCAAATGTGGTGAAATCTCCCCTCGAGGCCTTGCCCGGCCCTAAGAAGCAAAGCCCATTTAATGCTAGATCCTCAAATGATGATTGCTTTAATCCTCAAACGATGGTTGCGAGCGAGCTTGCATCCCTGCCGTGCTGGGGACCACGGGGCAAGGAGCGGGTTCTGTCAATGACTTGAGCGGGCTGTGGGGTGTGAGCAGGGCCCTGCCATTTAACTGCGTCTGAATTCAAGGGACTATGGTCAGTGCGTGCCTAGATGTGTCCTTAAATAGATAATGAAACATAAACCACATCAGGCCGGTTTCTAAGCTCCCGGGAATCGGTGTTGCTCCCCGTGAAGTCCTGATGCCCCAGCAGCTGTCTGCGGTGATGTCTCTGTCAATTAATAGGCAGATGGGAAATGTGAGGCAGCTGCCAGAATGTCTTCACGGCTGTTTGGGTTTAATGTGGTTTACACTGGAGAGGGAAGGGCTCTTCCTCAAGGATGGGAGAAAAGAGGGTTGCTTCTTGCTACCACGGTATAGGCTGCTCTGGGCAGAGCACCACAGGGTATGCTTGGGCACGCTAGTTGAGCTGACCAGGTTTACTTTTGCTGCTGGCTTTGGCCAAGGTCCCACCATTCAGGGCCCTTGCCTCTGCTGCAGCCAGGCTAGCGGATAATACTCGGAGGCTTGGTAGCGATGTAAAGCAAACAAAAGAAGTCAAACTAATAAGCTAGCACTTAGCTGTCTTCCAGCGGCTCTTCCAGACTTCACCTCCTGGTTGCCTCTTATCTTTCAGAGGCTTTGCAGAGCTTGTGCAACAAAGCAGCTGATCAAGCAAGCTGAGAAGAGCCCTGCTCTGGGCTCTCCCGGTGTCTGCTTCCCCCCTGGTAACTCCAGGCAGCCCGCTCCCCGGCCAGGTGCAGCCCCTTGAGGCTGCTTTCAGTGTCTTTTATCTTTCCCACTCCGGGCTCACATGGCTAACCCTCCCCGCACCTGTCAGCTCCCCTGCTGAGGGACTCACTACGTCCCAGGACCTGGTTCCCCAGCCTCTGGTGAGCTCTCCCAGGTCTGCGGTGGGTGTGCAGAGGTGCTCCTGGGGTGTGGGGCTGTTCAGACTCCCCCAGACCCTTAGTAACGGGGCAGGGCCCTGTGACATATCTGCCCCTTCCGGCTCGTGATCCGATGCTCCTTGGGGTACATGGGTTCATCTCCTCGCCCTTCCTTGAGAAGAAGTTGGCATTTTGGTGTGCTCCCCCGGCTGATGTTTTATAGAAAAATTAAAATTCTGTAAGCTCAGACTCCCCTGCATTAACCTCGGGTTTTCTGACTTTATTCAGCCATTGCAATGGTGCATGATCTCTCACCACTGTAAATTTACCACCTGCCAGATAGTATCGAAAACTTTCGATCGCCCACTTCACGGCGAGGCGTTCTTTCTCAATCGCTGCATATGCCTGCTCCTGGGGCTGTAGCTTTCAATAACGTAGGCCACCAGATGTTCCCCCGCCTCGCCTGTCTGGGACAGCACCACACCTAATGCCACATTGGAGGCATCTGTATATAATATAAATGGTTTGGCAAAGTCCGCTGCGTGCACCACTGGCTGGGTGCGTAGGGCATCACTTGGATTCAAACAAAGAGAGGCTTCCTGTGTCTTAGAGGCAGCTAACGGTGCTTCCTTCCCTTGTGTATGTAAAATATTGATATCGAATTATCCATAGAGATTAGGTAAGTGGTTGCCTGTCACAGCAGGGTGCTGGATTTGATGGCCTGAGAAGCCCTTCTAGTCCTATGCGCCTCTGTTTCTATGTACAGATGAATTATGAAATACCTTTGCCTGATTACACACACACGCATGCATGCACGCACGCACACATACACGGGTGTTTTTAGTATTCTCTGTGTGATGGATTGGCTTTGACCTACCACAGCTCGCATAGGGAGCCCAGAGACAAGGCGATGCATAGCGTCTTCAAAATTTCATTTCGAGAAGGGGCTGCCCCCTTGGTTTTGCAACATCCTCTCGAAGCGACTCGGTGGCCCTGGGACCCATCTTTCCCCCTTGCAATGATTCACAATGTGGTTCACACAAGCACGGGGCCCTTAAGTGGTACGTCAAAGGGAGCTGAGCAGTTTATTTGAGTGGGATCAGGACTGAGCTCTAACTTAGCTTAGAGTTCGCCCAGCACCTCCAGAAACCTTGGGCCAGTCGGCTTGTTTTCTCCTCAGTAACCTCTCTCTTCCCCCCATAAAATCTACAGCTTTGTCGCAGTGCTGAAGTGAGAGAGCGCCATTGGCTTAAGAATGGTATTTAAAGGTTTGCTTTTTGGGAACTGACTTATAGGTATGTATGTATGTGTGCGTGTGTATATATCTGCATGTATGTATGTAGTGGAATGGTTTAGGATGGGCAGCAGGAATTCACTGATTTCTAAAAATCTTGGGTCTCGCATATGGAGTTTCTCAGCCTTCGAGGGAGATGGGCTGTCTAACAGCACAAGGCCAATGGACGCGCATAGTCGGGCAAACTGGGGGCACGTACTGCACCGCTCCATAACACGGGATAAGGTGGCACCAGCTAATAAGGTCCCAGAGCAAGGGGTGGGGGATGAGTCCTGGTTTGGGGAGAAAAGAGCAAATTAGGAGAAGGCCCGGAGAGAGCAAAGTAGTATGTGTGCATGGGATGAGCTACGTGGATGTATGATGACAACGCAGAGAGCCCCATCAGTGATGGTCACGGATCAAGAGTCATCAGGAGGGTAGGAGAATACAAGAGCAGAGACTTGAGGGTAGCAAAGGGTCCCTCCTCCTCCTCGTCCCACCTGGGTCCCTCCTCCTCTTCCTCCCCATCCTCCTCCCTGAGAGAGGTCCCCATCCTCATCCTGGGGAGGCCACTGTGGACAGGGCACACCGCCAGCCCGTCTCATCCACCCCGCTGGAGCTGGAGGGGGGTGTGGGCCTCGGCATCCCACCTTCAGGCTGCTGACATCTGACACCTAAAAGAGCCTCGGAGTGAAGCTTGGGTCCTATATCCTCTGGGTCCTGAGGCCTCTGGCTCCTAAATCCAGAGCCAACAAGCACTATGATCCACTGAACCGGAAACAACAGGCTCCCAGGGGGCATCTATATCCCCCCTGTACTGCCCTTGGAGGTGGTGCAGTGAAACTTGGCCTGCACCCTATCCGTCCCAAAATGGACATGCTGTTGCTGCCTCAGGGATGCTAATCCACAAGTATTTAGCATTGAACCATTCTGGAGCGTAGTGTTTCACCAGGGCTTTCCCTAGTAAGTCCTGGAGGCAGTTTAAGCACACCCCCAGTGCCTTCCCAGGGACTCAGTGTCAGGCTCCTACATCTTCCAGTTTCTCCTCTCTTTCCCTTTCCAACCGAAGGATTAGCCCAATTTATGGAGGATGGGTCCTTCAGGAGCTCTTAGACTTAACGGTTCAGGATGTGACCTATGGCGGATGCCTGGGAGGGTCTGGCTCCACACATAGCTTGCTTCTCATGCTCCCTCTCTAAAGCAGGGGTCTCAAAGATATGACCCACAGGCCAGATCTGGCCTGCCAAGCTATTTTATTAGAGGGCTCCCGCTACCATCAGAGACAGGATACAGGGCCAGGACTATTCAGTTTAGAAAAGAGACGCTTGAGGGAGGGATGTGAAAAGGGTTTATAAAATACTAAAAGGCAAAGAGAAAGCCAGTAGGGATTTATTATCGACTCTCTCGCAATACAAGAACCAGGGATCACAAGAGGAAACTAAAACTAACCAAAGGAAGTCCTTTTTCACGCAGCGTGTCTCTGAAGTGTGGCTCGTGTTGCCACAGATGTGGTGGCAGCTGGCCGTTTAGCCAGATTCAACAAGGGCTGGGACACGTCCTTGGAGGAAAGGGGCATTGAGCGTGGGACTTGGGGGCACGGGCTCTGAATCGGAGCTTCCTGGGTCTTAAATGCTGGAGGCTGCAAATGGGAGAGGATCAGTCACAAACCCCTGGTCAGACCCAGTTCATTCTCCTTTTCAGCCTCCGCTTTTTGCCGCCGCGTGTGACACAGGAGGCATCTGCTCTCAAGCTAGTGTGTGACGTGGGAGACACTCAAGGTGGACCTAGGGGCTGACCTAATAAAGGCCCTTTGGTCTGACCCCAGGGTGGCAGTTTTTAGGTCCTGTTCCCCTTCTCAGAGGAAGGTGCTTATCTCTCTCTTCAGGCCCTCCTTCTTCCAGGAGCCATGATGCTGGCTTGGGGAAAGAGGTCCAGAAATGCCATGCACTATTGATTTAAGACGGTCGATTCTCTGAAACGCGCCGAGAATAGCATCTTCCTCATGAGCGCGTAGACACGAGTACTGCAACGTAGAGGGACGTGGCGTGGCTGGACCTCTCCCTCTGGAAGGAGCGCTTCTGGCTGGTTCACGCAAGTGTGTCCTGCGTGATTTTTCAGTGCAGACGTGCGTCTCACCAGGCTGCTGTGTGTGCACTCGAGGTCTGTGCAGAAAATGAAGAGCCTGACAACTCTAGAGACAGAAGTTATTTAGCGCTATGCGCTGAGATAAATAGCAGACGTGGCTGCATGATCTTCGCCAGGCTGCCTTTCCATGATCTCACCCGCTCAAGGAGACCGTCAGTTGTCTGACATTTTAGTTTCTGCTGCCATCCAGATAGAAGAAATCAAGTGCCCTCAGTTTGAGGAGCTTTCCCAATATCCTCACCCCTGAGACCTCATCTGCAGTCACCGCAGCCCTGATTTTTCAGAGCTGACTTCAGTGCTCAGTCAGCAGCTCTGAAATTCAGACTGCTGCACCGTTTATCACTTTAGGCTAGGCTTCAGCTTGCTTTGAGCAGGGAAATAAAGACATCTGGGACTAGGCAGACACTTGAAGCATCTTGTCCTAGCAAGGACCCAGAAATCACATCTCTGGATCATCTAATCATGTTTATGTGCGGCCCTTGTCCAGAAACAGACTTTCTTGTTCAACTTTCCTCTTCAGCTCCTCAGGGGATTGATTCTTCACCTATTGAAGTCAATGGCCAAGTGCCTGTTGACTTCATGTATCCTTTATGCCCTGGATAAATTCAGTACTTTCCCATTTAATTTTCTTCCCTTTTTGCACCAGAACTGTCCTTGGAATATAAAAGACTTTTTACTATTTCAAGCATAAATGAAGAATAAAAACCACTGTGTCCGTGTCTGTGTGCACGCGCATTTCTTAAATAATCGATTTTCTCTTTCATTTTTCATTACCATTTTACAGGAATCAGATTTCAGGCCAGCAACCAAGGTTCACTGAATTCCAAGAAGCAAAATTAATGTTGTGATGGAAGAAAATGTGTTTGGGGCAAATCCAGAAACATTTTATGAAAATGACGTCCCTTATATTCAGCGGTTCAGTGGCATTACTGGGAATTGTCAGCTAATAATTGAGGAAAAGTGGTTTTTCCTGAAGTTGAACCTGAAAAGATGTAGGCCCAGCTTGCATGTAGAGCTGGCTAATCCTTGGAGCAACGTGAAAATGCTGCTTTAGAGTCTCTTATCAATGAATGGGCTGACATAACTCAGTTGAGGATGCCATTTAATGGGGCATCCCAGCAGAAAGCCCAGTTTGGGAGATTGCTTTGGAGTAGTGAAGACCTGCAGGCGACTGCAGGGATGTGCCTGGACCTCGCTATGATAATGTCTGAGCCCCTCACCGTCTTGACTGTACTGGTCCTCACAACACCCCGGGTGCTGCGAGCCCCACTGCGTGTGTGAAGCTGAGGTAGACAGACTATGGGTCAGACCCAGAAACATTTGGGTGCAGCGCTTCACCTTCACAGGCAGGGTCCCTGGATCACAAGTCATGTGCCCCAGCCCCCGGACCATTTTCATTGCATCATTGCTTACAGTCAGCCCAAAGTAAGGCAGGCCAGTGGGCTGGAGCGAAAAACCCAGCACACATTTGCATCCGGTGCAGGAAAATCCTTACACGCTTTGCCCTGAGCTGAGAGGCATTTGCATCCCAGATCCACATTTTGCAGAATGACCAGACCGCCAGCCCGTGTGTACAGCTAAACTCCAGCTGCGGGAGGGCGTGTGTGGAAATTGAACCAAGCTCCAGCAAGCACGGCCAGTGCTGTGGAAGAGAATTGGAATAATAAGCCAATGCAGGATATCCTAGAGGCAAGGTGGGGGGTTGCTCAGCATCCATCCCCTCTCTCTTTCTGGAGATGGAAAGCCAGCGACCTATGTGCTTTGACACTGATAAATGGAGACGTGGCTCTTGCAGCCAATTGTGGCCTTGCAGATTAAGGAACAGCTGCCTGTCCTCGATATGGCGTTTCCCCCCTCGCCTGCCTAAAGGAGCGGTGCGTGATTTATGGAGGCACTTTCTTCTGCTGACATGAGTGAGCCGTGTTTTGAAGAAGCAGGACGAATAGGCAGCTCTCGACGCTTTGCAGCTGAGACAATCTGCATCTATCTGCGCTGGTGGAGAGGAGGAATGAGAATGAAAATGGCCATATGGCCCTCAGTAAAAACAGAAGGAGAAGAAACAACCTCCCCCCCCAATAAACAGGGTGGGGGGAACAACCCCGCGCTGAGCCTGGATCTTTTATCACTAGACCGAAACCTCTTGAACAATGGCCCTTTGGGGAAGAGAGGGGTACTTAGCTGCGTTGGTCTGAAGCCAGGCAGAAGGCAAGGTAGATTTGCACCCTTTATAGCTGAACTATAACTAAATGAGAGGTGTATAGCACAAGCTCTAAGCAGATGCTGCAGCGGCACTGCAGAAAGCAGAGCTGAGTGGCCAGAATAGAAAAGGTGGGGAAGAGGTGGAGATAAAATGTTGAGAGAGGCAAGGTGATGGGTAGCAAGGGCACATCCAGACCTGGAGCCTCCTCAGACCACTGAGGCACTGCTGGGTGTGCTCCAGGGAGTCCCAGTTCATTTTCTTTCTTCCCTGCGTAAGTTAGAAAAGGCTGAATGATTCTGGGAGCATACTTGGCACCATCAGCTCCTGGGGTTGCTTAATGCATCTGGATCAGGCCTATTTTGAAGCTTTACAGCTATGAGCAACCCTCTCAAATCTTATCCTCTCTTCCACTTTCTAGGAAACAGCACCATCCGCTCAGCCAAAGTAGCAAAAAATCCTATGTGCTGCTATAGTTCCCTGTCTCCCTGCATTCTGGCCCACTGGTGAACAGGTACAGTAAATCCATTGACTTCCATAGATGGGCTCATGCCAACAGCACTGAGATCAGAATCTGGCACCCTGGGTAAAATGTTCAGAAGCTCCTAGGTGATTTAGGAGCACGTTTCATTTTTTTTGCTGGCCAAAGAGACTTAGGAGCACTGGAACGCTTAGAAATGTTTTGTGCCTGGGATCAATATTCCTCATATCCCAGAAGTGTTTGATCTAATTTGCAAATGCTTCAAGAATTTACATACATGCCACCCGTCACACTGAACTCGCACAGACTACTTCGATGTGCAAAGCTTCTGGCATGTGAAATCATTTTTGGATCTCTCACAACTGGAGGATTTGTGGGGAAATTCCTGTTTCTAAAAATCTCTGTGGGAAGCCAAGGCCTTCTCTGCCTTACCTGGTGGTGTCAGCAGCAAACAATCCAAAGGCAAAGATTTGTCGTTCCTCCAAAAATGCTTCCTGCTTATAAAAGTCATGACTGCTTCAGTCGTTAAGCGTGCAAGTGGTCAGCTTGCAAAAGTCCTCATGAAAATGTCGGCTATGTTTCACAGCCTTTTGAGCCTGATTTATGGCTTGGTCTCAGACATGAGACTCCTAGCTGAAGGGAGCTTAGTGCAGCAACTAGTGACATAGCCAGGAGGTGGCTCATAGCATGGCAGCGCAGCCTCTGTTGTCCTCCTGCCCTTAGCCTGGCCCCTCTAATGCCCACATCAGCTTGAATTGGATCCTGCATGGGCACAGAAACCATTGCAGGACATACCTGCTTGACGATGCTACTTTAGAGAAGGTAGCATAAGTGTGATGTGTTGACTACAGCTGCAGACCTGCACAGCGGGTCCTGTTCATAATGGGGTGGGACCATGGGCATGTTTGAAATCCACACCTTGCACCTGGCATCTCTGAGAGCCCCAAGAGGACAGGGTCCCAGCTCCCAGTTCCAGTGTCTATATGTTAGGGACTAGGGCATAGGCAGTCAGGGAAAGTCATTGATATTCAGGTGAAGTCTAGGAACTGGATTCGCAGGGAACCAGGAGTCAGAGCTGAAGTCAGGGTGAGCCACGAATCAAGGAAGCCCAGAGGGGCCAGTAGCAAGTACCATCATCCTTACCTGGACAGGGCACCACTGGATAGTGTAGTAATAGAAGTTATAATTTAGGGAAGCTCCCTAACAGGAGACTGAGGAAATTGGGAATTGAGAGATGGTTCCTGTGTTTAGAAGGAGTTAGTGAGAGATAAACCAAGGGTCTGTAGATGTTGTACATTGTTCCACAGATTAAAGTTTGCTGCTGTTCTTCTCATTCTTGTATACCTGTGTTTATTGAACCCAACGGTCACTACAGGTGAGACCAGCTTTTAAAAGTGGGTATGGGTGGGGCCTGATTTTTTTTTGGTGGTCTCAAAGGACTGGTTGACCTGATTGCCCAGTTAGGACCAGCGGAGCCCAGGGCACTGATCCAGGGTCGGTGCAGGCGGGGCCTGTTTCTGTGCAGGAGCTGGGTTGCCCTGATTGTTTAGTTGGGGCTGGCTGGGTCCTGATCTGAGCTCGCTGCACCATGCCGGAGTGTGGGGGGATGTAGCATGCAAAGGGAAGGGCAGACTGATCGGAGGATTCAGCCACAAAACCGAGTCTTTACTGAGTATGTGCATACTGAGATTTCTTTTTCCCCACGGGGTGGATTTTCAGAGGGATGATCCATGCATGCACACAGTGCACCCCCCCGCCAGATATCCAATCCAAAACTTGGTGCATAGGCAGAATGGGGGAAGGGGTTGGTGCATAGGCAGGAGCTTCGCAGGGAAAAATTGTCTATGTTTAAAAAAAATTCTTACATGTGATGTATTCTAGCCTCTGTGGAGTGATCATGGAGTCCTGGTGCTCCACACCCACTGAGGGCAATACTAGGAAAACAGTAACTGGAATAAGAAACCCCCTACAGCAGAGCCACTTTACCATATTTTCTCACCTACAACACACACCTTCTCCCCACCCCAGCTGCTGGAAAATGCAGTGTGAATTATATGTGAGGAAATATGGTAACCACTGTTTCTGCTGCTTAAACTTGGGCAGGGTGAAAGCAAAAGTCAAGTCTACACCTGATCAACAGGGAGCAGAACAATGAGCAGATGCTAGATGCTGCTCCCCAATTACTTACTATATGGGAAAAATCTTTTTTTTTTTTTTATTCATAGATTCATAGACGCTAGGTTGGAAGGGACCTCAACAGATCATCGAGTCTGACCCCCTGCCTAGGCAGGAAAGAGTGATGGGGTCAGATGACTCCAGCCAGATGCCGATCCAGCCTCCTCTTGAAGACCCCCAAGGCAGGGGAGAGCACCACCTCCCTTGGAACCCATTCCAAATTTTTCCAAATTTTGGCCACCTTTACTGTGAAGAAGTTTTTCCTGATATCTAGCCTAAATCTGCTCTCTGTCACTCTGTGACCATTGTTCCTTCCGCACTCATTCAGCATTTCAAAAGCAAGGTACTTATTGTATGAAAGAAAATATGGTACAGCCTGCACTATATCTGTGTGTCTGTCTGTCTGTCTGTCTCTCCTTCACGCTATGGTGCGGTCGTCAGAAATGGCTGGACCATTTTGGATCAAAGTTTCCAAAAAAATGGTCAGATACTGGGTGCAGAAAAAGTATCACTGGAAATTGTTTTTAGCATGGCAAAATTGTAAGCAAAGAAAAATAGGGTTTTAGAATAGGCTGTGTTGGGTGGCCTTCGTTGGCAGTACTTCCAGCTCTGCAAGTGAGTGTTAATGGTGTGAACAAAACATTACGGGATTAATGACTCAAAGTGTTGTGGGTTTCATGATCAGGCTGCATGATCAGGCTAGCATCCCTCTCCTCCACATAGTGTGGATGGCTGCTAAAAGCAAAAAAATCATTGCAGTCACTTTCTCAAGTTTATGTGAAAGGGACTGGCTAATGCAACTAGCTAATGACGATAAATGAAACCAGGATTTCCCAGTAACTTGAGTGAATTTTCCACCCTTGAGGTAGAAAAATAGACCTACTTTTCTCCATGAGAAGTACAGATGCAGGAAATCTCTGAGCATGCTGGTTTTAATGGGGCGAAAGTGCTTTCCTCAGACACTTGCTGGGTTTTCAGAGCTACCTCTTCTGCTGAGCGAAGTGGAGTTGAAAATTTAACACAGCCTCATCAAGGGATTGAAATGAAAAACACCTGCAGATGACAGCCCACAGAAGTTCATTAGTGAATCAGGGCAGGTAGGAAATAGGTATAATAAGGAAATGAATCACAATCGTTGTGACTCGAGAAGAACTGCTGGGAGAATATAGTATAGCCAGCTCCCCAGGGGTCAAATGTTTGACCTAAGTTTATTTGCATGTCCTCCTTAATAAAGGGATTAAATACGAGTGGAAACTACTTCCCTGGATTTTTGAGCAGCTCTTTCTTATGCTCAGCCTTTCAATTCTACACAGGAGTCAGCCCGATGCCTGAAAATCTGGTGGGAATCGTCTACTTGCTTGTGCCTTTAGGGGGGGGCTCTTGTGAGAAACATATTAGAGGCCTTGGCCTAAGTGCCTCCACCTTGTATGCGTCCTCTGTTATATACACGTTGGAACAATCTTTGGATAACCTAGCAGAGAGACAGGTTTACAAGTGCAGAGTCCATGTTTTTGCTCATGCAAACAAAAAAGCACGGACTTAGAGCACTGACACAAGTGACGTTTTGTCATGCGATCAGGCTCCTGAAGTGCTCTACAGCTGCGCCCGTGCAGAAGTGCACAGCTGCAGAGTGCTTCAAAAGGGTTTGATCCTGTGACAATCTGAACTCTCATTACATGGGTTCAGATGAAGAAGCTCCAAAGTGGAGTGCTTTCATTAAATTGTGTGAATGCACACTGGCCAGCCCTGTTCCTGACGCTGTCTTCAGGATGGAAACGGGGGAAGGGAATGGAGTCTGGGGTTTGCCCAGCTGGCACTGGAGGGTGGGTGTGACAGGGAGCTTCTTGAGGCTGGATCCCAAAGCGGCCTGCTCGCCTGCCTAGGGCCATCTGCCCTGACTCGCCTGCCATAACTTGATCATTAACTTGATTTATTACATGGAAGACTGCCTGTTCCTGGCTCCGATGCCAAGGGGCACCATCCATGGCTCCAAACCTTCCCTACACCATGGCCCATGCCTCGCAGATGGTATCCTGATTATGATTTCTCCTTGGTCTCAGACCAGAGCAAACCCAATGCATAGTTGGGCTCCATTCATACCATTTCTACCAATAAAAAGCAAAGAATTGCCATGCTCTGCCTCATAGAAACATAACACATGGACCATGATTGTGCTGCTCATAAAACCCCTGACTGCTTGCTTGTATCCATTTCACTTCTCCACAACCTAAATAAAAAAGCATTTTTTTCAACGTATTGTACCAGGCTGCATAATCAAGAATTATAATAGAAGAAAAGAGCAGAATAGTCATTATATAATATATAATTGTATAATTATGCAATGCCCAAATATTAAATATAAAATATAATAATTAAATGATATTTAAATATAATATTAAATAGTACATAATATTCATTATATCATATATATAACGAATATTCTGCTCTTTTCTTCTATTATCATAGTTGTCATAATACACATACATACATACCCACACATATAATGAATAATGAAAAACTATGAGTTCAAGGCGAGAACATTTTTAAACGTTTAATGTATATTAGGGGTTTTTCAGTATGATAAAGAAAAGCATCTTTGTCAGCTTTGCCCATGTTTTCATTGTGGTCTTAGAGAGAACTTTAGGACAGACGCCTTCCATTAAGATGACAAATAGTCTCTGTATAAATGCAGATACCTCCTCGCTAGTCCCTCTGACCTGTAAGTAGATGTGGTCGACAGATTTTAGTCTGAACAGGCTTCTGGCAGAAAAGGCCATTTCATCAAAATCAAATCATTTCACAGAACTATGTTAATTTTTCATGGGAAAGTGCTGATACCGATCCTTTTGACTTTTTCTCCCTGTTTTAATAATGTCAAGGGGGCTCATCTCAATTTAATCTTTTCTGTTTCATTTTGTTCCGATTTATATTTGATATCAATTTTAAATTGGCTCCGGTGTATGTAAAGTTACATTACCTGGTGCTGCAGGTTATGTTGCTTTGCTTTATGGAAATGAAATGCTCCAATTTTTCTTTATCAGAATATCTTGGCGCTTCCATTGCATAATTTCCAGCATTTGTTCCTCTTTGGAATAGAAATGCATTTTGAAATCTTCTAATCAGCTCTGTGTGTGAGCCTCTATGCCAGAAGCCATGTGAAATGGCATTGCCTGGGTCATTTGCTTTTATAATGGTGTGTTCCCCAGCCATCAAAGAAGTGCTGCTGTTGTTTATTAATTCGTTAAGCCCCGACAATGCTCATGTTGTTGAACGGAATGAAAAATTCAGGTTGTTCCTGCCCTAAAACCTAGCTTTCTAAACGAGGAAGAACGGTGCTGGTAGGGGACTTGGGGCACCTGGGTTATTTTCCTGGCTCTGCTGCAGATGCATCAAGCCCATCGATAAACTGCTGCATTGTGTTGGAAGCTGAAGAAAGATGAGGTCAAACTAGGAATAAAGATTTGTGTTTCAGGGAGCTACTGGAAAAACTTACCCAGGGAGATGGGAAATTCTCCATCTCTTGAAGTCTTGGTGCATCTTCTTTAGCTCAGATACAAGGTACGAAATTGAGGGCAGGGATCACAGGGTGAAATTCTCTGCCCTGTGATGGACTCTAATGGTCCCTTCTGGCCCAGACATGTATGAGGATGCTCCTTCAGGAACATCATGTTTAATGGGAGACTGTGGCCGAAAAGCAGTGTTGTTTCTAAATCCAGCCTCTGGCAAGCCAGATGGTGGGTGGGCTAGAAGGCAAGGCAGGTAATATTAGGAAGCAATGTGGTTCTGTGGATGGGGTACTGGACTTGCAGCTTGGAGGCATGAATTCCAGGTCCAGCTTTACTGCTATGGTGCCTTCAGCATATTGTTCCACCTTCTTGTGCCTCAGTTTCTCCTTCCCAAGCTTGGTTTGTATTGCTGGTTAGATGCCTGGAGATTTCATGGCAGAGACTGTCTCTTACTATGGCACCTTGCATAAAGGGGCCCTGGCTGAAGTAAGGTGGGTAGCTGCGGGGGGGGGGGGGGGGGGGATGAAGATGTGGCCCTATGTGCGTGTGTGTGAGTGTGTGTGTGTTTTGCACCTCTCCTTGTCAGACGCTAGCATTCCTTACTCTTTTGCAGCAACACAGAGCCCTAGCCATGAAGGGCAAGGTCTGTTGGCTCACCGAGACTGTGCCTCAGGGGCCAGAGCAGGATTGCTCCCTGTGGTGCATTCCCCAGCCTCCTTTTAAAAGACGGGGAGATCTATTGCTATTGCTAAGATGGCATTTTGTGTTATGTCTTCCCCCTCCTCAATCAGAGAGCGACTGCCGTGCGCTCTGAAAGCAGCTCCAATTCATCATGCTAACGGGCTGGCTTGCTCAGCATGTCTCAAGGGGCCACCCCCCTCCCTGCTGCCTGCCCCATCTCTCTCTTCCCGCTCCTGCAGAGGAGGCCGTTAATAATACATAGGCATGGATTTTCTGTATAGCCATATATTCTACTTGGGGAGATTTTGCCTCCACTCCTATTAGTTTTCCGGCGGAGCTGACCTTGCAGAGCCCAAGAGGGCTTCTCCCAGACCAGGCTCTTCCATGCGGAGACGCAGCAGCTGCAGTCAGGGGGAGGCTGTATTGCCAAGTGGGAGGCCCGAGAGGGTCAGTGGGTAATGTGTTCCCAGCCGAGGGTCACTTTGTGCGATGTGCAAATGGCAGGGGACCCACTGGTTGAGAAAAAAATGTATCAGGAAACCAACGCTCCCAGGAAACGGCTCGCTCTGAGAAGCTGCTCTCGTTCCGAAGTTGAACCTTTGGACTCTGATTTTTATTCCCCGCCTTGCTCTATCCCAGAGACCCACAATCCTTCCCTCTCCCTGTATTTAGTGCCGTGGCTCAGTGCAGGCACTGGCCTTTCAAAGGCACTTGGGAATTCTTCTTGATATTACTGATTTTCCATTTATTTATTTAACGGCGATTTGATATGATTTCGTTGGACATATACAGGTTTCCCTCGCTTATGCAGGTTCTGTATGAGCGAATTCGCCCTTACGCGATGACTCTTTTTATACCAAAAATTCGTTACGTGCGAGGTAAATTCGCTCTTATGCGACGGTGTGGTGGAAGCCCGCGGTCAGCTGCTGTCCGCGGTGCGTTGTGGGAGTGTCGCATTAGGCAGAGGAAGAAAAAATTATCTGGGGGGAGATGAGCCAGGTGACGGTGCCCGGGCCGGCCTGCAGCACCGGCCCCTGCAGCCCGACCCGGTCTGGTCCCGTCAGCGCGGCGCCCTGGGAGCCGGGAGCCATGAAGCCGCCCAGCAGCAGCAGGTGCACGAGCTTCGGGAGCTGGAGCTGCCCTGGAAGTGGTGCACCGCCCCGGCAGTGCAGGCGAGATCTTGGAATGTTTCCCTATTTGCCACATTGTAAAGCGGTTGCCCTTTATGCGAATTCGGGTTATGCGCCGTTTGCCGGGAACGCGTGTCCAGCATAAAGCGAGGGAAATCTCCATAATGTTTCTTTGTCATTGACTCATAGAAATTAAGGGCTGGAAGGGACCTTGAAAGGTCATCGAGGCCAACTCCCCATGCTCTGGGCAGGAATACTGCTGAGATCAAATGATCCCAGCGAGGTGTCTGTCCAGTCTCCTCTTGAAGACTTCCAAGGTTGGGGACTGCACCCCCTCCTTGGCAAGTCTAGTCTGGATTCTGGTCCCCCTTACCGTAAAGAAGTTTTTCCTTACATCCAACTTGAAACCATCTAAGAGTTTATGGCCATTGCCCCTTGTCCTCTCCAGAGCACCCTAGTGAACAGGTTTTCTCCCAGCTCCTGATATGCACCCCTTACATACCTATAGACGGCCACCAAGTCTCCATCTATCTTCTCTTCCCGAGGCTGAACTGTCCCAGATCCCTTCGTCTTTCCTCATAAGGTTTGTCCTCCAGGCCCTTCATCGTTCCTGTGGCCCTTGTCTGCACCCTTTCAAGAGTCTCCATGCCTTTTTTCAAGTGCGGCGCCCAGAACTGGACACAGTCCTCCAGCTGGGGTCTCACCATGCCTAGTAGAGAGGAAGTATCACATCCTTAGCCCTGCTCACAAGGCGTCGGCTAATGCACCCCGGTATGCAATTAGCTCTGTTGACTACAGTGTCGCACTGGCAGCTCATGTTCATCCTGTGATCAGCCATAACCCCGAGGTCCCTTTCAGCCATCGTGTTGGCCAGGGCATCTCCTCCTAACCTATATTCATGTCTCTGGTTACTTCTCCCCAGATGAATCGCTCTGCATTTATCCTTATTGAACTGCATTGTGTCCTCATGACACACAAGTAGATATGGGGGTGTCAAGTGATATAGCCAAGAGCAAAGGAGGAACCAGTGTTGGGGCTGGGATTGGAAGGGCCATAAAAAACGATGAAGGGCCTGGAGGACAAACCTCATGAGGAAAGATCTGGGACTGTTCAGCCTGGGGAAGAGAAGACTGATGGGGACTTGGTGGCCATCTCTAAGTATCCAGGCAGCCATTCTGGTGTGACACTCCCTCTGCAAACCGCACGGAAATCTCATTTCCTAAATCAAATATACTATCTGCTCATGTGCAAATTGCTGGGTAGAACCTGTGCCCTGGCGCACCTTCCTGGCCTAGTCTCCACAAAATTTATCCTGTCCCATTTGCTCAAGAGATGTCAACTTTTGCCTCTCCTTAGCCCATGGTGCCAACTGTCACCATCTTTCACTTAGCTCAATGGCTCTCAACTTCTTTAGTCTCAAGGCTCTCCTCAGAAAATACCAGCTCTTAGCTTTCATTTCTTTTTTTTTGACTATGGAAAAATAATAGAGTTGTTTTTTTGTTGCAAAGAGCTCGTGACAAGTCAAAATGGTTTTGACACGATGGAGTCTTCTTTGAAATCTCTGGGTTTATCTGGGGAATTGTGTAAGCATTTGCACCCCCAACAATGTTAATGGTGCCGCACCCTCAAGAGGATTTCAAGGCACCCCAGTTGAGAACGAGTGCCTAGATCTTTGTGCATTCCTCCATGCTGCCCTCAGTTTTGGGAGCAACTCCTGCGTTGTCCATAAAGTTTCCTAGTTGCTAGCTTTCAAATCCCTCCTCAGGGACCCGCCTTTGCCATGAAGCCTATCAAAGACTAGACATGGGTTACGCATCTGCTGTGGCTGGGCTGCTACCGACCATGCTGATCAATACTGTCTCATCGTCTCTTTGTGTCATCTCCCATTTTTCTACCTGTTCTCCCCCGTTGTACCTTATGTTAGGCCGAATGGGGCAGAGACTGCCTTTCTGGTCTGTTTTGTACAGCCCCTGGCACACTGAAGGCCTGATCCACGATAGGCACTTCTCAGTACTACCACCATACACATAAATAACAGCAGTCCCTTCTGAGCTTAAAATATGTGAATCTGAGGAAAATTGAGACCTAGGATCTTGACCCGTTTGCTCAATTTGATTTCCATTCTTGAAAGGAGAGGAAATGTTTGCTTTCATATAAATTGTGTGTTTGACCTCCCAAGAGCACTGTGTTCACTTCTGGGTTCCCCACCATATAGCAGCTCAGCGGGGAAAGGAAAGGAAAGGAAATCCAACAAAAAGTGGCAACCTGATTAAACGTCTTTACCAGGTGAGATTGCAAAGATTGTGATGTTTCCCGAAAGGGATAACATAATTGATGATGTGCAGCAAGAGAAGTGAGGTCTCCTACTATCTCCTTGTAGCTGAGGAGTGTGGCGGGTATCCTAGGAAACTGAAAAGCAATGCATGTAAAAATAATGGAAAAATCATAACTATCTTTACAACGGATTGAAAAGAAATCATAATCACGTTAGGGAATTTATTGCCAGATGGTAGCGCCGAGGAAAGGGGCTTGCAAGGGTTCAGAAGAGAGCTGGCCACCTCAACGGTTGATGAGAATACTCACAATTAAACTGGAGTGGGTACAAAAAAAATAAGGTAATGAGCCCTTGCGGTTCAGTCCACCAGTAATTATATGGGGTTAGGAAGCACCTTCTGTAGGCAGGCAATTCCAGAACTGCCCATTACAGCAGTCTGTTGTCTCTTTAAGAAAAAATGGTCAGAGATATGAGACAGGAATCAGTGATCTCATTAGATAGAGTATTACCTATGTTCCTGCTATAAATGGATTATAGCCAGATTATATGATTATAGCCTCATTCCACTATCTGAGGGAAGGAGGAGGGCATCAGCAGCCCCATTTTACAGCTGGATAAACCAAGGCTTAGTGTCTTTGTGACTTGCCCACAATATCAGGAATGTTGTCCAGTCTCAACCGTAACGCCAAGACCATGCTCACGCTACCGTCACTATAAGAAAAGGGAGGGGTTTGTGGGCTTGTAGTAATTCATTTGACAGTTGTCTCCTCCCTGTGTTGCCTTGCGGTCTGTTTGACAATGTTGGACCTCCGGGAAGAGAGGTTACTGGTGGGCAACTCAGGATGTTATTTCTCACCACTGCTTCTCACCACAAAAAGGGCAGCTGGAGAAGGTCAAAGCTGGTAGGGGATTTGCTCTGGGAGTACCTGAAGGCACTGTCTCCCCCCTTACAGCCCTCAAGCATCCCGAACATGCAAGCGTGTTATTGTCACAATGCGTTACAGTGCTGAGACCATGTCCAGTTCATGAAGAGTCGCAGTGTTTCTATCCAGCAGCTGCGGAGCTACAGCCCATTCGTGGTACTGAGCAGCGTAGAAGCAGACTTGTTTCCCTTGTGTCTGCATGTTGCATTGATACGTAAAGGTGCAGATGGCTTCAGACAGGGAGGGACTTCATAAAGGCTCTGTGCAGTGTCAGGCTGCAGCACGGGGCTGTTGCTACGCTGAGCTGCTCTGCAGTTCTTTGGAGCCTTTATCATTTGAAAGCCATGACCTTGCATAAGGGGGCCTGGCCTAGTGGTTAGGGTGCTAACCTGGCTCGCGGGAGACCTGAGTTTAATTCCTTGCTCTGACACAGGCTGCCTGTTGACATGGCTACATGTGTAGTTGCCTGCACTGTGGATTTAGGTGCGCGTCTACATGTAGATGCACTAATGCGCATTAAATTTACGCTCGCATAGCTAAGCTGCATTAGCCCACGTGTAGCCGCGCTAATGCACATTAATGCAGTGTGAGTCCATTGATGCACACTGCATTAACGCGCGTTAAATGTCTACACGTGGGCTAATTCAACTTAGCTAATCATGCCTAAATTTGATACCCGCTTAAAGCCTAAGTTTTAGGATTAGCCTAAAATTGCCATTTTTAAGGCACATTAAGGATGCATCTGTGTGGACACGTGCCCTTAATGAGCCTTAAAAATGGTGATATTTTTAGGCTAATCTCGCATAAAAGGGCCACATGTAGGCAAGCCCTGTATGATTCGGGGGAAATGTCTCTGTTGTTCATTGATAAGATGGGGATAATGGCATTGCCTTTCTTCACAGGGGTACTGGGAGGTAAATACTGTGTGGCACTGAGGCAGCCTAAGGGAAGTCAGTACACAGTTCATTAGTAGGGTTGCCAACTCTGCATCTATTCTGAGAGGTTTCATCACATAACGTAACGGCATTAATTACGGTGCATAGACTTTACATCAGGAAGGCAAATGCTCATTACTATACCATTTTAAAAACCCACTGGACTACTGTATAAATCAGATTCAACATTGAATTTTTATTTTCATGAATGCCCTATCATTTATCTCCCGGGTGATGCTCAGCAGTCTCCTGCAGATCTACATCTCATTCCTCCAGGGCAATCCTGGAGGGTTGGCAACCCTATTCATTAGAGGGGAGATTTGTAGTGCCTTAGTTGTTCCAGGCTCTTATCAGGATATGTCTCTGGTGTGGTGATAGGGTGTCCCAGCACAGATGCCCCCAGCCTGGACCTTGCTTGCTTTCATGCTTGAAAATAGCTGCTGGAGATGAACCTGCAGCAGCCTCACCAGCATCTTTTGGGGATGGGAAGAAATTTTATCTCCTGGTCAAACTGACATGGACTCTGTGTGTGGGTGGCGGGGGGCGGGGGGTTGCTTTCCCCTGTGCTGGGGGGCATGGTCCTCTTTGGATCTTTCAAGAATATTTTAACATCCTTCACAGCAGCAGGACATTGGCCACCATGCCCCCCCTGCTATATCTGTGGCTGCTTTGGGTGTTATGTCCTGTGGTTGGGTCACAATTGACTGTGTAGTTTTGCTAAGAGGTTAGACAGTGAATTTATACAGGATGGTTTGGATAGGGATGATGCTGCCTCAGGCTGGGGGCTGGACTTGATGTCCTTTGGAGGTCCCTTGTAGCCCAACTTCTCTATAATTTTGTGATATCTGGGTTTGGAGTATTGGTGCAAGAAAGAAGGTGGCTGGGTGGGCTGTGCTCAGGCGTCCCCTGACTGAGACATGCTCTTCTTGTAGTGTAGACATACCCTTATTGTCAGTGCTGTACTTTGACTCCTGGCGGCCCTGGGCAAACTTTTAGTATCGGGTCCCCCCTTCGCCAGAGAGAACGATTTTTTTGTTGCAAAAGTCTTTATCACATCTGTGGTATCGAAGTCTTTAAACAGTTCATTCTCAACTGAAAGCATTGCCAGTCCCGTATATGTGCAATATTTAAACATTTTTTTTGCAATTGTAATTTTTTTCCTCCCATTTTCGGGCCCCCTTTCTGTCTAGGCCTCAGGTGGCTGCCCAGTTCTCCCGTGCCTGTGTCCGGGTCTGTTTATTGTGCACTAAGTGTAAGGTAGCTTGCTCCACTGTGAAAATGCAGTAAGATTGCCCACAGCAGGGGTAGTTTGGAGTGGATAACGGACTGGAAATACACCCCACCCAGCATGTGGACACATGACATGCTTACTTCAGCATAATCCACCTTCCCATCAGCATAAATATGGAGTAGATAAATCATGTGCAGCCCTATACTCACCTGTCACCCTGCTCTAGGCTAAAGTTACCCCTTAGGGAGTTAGGGCTAACTGTACGTGCATGTGAGCAATACCAGTGTGTCATGTGTCTACACCTTTAGAAAATGTCACCCCATGGTAGCCTTTTGCTCAATTTAAGCAAGCTATTGTCCCCGACCTAGTGGCAAAGCCCTGTAATAGTCCCTACCACCCACAATTACTCTGGGCAAGCTGGTCATCTGTCCTCTCCAGACACTGTTATAGCTGATACTGATGTACAAAGCAATATAAGTCACACTGGTGTTAACTTTTGGTGTTTCTGTGCTTGTGATGTATTTTGCATTAACATTTCTATATCAGCAAGCTCTCAGGTAGCTGGTAGAGGGCTGTATAAGTACCCATGCTAGCTAGCTCCAGCTGAAACCACTGCTATCACTGCCTGTTCCCAGTGATGGGATCCTCCCAATACCTACCCCCAAAGCCTGTAGTTGTTCTGTTTGGGTTCGTGGGGTAGATCTCTTCCTCCTTAGATAAATGGTCCTAGGGTTTGTAACCTCCCTGCATCTGCGCCATCTTCCTTCATTCTCCAATTCCATGTGCACGAGAGGTTTAGTGGATTGACCTTCGATGGATGCGTGAAGCAATGTCCTCATTAGATGAAAAAGTCTTGTTCGGTGAAGTAAAACAGACACCCCATCCCCCTAAGGCTATCAGCCTGCCATCTTTTTTTAGGAGCTCAAAGTATCATGTGTCAGATCTATGAAAGCCTTGTTTGTGGAGTCAGGAGGATAATGAAGATCTGGGTGTCTCTTTGTGGGCAGCATGGATCGGAGTAGAGAGAAGAGACCGCACTGAAAGGTCACAGACAGGAGCACGGCTGACAACGCTGGACATGGGCAGATGCACACAGCAGAAATCGGGTAGGTTTCTGTGGCAGCAGGCAGCAGAGCCTGTCGGAGAGCATTATGTGGTTGGGAGGCTGTACGGGAAGACACAAAGTAATTGCAGTCTGGGCCTTCCCTGGACAAACCATGACATCTCATCTGCATTTGTGGAGCTTGGAGCATTCTCTGCTGCTCCACGTGCATCTCTTTCCCTCCCATGAACCTGAGCCTGGTTTTCTGCATGGCACATGCAGAATTGCAGATGCAAAATATGTGTTTGAACCTCCATGATGACAGCACTCGGGCACTTACAGCACAGGGGCTGATCTGGGGGTGCAGGAGAGCAGTTGCACCCCACCTCCACAGTGAACAGCATGTGCCAGCAGCTCCACTCTCCCAGAGACCTGGATGCCTGGATCCCCTGTGGTGTCCGAGGCATGGCTGGAGCCCAGGAGCAGGTAAGGAAGGGGTGCTCCTCCTGCTGTTGTCCCTGGCTGACTGGGGGCAGGGGAAGCCTCTGGACCCCTCCTGCCCTGCTGCAGCTCGGGGCTGTGGGGAAGGCTGCAGGGGTGCCAGGTCCCTCCACCTCTACCACATTTTGTGTTCTGGCCTGAGGGCTTCAGGTATAGGGGCGGCTGGGCTGGGGATGGCAGTGCCAGTGGGTGGATGGGCAGGGAGCAGGAGTGCCCATGCTTCTCGCAGCTGGAGCCTTTGGGCCATCAGGGGAAATGCAATGGAGGGGAAGGGAGCAGGGACCCTGTGCAGCTGCAATCTGCAGCCTCTGGTTGAAGTGGGGCAGGAGCAGTCCTGGGGCTTACCCCTACCTCTAGGTCAGCTGGAGACAGAAGCAGTAGCAAGTTTCCAGGCACTACTGCTCCTGTCTTCCCCAGATGTCCCTTGTGGTCTAGGAAGGGGAAAAGGGGAGCCTGCTGGCCACTGCCGCTGTCCCCAGCTAAGCCTGGCATCCCATGTTGCTGCTCACTGAAGCCTCCGACTGGAGTGGGGCAGGAGCAGCCCTAAGGCTCCCCTGCCCCATAATAATAGCAGCAATATGTAAGTGCCCCCTCTTTTTGTACCCACAAGCAACCCCTACTGGAGAAAGGAATGGGAGGGGAGGGGGTGCCAAGAGCGGTGGGGGGTGTTTTGCCTGCTTTGGGGGGACTCCAAGAAACTCCTGGCAGCTGTTGCCATGGTGTGGTCTGCCTGCAGGGGGTGAAAGGGGTGCTGCAATCTGCCCTTCAACACAGGTGGCATCACCCCTGCCTCCTTTTTCAAATCCCTCGATTTGCCCATGTCTCTGATATGCTAACGCATCTGCAAGTCTCTGATTTGCTAATGCATCTGAATTCATGGCACGTAGAAATTAAGGCCAATAATATGACCGTGCGTTCTTGAGAGGCAGGCTCAAGATTTTTCAAGCCAGAGTGGACCGCCGGCTCCTCTACCAGAGGATGGTAGACCTTGCATTTTACAAACAGGTGAGGTGATCGAAGAGGTCCTTTTTTAATTCTTTTTCATTCTGAATGGCTGAGATCTTAAGAGGCAATTTTAAATCCCTGTCTATAATAGATGAAAGCTCTCCAAGTGGGCAAGTTCCCTCTTCGAGCCTTGTTTGTGATTAGGGCTTGAGAAGGGAACGAGAATTGTGTTTCACAGCAAATCTCAAGGTTTCAGTACACGTTTGTACTTCAGGGAGAAGTGAAAATAAAGCCATGCGAAAATCATAGAATCATAGAAGTCGGGTCGAAGGGACCTTGTAGATCTTCAAGTCTGATCCCCTGCCTGGGAGGAAGAAAAGACTGGACTCAAGTGAGTCCAGCCAGGTAGGCATCAAGCCTCTTCTTAAAGACCCCCAGGGTAGGAGCCAGCACCACTTCCCTAGGAAGTTGGTTCCAGCTCCTAGCCGCCCTAACTGTGAAGTAGTTCTTGCGGATGTCTAATCTAAACCTCCTCTCCAATAATTTCTGTCCATTGTTCCTTGTCATGCCAGGGGGCACAAGGGGAAACAGTGTCTCCCCCAAACCCTTCTGGTCCCCGCTAGTGAGTTTATAGACAGTCACCAGGTCCCCCTCAGCTTTCTCTTGTGAAGGCTGAACAGGTTCAGGTCCCGCAGTCTTTCAATGCAGGGTCTGCTCTGTAGTCCCCGGATCATGCGTGTGGCCCTCCTCTGGACCCTTTCAATGTTGTCCACATCCCTCCTGAAATGGGGTGCACAGAACTGGACGCAGTACTCCGGCTGCGGCCTGACCAGTGCCGCATAGAGGGGGAGGATCACCTCCCTGGCTCTACTTGAGACGCACCTGTGGATGCACGACAAGGTGCGGCTAGCCCTGCCAACCGTGACCTCGCATTGTCGGCCCATGTTCATCTTGGAGTCAATAAGGACTCCAAGATCCCTTTCTGCCTCCGTGCTCTCAAGAAGGGCGTTTCCCAGCTTATAAGTGTGCTGCTGGTTTCTACTGCCTAAGTGCAGCACCCTGCACTTGCCAGTATTGAAACGCATCTTGTTTCTGTCAGCCCACTCCTGTAACCTATGCAGGTCTTGTTGCAGTCTTTCCCGCCCTGCTAGCGTGCTCACCTCACCCCAAATTTTGGTATCATCAGCGAATTTAAACAGGTTGCATTTCACCCCGTCGTCCAAATCACTGATGAAGAAATTGAACAGCGCAGGCCCCAGGACCGAGCCCTGGGGGACTCCGCTGCCCACTTCCCCCCAGGTCGAATATGACCGATCCACCACCACCCTCTGAGTACGACCCTTCAGCCAATCTGCGATCCATCTGACTGTGTAGGCGTCAATGCCACAGTCGCCTAGTTTTTTAATGAGGATGGGGTGGGAGACGGTGTCAAAGGCCTTGCTGAAGTCCAGAAAGACTACGTCCACGGTGACACCTGCATCCATTGCCTTTGTGACCTGATCATAAAAGGCAATCAGGTTGGTCTGACAAGACCTGCCCCTAATGAAACCGTGCTGGTTGCCCTTGAGCATCATCCCTGAAGCCGGCCCATCGCAGATGTGCTCCTTGAGGATCTTCTCAAAGAGTTTCCCAAGGATAGAGATAAGACTGACGGGCCTATAGTTGCCCGGGTCCTCTCTCTTCCCTTTTTTGAAGATGGGGGACCACGTTAGCCATCTTCCAGTCATCAAAAATGTCTTGTGCAAAATAGAGGAGGAGATTGAGGAGGGCCAGAGCTGCTCTTTTCCTCCCTGACAGTCAGCACCTTAGTGCGTAGGGCACTCTCTTGAGATATTGGAGGACGAGGTTCAAGCCCTGCTGGGGGATAGAGCAGCCTTCAACAACAACTGATCCTGTCTGGTGCAGAAAGAGGTCTGAGATGGCCATGTTACACAAACCAGAACACAAGTACCTCAAGGGAGTTTAATCCTGTGCCCTATACAACACACTGATCCCAGTACACTACAACTTTGGATGTGCAATTCAAATGTCTCTAGAGCTGAGTCTGAACCAGGGCGCCTTGAGATCCTTTTAAGGGTGTTGCAAGGTGCCATGCAATATTAACACTATTGGGTGTGCAAACACCTGCACATGAGTCACAAGATAAACCCGGAGATTTCAGATAGGAACCACAGTGTCAAAGCCATTCAGACCTGTTGTGAGCATCCTGAGTTCTTTGCAGCAGAAGAACCACTCTTATTTTTCCATAGCCAACCCCCACAAGCGAACGCTAAGAGCTGATATTTTTTTTTGGGGGGGGGCTTGAGTCTAAAAGGTTGAGAACCACTGGTCAAGAGCCTGAAATCTAAACACCATCAATATTTGGGGTGCGGAGAAGGTTGGAAACACAAACCCAAGAGCAGATCTGAATCTCATGCGGTCAAGATGGCTTGAATCAGTATTGCAAATCTCTATGCCTCCCCAAATTTCTGAGATGGCTGGAAGCCCAGACCTATTTATGGTGTAAAAACCAGCTAGGGATTGGAGGCCTTGTTTCACGGATGTTAATATTCAGGTCCAGCGCTAACCAGAGGGAATCAAAGTGTTCACAGACCAGTGCCTAATTCACTAAATCACCCTGACCGCTGAGAGGCATGACACCAGTCACTCCATTTATTACGGCAGGAAAAGTCGATACCAGTCTGCTTCCTGCCTGTACGCCGAAATAACAAAATGGCTCGCAGTACCATTAAGCTTGGGCAGGGGGTAGGCAGAACAGGCTGTGCCTTGCCATACCCCTCCCAACGCAAAAAATCATTTGGATCAATAGAAATATGATTGCCGTCTCTTCTCGACGAGCTCCATTATTATTATGGACGAGTTCTCATTTAATTCCTCCAGCTGCCGATGGGGTGCAGAAGTGGGCCTTGTAGTACCTGAGCCAGAAATGCGTCGCTGTTGATCTGTTCTTCTGTCCTGAGGCTGGACAGAAGCAGTTGAGGTTGATTAGTTGGGGAAAATGCTAGGGGTGGGCAAACCTATTCTGACAAGACCTGACCATGTCTCCAACAGGACCTTGACACATCTCAGGGTACCAGCTCTCGCACAAGCACTGTCTACCCGCCCCTGGCAGTGGCAGTATAGGCATAGCTAAATGCAGACATACCCAAAATGTCTTCAAGATTTCCCCTACCATCATGCCCCTTTTCATTCAAACTGTATTTACTAGGTGGTGCTCACACTAACTCTGGGGAAATGACTATTTTTTTGCAAAGATATCTGAAGCACATATAAAGCTGGGTGGGGGGGGTTGTTTTGTTTTTTTGGGAGGGAAAAAAATCACTTTTTTCGCTCACGGGGTGAGCGAAACAATTAAAAAATGCAGGTAACAGTTCTTGCCAAAACACGGAAAAGAGAAAGTTGGAAAATTGTTGGGGGGAGGGGTTTCAACACTTTAAAAAATAATGAATTGTTTTAATTTTAATTACATTTTATTATTTTATCTGGGGAAGTTTAAAACCCAATTTAGCTCAATGTAATGACAAGTCAAAATAATAATAATAATAATAAAACCTCCCCAAACCTGAGAATGAAATGAGATGTTTCATTTAATCCGATATGAAAAATGTTGGCCCAAAAACTGAACTGTTTTAAATTTATGGTGCTGGGTTTTTGGTTGCAGCCGTGTTGGTCTAAGGATGTCGGCAGGCCAGATGCTTTGAGTAGATGTGATATCTTTTGTTAGACCAAGTGGGTAGCTGGTAAACCTGTAAGCTTGCTAAGAACTTTTTTCCAACTGCTCAGCTGGTCTAATAAAAGATATCACATCTACTTAAAGAGCCTTAAGTTTATGGTCAACTCCAAAACTTGTTTTCCTGGTTTAGGTACTGGCCTGAAAAACCATTTATTTGCACAGCTCTCGATGCACTTGAACAAGATACCAGCACTTTGTTGTATATTGTCCCTCTTTCTCCTGGGTGGAAATATTTCAGGACACCCCGAGCAGAAGCAGTGCCCTGCGACTTCAGTGAGCAATCACCACCGTGAGTGGTGAAGAGTGAATAGCGGTTTTTAAAACGTGCGTGGTTACAGTGGGGAAAACCAGTCTGTTTGCAAGGAGCTGAGAAGCAAAGGAGAGGGTGGGATGGGTTTCCCTGCCTTTGCTAGCTGGGTTTCCAGGTGGATGGGGGTTGAGAGAGATATTGGAGGGAGCAGTCATTGAAACGAAATGCTCTTTTGTTGGAGGTTGGTTCTACGTGTCACCCAAGTGAGGTCTGCTCCCTGAGGGCTGTGCCCGGGTCTGCTGGATTTCTCGCTGAGGTCTTACCTCTTTCCTGCTGGTACCCAGACAATGTTGTTTGTCTGGATGAATAATTCAAGCAGTGCTCATTAGCACTTTGCAAACACTGAGTAATCTTCACAACAGCTTTCCACAAAGCCGGTAAATCCCCGCCTGACACAAAGTGGGGTGAAGTCACATGATTTGTCCAAGGTCTCACAGCAAGCCGGTGGCAGAGCTGGGAGGAGGTAGGGCAGGGTGACATCTGGCTAACTGGCTCGGAGAGGGATGAGCTTTCATAGGCAACAGTCTACTCTGTCAGATGCTATGAACGGGCTTTCAGGAAGAAAGGGTTTAAAATAGAGAGGGATTTAAATACAAAAGACAAGGACAGGGGAAGGGGGCACTGCCGAGAGAGGCAAAAGATGAGTCGATAAGGTCAGTAGCAATAAACAAGGCAGTTATTCCTGGGTAAATCCTCAATGTATTAAAGAGCTGGAGTTTCTAGCTAGCCCAGATGATACGATAAAATTCAGAGCCTCTGCTGAGACGACTTAACACCAGCCAGTTTATGGATGATTTCTTGTTCCAGTTGTTCTGCTGTTTCAGAACAGCTACTCTTGAGCTCAGCAATGGCCTATCCAGGGAGATGATAGTGTCCTGCCAACAGCTTTTGTGCCTTTCTGGAGTCGATATCCATTCATTCTTTTAATTAGGGATTTCCCCCTTGATCCAATGTAGACAGAAGAGGGACACGGTGAGAAAGTAACAGTGCACGGGAGGTTGGTAGAGGATCAGATGAATGAAGCCTAGATGTTATAGGTGATGTAGTTTGGTTTAGTGATGATGTTCAGGTTGCCAAGGGGATGCAGCTGGTGTTGGGGTCGGCACCAAGGCCTGATGAGAACGAAGTAGGCTGTTGCAGGAGAGATGAGGTTTGAGACTGGGGGCTTGTGAGATCAAGAGTGGAGTTCAGGAGTTTAAGGCTTTTGGGCAATGTAAATATGGACTAGTTGTAGGATAACTAGGTAGGTTAGATATTAGGAAAAACCTTCTCACTAGGAGGTTAGTAAAGCACTGGAGCAGGTTACCCCGAGAGGTGGTGGACTCTCCATCCTTGGAGGTTTTGAAGACCCGGCTAGACAAAGCCTTGGCTGGGATGATGCAGTTGAGGATGGTCCTGCACTGAGCAGGGGGTTGGACTAGATGTGACCTCCTGATGTCCCTCCAACCCCCATTTTCTATGACCGTATTTCTCTGATTTCAGAGCAGGATGCTCCACTCCCCCTGGCCTGCTCACCTGCCTCCAACACCCAGTCTCAGATGAGCACAAAGGCGGCAAGGGGTGGGGGGTGGCAATGGGGATGTGGAGCCCTGGAAATTGGGAGTGGAGGGAGGTGGGGGGAAGCAGCGCCAGTGATAGGACTGAACGGTGGGGACAGATATTTAAACTTGGACTGTCCTGGTGAAAACAGGAGATGTGGTCACCCTTACTAGGCATTTCAAATTAAACAAAACCGTCTATGAAACTATGAGGATGAGTTTTGGGCCTACGTTGAGGTATGGCTTGGGGAAAAGGCACCAGTAGTGCGATTCTGTGAGGGACGCAATTTTTAATGGCATTTTTATGATCTGACAAAAAGCTGGATGGACTGAAATGCCTGAGACTGTGAAAGATCTCTGGTAATTTGCTCCAGACCTGAAAGTTTGTGGTCAGCAAGGGGTCTGAAATCATTAGGCAAATAGCCGTATAAACTTTGAGCTGAGGCTGTCAGAACGGAGGTGGAGCTAGGGAGTGCAAGCTCTCCGTCCTCTCCGACAAAAGTCAGTTTGGGGAACGACTTAAAAGAAAAGAAACCAGAGGACTGGCAAACAGCTTTAAAGAGGTCACTGTTACAATCCCTTGTGGGATTTTTTTTTAAAAGCCCCAGATCCTGGAATCACGTGAAAATCTCAGCTTTGGATTTATAATAAAAAGTTCTTGGACATCCTGCTTTCAGCAAAGAGCCTGACCTGTGTACACCTTCAGGAGCAGAAACCGGAAGCCACATGTTTATTACTTTTGAAAACCCGAGTTTATATTTTTTTTAGGGCAGTCTCATGGTTTCAGGGGAGCTTAAACACTTTGGGTTTGCAGTCCTTGGGAGGGCGGGCTGGAGAGAAGGCATGCCCATGGGTGTGGGAGAAATGAGCATCACATATAAGACTGCAAGGAGAGTAGAGGGCACAGGGAACAGCGGAGGTCAGAGAACATGAACAAATCAGAAGAAACAGAGAAATGATAAGAAAACCCTCATCTCGCATGGCCGGAGAAGGGGGCTGGGATTTTAGCTGTGTGGGCAGATGCTCACAGATTTTCATCGATGCTCTCCCTACGGACAGCTCCCTGTTTGCAACCCAACAGGCAAGACCGGCTGCCGTGGTTTACGGCCGGGGTGGGCAGTTATTTCCAGGGGAGGGCCACTTACTTAGTTTCGGCAAGCCATCGAGGGCCTCATGACAGGCAGTCAGGGCAGATGAATATTAATTTTCTAAATTTTTTAGGGGCCCCGCAGGCTGGGTAGAATGGCCTGGCGGGCCTCATCTGGCCCACGGGCCACATTTTGCCCACCCCTGGTTTACAGGCTGCCATCCTGATGTTGGTCTGTTCTCTCACACTGCCACTGCACCTGCAATAGCATCCTGGTTGCACAAGCCTTCAGGGAAGCTGCCGTCCTGAAGTCAGCCGTCCGCTTTTTCAGGAAACTGAGGCCACCGGTGCTTTGGAATAGAAGAGGTCGTTTTATAAATGCATCTGGTTTGGGGGGTTTTGTACAGCTGCCTTTGGAAAGAAGGAAGCCGTCCCCAAATGCAGCTTTTGCAGAATTTTTTTGTGTGTCTTTTCATGGAAAAAGAAGGAAGCTTGACTGAGATTTTACAAGGACCTAATTTAGCTTCTTTTTCTTCACTTCTTACAGCTTCATACTTCTCTATTTCAGAATATAGCTTCTAATTTCCCAACGGAAAATTATGCTGCTGCCTTTGTGCCTTGTATGTTCAAAATACAAGACATGCTGGGTCTCAAGAGGTCACTACCGGCACACTTCATTTGTAGTGGCACATAGGGCACAAAGCTCCATCTTTTAAACTCAGTTCTTAAAGTGCTCAGTGGAACCAAGAGGGGCTGATTCAGCCAGTATCCTCGCTCGCTTATTGGATTCTAATTATTGAACGTGCCAGAATTATTTTTTTAAAAGGATCAGTTTCCATTTAGCTGGCTAAACAAGGCCTAGGCTTTCCAACATGCTGTTACTCACAGTAACCTTTACGGCCACATTTTCAGGAGAACTCAGCATCCAACAGGATCAACTCTTTGGACTATTTGGCCACTAAATTATGTTCCCAAATGAGGATCAAGCTGTTTTGAAAATGCTGACTGCCTTCTATGCACATTAAAATGGCATCCAAAGCAATTGCCAGCAAGTGATTGCTTTTATGAGTTGAAGAGGTAGATTTATTAATCTTGGCTTATATTTTTAGATGATTTTTAGGTATCGGTCAATTCACCCTTCAGATTTAAAGCGAATGACATTATTTCTTTCTAACTTGGCAGGAAATAGAAGCAACCCAGTGCTCTGACTATTTCTTCATTCAATGTATGTGAAAGCAACTTCTCCAATGTTGGCATGAATAACTGAGTTAGGGCATCATCAGTTAAATGGGGTGATTAGTCTCTGCTGTCAGCACAGTTGTTGGCTGAATTCCTACTGCATTATTAGGTCTTTTTGCGAGACATCCTGATGATGTGGAAGGACAGAGAGGCAGAGAGGAACCTCTTAGCATATTAGGATGAAAATTAATGTCAGCTGTGGCAGAATGCCATCTCTGTCTCTCCCCAAACTCTGCTATCAGGCACATGCCTAATCTGACAATTTGGTTACCATGAGCCCTGCAGAGCCCTTGTTCCCATTGGGGTCAGGTAACCCTGAGTTGTAATCTGAGCTGGACACATGCCAGAGGGAGGGGGGAAACCTGCTCCTTCTGCCTATGTGACTGGCCTTACACACATGGGTGGGGGCTTGGACTCCCTAATGTTCTAATCAATGTCATCATGACTGGGAGGGAGGCTAGAGACCTACCCGGCAACCAGTGATGCATTTCAAATTGGTTGGCTGGCAGAGCAACAGTTGCTGGACTTCATTGGATCAGGTAAAAGAGGTCATAAGGTCTATATAAGTTAAGAACTGCATGGGAGGCGGGGCAGCAGCCATGATGAGAACTCTCACAGAAGCTGGACCATCTGAAACTCACTCTCTCTCTTGAATCTCATAGTTTCATGGTTGGTAGGGTCAGAAGGGAGCTGAGCAGATCATCAAGTCTGGCCCCCTGCCATGGCAGGAAAGAGTACTGGGGTCAAATGACCCCGGCAAGGTGCCTATCTAGCATCCTTTTAAAGACCCCCAGGGTAGAAGCGAGCATCACTTCCCTTGGGAGTTAGTGCCAGATGCTAGCTGCCCTGACTGTGAAGTAGCGCCTCCTGATATCTAACCTAAATCTACTTTCCATCAGCTTATGGCCTTTATTCCTTGTTACTCCCAGTAGTGCTCAGGGCAACAGGAACTCTCCCATTGCCTGCTGGTATCCCTTGGCCAGTTTATAGACGGCCACCAGATCCCCTCTCAGCCTTCTCCTGTGGAGGCTGAACAGGTTCAGGTTCTGTAGCCTGTCCTCGTAGGGCCTGTCCTGCTGCCCCCTGATCATGCGAGTGGCCTCCTCCAGACCCCCTCCATGCTGTCCACATCCCTCCTGAAGTTTGGCACTGAGAACTGGATGCAATATTCGAACTGCATCCTGACCAGTGCTGCATAGAGGGGCAGGATCACCTCCTTGGACCTGCTTGAGATGCTTCTGTGGATGCATGACAAGGTGCGGTTGGCCTTCCTGACTCTATCCCTACATTGCCACCCCATGTTCATTTTGGAGTCTATAATGACTCCAAGCTCCTTTTCTGCCTCTGTGCTGACGAGAAGGGAGTTCCTCAGCCTGTAGGGATGGTGCCAGTTGTTCCCCCCAGGTGCAGCACCTTGCACTTGTTGGTGTTGAATCCCATCCTGTTCTCATCCGCCTACCCCTGTAACCTGTACAGATCCAATTGCAATGTGTCCCTCCCTTCTAGCGTGCCCACTTCTCCCCACATTTTAGTGTCATCAGAAAATTTGAACAAGGTGCATTTCACCCCCTCGTCCAAGTCGCTGATGAAGATGTTGAACAGTGCGGGCCCGAGGACCGAGCCCTGGGCGACCCCACTGCCCACATCCCTCCAGGTCGAAAATGACCCATCCACCACCACTCTCTGGGTGTGGCCCTCCAGCAAATTGGTGACCCATCTGACTGTGTAGGCATCGACACCACAATCTCCTAATTTTTTTAATGAAAATGGAGTGAGAGACTGTGTTGAAGGCCTTCCGAAAGTCCAGAAAGACTTTGTCCACTGTGTCACCTGTGTCCAAGGATTTTCTGAACTGGTCATAGAAGGCCACTAGGTTGGTCTGACAGGACCTGCTTTTAATGAACTCATGTTGGTTGCCCCTAAGTATACACTCCCCTGCTGGTCCCTTGCAGATGTGCTCCTGGATAATTTTCTCAAAGAGCTTCCCCAGGACTGAAGTAAGACTAACAGGCCTATGATTTCCTGGGTCCTCCTTTCTTCCTTTTTTGAAAATGGGGACCACATTGGCCATTTTCCAGTCCTCTGGCACCTCACCAGAGCACCACGAGTGCTCATAAAGCCATGCCAGATGTCCCACAATAACCTCTGCTAGTTCCCTCAGCACTCTGGGGTGGAGATCGTCAGGACCTGCTGATTTGAATATGTCCAGTCTCACCAGAAGTTCCCTGACTAGGTCCACACTGACCCTGGGTCTGGCTGTGCATCCCCTGGGACCATTGGGGATCCTGGTGGGAGAGATGACTTGGTCCCTGCTCAGAAAAATGGAGGCAAAGAAATTGTTAAATAGGTTGGCTTTGTCATCTGGTGAGACCACCAGATTTCCTAGCATGTCCTGCAGAGGCCCCACATTACCTGGAACCTTCTTTTTACCCCCTATGTATTTAAAAAAGGATTTCTTGTTATCCTTGATTCGGGTTGCTAGTCCCATTCCCATCTCTGCCTTGGCCTTCCTAATAGCCCCACTACAATCCTGAGCAATGGAGGTATAGTCTTCCTTGGTGATGGCCCCTCCCTTCCATTGGGTGTACACTTCCTTCTTAGCTTTGAGACGTCCCTGGATGCTTTTGGTTTGCCATGGGGGATTTTGAGCACTCTTGCCCCCTTTGATCCATGTTGGTATTGATACCCTTTGGGCTTGGAGGATCGTCTCCTTCAAGAACGACCACTCTTCTTGGATTCCCAACTCCCCACCCCTCCAGGACCTCATTGCCTCCCCAACTAGTCTCCTTAGCTCGATGAAATCCTCCCTCCTGAAGTCTAGGGCTGCTGTCTTGCTGCAGGCCTTTGCCACCCTGTGCTGGATGGTGAATTCCAATAGGCAATGATCGCTATCACCCAGGTGGTCGAGCACCTGCAGTCCCCTCACCAGGTCATAGCTTGTGGCCAGGACCAGGTCTAACAAGGCATTTCCCCTGGTGGGTCTGTGCACCTTCTGGGTTAGATGGAGGTCCTGTAACATGGTTAGGAACCTATGTGAGTGGTCAGACCTGGCTGACTGCTCTTCCCAGCAGATGTCCGAATAGTTTAGGTCACCCATGATGACCACATCCCTTGACTCAACTGCCTCCGCAAGCTGACCTGAGAATTCCTGGTGTAGCTCTTCTCCCTGGTTGGGTGGTCTGTAGTAGACCCCCATTGTTAAGCCCATTTCCCCCTGACCCCCTTGTATTCTGACCCAGGGCACTTCAGTCTGCCCCTCCTGTGACCCAGTACTGCTCATTGAGGATGTGAATTGTTCTTTGATAGAGAGCGCCACACCCCCGCCTTTCTTCCTTGTCCTATCCCTCCTGTACAGTATAGCCCTTGATGTTCACTGCCCAGTCATGTGTTAGATCCCACCACATTTCTGTGAGCCCCACTATGTCTGGGTTTGTGTTAGCTAGCAGGAGGGCAAGTTCCTTCTGCTTGTTCCTTATACTATGAGCATTAGTGTATAGGCATTTAAGGCCTCCTGAAGGTGTATGCACTGCCCTCCTAATCCCAGGACTATCTGGGCTCATGATCAATGAACTGCTTGCCTCCAGAGCAAACAAGGAGTATGTTTGGAATAGGGTACAGGGTAGAGCCATATCAGAGAAATACCTTAGAGCAAACAGTGGCATGGTGGCCTTTGATTACGCATCTGAGTTACTGCAAGCTGTTTATCTAGTTAGATCTCAAGTAGCTTACTCACAAGTATCATCCAGAGGCAGGTTGATCAGTACTACCATTCACTGTAAAATTGGGTAGCTGCATCCTCTCTATTTAATATAATCATCTGGCCGACAGCAAATATCATAGTAATGACCACAGCAGCCTTTTATATAGTTCTTGGTGACTTCGGCTCAGAATGTGGTATTATAGCAGTTCCAGGGTCCATCTGGAGTGAGTTGTGATATAAGTTAGGGATGTCTCAGGTCAGATCTTAATCATAGCAAGTAGGCCACTAATTTGTTCTTTGTTAGCTTGTTCAGCTCAGCATAGAGAGATTTCCTGTGGAACCAGAGCACCATTGAGATGGTTGGCTCACAACACATGTGAAGGCATGAAGGAGGCAGTGAGAGGACGCTTGTGGTGTTGCCTGTATTGGACATCCCTGGGAGCAAGGAGGGGGATTAATTTGGGAATAATGGCCTTGTGGTAAGAGACACTGACCTAGGTATCACAACACAGTTACCAGTTCAATCACTGGATTGGAAATCAGTGGTTGCCAAGAGATCAGTGCTAATGACCTGTTTATGTTCATTAAGGGCAAGCAAAGGAAAATGCCAGCCAATGCTCATTGCTTTAGTGGCTCTAATTTCCCGAAGTTAAGGAAAATTCTGAGTAAAATTGACTGAAAGGAAAACTAAGCCATGACGGCGGACTGCTCAGTCGCACCACTGAGGCCATTAGCTCTGTCGATCAGCTTCTATATGGGACATCCCTCATTTCCATGGGTGGGTGGAAATGGACTGGAGGGTGGGGGGCAATTTTTACCTGGGTACATGGCATGGTAGGACCAGTCATGGGATACTGAGTACAGTTCTGGTGCCTACAATTTTGAAATGGAAGCTGAAAAGTTGTGCAAAAGGTACAAAAATGGAGGGTTGGAGAAAAGACCTGCCACCTCGCTGGGTTCACCTGGCCCCAGTTGTCTTTCCTGCCTAATGCAGGGGGGCTGGACCTGATGATCTTGCAAGGTCCCTTCCAGCCTCTTACAATCTATGAATCTAATAGACTGAAAGCTCAATCCATTCACTGAGAAGTTTTTCAAAGAGACTGAGGTGACCTGCAGTGTGAAAGTAATTTCACGGGAAGCAAATACTAGGCTCTACAGGGCTCTTCAATCTAGCGGAGAAAGTCATGATATGCATCAGCAGCATCACATTTGTAGCAATGAGAGTGATTTATCCTTGGAAGAAGCTGCCAGGGGAAGTGATGGATTCTTCTTCTCTTGATATCTTCCAATCAAGCCTGGGTGCCTTTCTGGATGATATAATTTCACCAAAGAGTTTGGTGGGCGATATCTTTTAAGCAAGTGAGTTACTGGGCTATCTATAGAGGCAACTGCATGTGGTCCTTTGGCCTGGAGGATACAGGAGGTCAGAGCAGATGATCCAGTGCAGACTTCATGAATCTGAATTCAGTTCCTGCTTCTGTGATTTATTTGCTGTGCGACCTTGGGCCAGTCATTGAATGTCTCTGTGCCTCAGTTCCTCTGTAAAATACCAATAAAGGTATCCAGCAGCAGTGAGGGCAGACGAGCAGCGGCAGCATGTAGTAGAGGAGCAGTGCCTGGCGCATCACTACTGCAGGGGAGAGATGTCGCCCCCTTTTCTGCCATTGAAAACTGGTGGGTTTTTGGGCATGTGACGTGCATGTTGGCAGCAAAAAATGGATATGACATGGTCTTCTGTTGCCGGAGCAAACCTCTGGCCACTGCAGCATGGAGGCAGCACAGTTTTGCCAGGGCGCAGCGCCCTCCATCTCCAGGTGAATTTTAAAAAAATCATTTTGTATCCTCAAAGGCTTTAGAGGCCATAGACTGACACTTGCACCCAGTCTGATTCTGAGAGGCGACGGACACCCCTGTTGTCTCCTGACTTCACTGGATAGTGCAGGCCCTTGGCATCACACCACAGCACCCCAGAAAATAATTGTTTTCATTTGACACAACTCGGGAAAGCTGGGCTGTTCGACTGCATGCACGCTGCCTCCTGTCATTTGGCATTTCGTTTTACATGACTGCAGATTTAGACCAAAGGCATCCCATCAGCCTTCGTGTAAGGCGGAGGCAGTAAAATGGGTTAATATTAGTCTTTTTTTCCTCCTACCTGCTTATCGTCCAACACCCAGATATGGGAAATAAAACTGATTCTCCACCAGCAGCTGGTAATTAGGAGCCCCAAATGCAATGACAGCAGCATCTAAAGTCTTTCCCTATCACTAGTCAGGTACTGGGACACCTATGTGCTTGTGGAGGGGTTGATCGGTCTCCTTTAGGGCTGGCCAGGAAACAGTTAACTAGACAGCTGGCTGCCACCCAAGCCCTATTAGGGCTACAGATAAAAGGGCTAGAGAAGCAGGCACTGGTCATTAAGACCCAAGCCAGTTAAGTGAAGGGCACCTGGTCAGCCTAGGTCGAGGACTAGGGTGTCCAGGGGCTGAGAAGACCATAAGGCTTGGAGAAAAGGCAGGTAGTGGAGCATGCTGAAGTTGCAGAAGAGCTTGGGCTTTTCTGGACAATAAAGGACAGTACTTAGTAAGGACTTCAAACACCGGTCCCCTAGTAAGGGAGTCTCAGGTAACTGCTCTGACCTGTGGGATATAGGAGGGGAACTGGAAATGACCTGCTGACAGGGCCAGATACACACTTATTAGGGCCTGACTCATTGGTAGGTCCCTATGGGTGAATGTCTGTCCCACTAACTCCTCCTGGGGCTTGGGAGTCAGTCATGGATTTACGACAGCAGAACGTTTTCCGGGGAAAGATGCAGTCTTGCCGGGATCGCTGTGGAGAGCGTGCTGCAGGACTTCTTTAAAGTGGAGGCAAGCTCTTCTGCCCAGTTACCCACAACAAAATCCCCCTTGTTTTGTAGGGGTTTTGTCCCCCATGAAAGCACAAGCTACCTTTCAGCAAAGCCCCGGGCCACTGATGAATAGCTAAAAACAAAGTCTCTGAAAGCTGTCAAACTTGGGCTTCACGAGACCATGAGAGCCTTGGCAAATTCCAGAGTTCATGGTTTTGCCTCCTGCGCCACCCCTGTCCCTACATCTAGGGACTTCTGGCTGGAGCAGTACCATGGGTTTCAACTTCATATCATGGCTAGAGGCAGTCTGTAAGGTAGAGGAACCATTGGGCCAGGGCAGTGGTCTATCCTGTTTAGTACCGGTAGCCTTTGGCTCCTACCTGAAGGGTTGAAGGAAAGGCATGGGACACACCATGGCAAACCGTTATGGAAGAACCCTTGTTGGCTGCATCATTGTGTGCATGGAGAGGAAAGAGAAATCTTGGTGCTTCCCAAAGGCTGAGACTAGGAAGGTGCCCAGCTCTCACTCAGGAAGAGCTCCTAGTACCTTGCCCTGTCCTGGCCACAGCTACAACTGGGTGCAATCTCTTGTCAAAGCAATAGCTACTCTCTTCACAAGCTGGGGTTTCCCTGTGTCTCCAGGTAGATTACTCTGCAGCAACCTGGCTGCAAAGTGGTACAGCCTTTATCACAGTAGATATAGGATGAAAGCAGCATTTCTCCGTATTGAACTCTTGCTTTAACTTTAGGTCAAATTTTTATCCAATGCAATTTTGAACAGCTGAGCGAACCGCCAACCCTGCAGGCTCACACCCCGTAACAGAAGCACTAACTCAGCCCCAACAAAATGAGTAAATAAAATGCGTGAGCCTAGTGCAAAGAAGTCTGCCCTTCACAGCCCTAATGCACTTTTATGGTGGGCATGCAGTTATAGCGATGTCATGGGCATTTTCCAAAGCAATCGCAGAGACGATCCAGCTGAGTCAACGTCTTTAATGCATCCTAAACGTGTTTGCAGGCATTTTGGCATCCCCACCAAAAGTGTCAAGTTCATAAGGCGCTCAGTTTTCTCCTGTGATTCAGATGATGCTTCGTGTGTGTGTCTTAAACACCCCGAACGGCCTTACCACGGGGGAAGGAGCCAGGCTGGGTCAGTCAAGTTGGGCTTAACGTGAAGCAGCATCAGCACTTTGAGTGCCAAGGAATAGTCCCCAGCAGAAGTGAATCAGCCTGCAGCTCTGGATGTCTTCTGACTCAAGCCAGCTTGAGGGCCAGACTTTCTAGTGAGTTGTTCCCAGTTACATACAAAAGAATCAAGGGTTTTTTAATGCAAACGTTGTACTCTTCAGTGAGCAACCGTAATAGTTTTTGGTGGGAGTTTCAGAGTACAGTAGCACAGGAATTTCCAGGTTGGATCAGACCTATTGTGCATCTTTTCCAGTATCCTGCCTCTGGGAGTGACCAGTATTAGCTATGTCAGTGGAAAATAGTGAACCACTTGTGTGAAAAATTAGGGAATTTCATACTTCTAGGGGATGCATACTCCTAACTCCTGCCTTGAAGCATGAGAGTTTAAATGCACGCATAAAAAACACCTTCTACTGAAGCTGAGTGCAAGTGCCCTCCGCATCCAGATAAATGTCTAATCCTTTTTTTGAATTCCCTAGAGAAAAGTTCAGGCTAATCCTAATGTGGTCAGCCCTGTAATACCATCCATGAGGAGAGCTTATAGCCTGGCATGCCCTGAGACATGGCTCCTGATTTAGCCTCTTGCTTGTACTTTTCAATAGCCGGTTCATTATGTCACTTCAAACATGCTCTGATAAATTAAAGTGCCAGTAGAGCACCTACTAGAACAGGGGTAGGCAAAATGCGGTCCACAGGCCAGATGCAGCCCACCAGGCCAGTCTATCCGGCATGCGGGGCCCCTAAAAATTTAGAAAATTAATATTTATCTGCCTCAGGTTGCCTGTCACGTGGCCCTCGATGGCTTGCCAAAACTCAGTAAGCGGCCCTCCACCCAAAATAATTGCCTGCCCCTGGTCTAGAAACTGTTGCCGTCCATGTGTGCACCTGCCGTTCCGCGGCTGTGAAGTGTTTGCTCCTGGAACAGGTGGGAGGGCATTTGTGGGTGCATCTACACGTGCACATTTACTGCACAGTAACCAAAATGACTGCACAGTATGGGTGCACATCTACACATGCATGCCTGTACTGCACAGGTATCCAATTTATGCCCATTGACTGTGCACTAACACATACATAGATGCCTTACTATGCAGTAACATTGTGTGTGTGAACTGACTTGGGGCCACATGTAGACACTAGCCTATTCCTGCTTATTGTGCAGTAACTTACTGCTCAGTAAATTTAAGTTGACGTAAATGCACGTGTAGACATGCTCTGTCTGTTTGAAGGTGACTTTTGAGGCAGGTACTTTCATGTTTCAGAGTTAGGGACACGGCCTCTGAATCAGAACTTCCTAGACCTTAAAGGAAAGGCTGGAGGCTGTAAGAGAAAGAACAGTGGAAAAAGCCCAGTTCATCTCCAGTCCACTTTCAGCATCTGCTTTCTGCCACCATATGACACAGGAGACGGGGCAAGATGGACCTATGGTCTAACCCACTAAATGGAAGTTATGAGGTTTTTATATTCTGTTCTTGTGCTCTAAGGCTAGTTTGGGACTTGAAAGATTTGCTATACATTCACTCTATAACCTCAGACAATCACTCAGGGCTAGAGACAATAAAAGACCTCAGGTGTGTTTATACCATGTTCTTAATGTGATCTGGGGAGGGATGCTCCTGAGCATGCCTTGCCTGCCTGCTATGTGCATGATGCCTGGAAACATGGAGCTACTCCAGAACCCATCAATGCTCCTGAGATCTCTGTTTCTGGCCTGTTTGAAAGTGGCTGCTGGGAGTGCCCTGGGAGTAGTGGCATTCTGGATTTGATACCCATTAGTGGGAGGGCGGGGACTGAAACTCAACTCCATTCCTTCCCAGGAGTGTCCTAGCCACAGCATCATGCTTTCTCTTGCACTCTTCTAGCCCCACTAATCTTTCTTTCCTTCCTGCATGATAGCACAGCCTCACCAGACTCTTCCAGCCTTACCTGTAGCTGGGTGGTTAGGAGGATGTTTGGGGAGGGGAGAGGTGAGGTTTGAAACCCCTTCAGACTGAAGATATTAGTGATATTATTATCACCCTGTTCTCATGCTTGTTGAACAAGAGCACTGACCACTGAGTTGCTGTGAATGAGGTGGCACTGTGGGTGGATCGAGGCTTTTGAAAAAAGGGGGCACACGTGGTGTGACACATCATCACATATAACACAGCACACTGAAAAAGAAACTAGAAACCTCACTAATATGCTGGAGGCCTAGGGCTGTATTATTCAGTTTAAAACCAAAGCAAAAGCAAGTGTAACTTTTCAGAATGCGGATTGTATTATACATTATGTATGAAAAGCACAGCAAACCAGGCCGAAAATAATCAAAAGTTGTTTCTTTAGCCCTGTTGTTATTAGAATAGTGTACCTCGCCTTCACATGCGTAAAACCAAATCTAGCCTTTTTGAGTATCTTGACTGTGTACCTTGTGCTTCACTGCAAGTTAGTTGTATCCCTCAGTCACTACCTTTAGCTAGAGTTCAAAGCAGTCTGCAGCGGTGTGAAATAGGAGCTACGTTACCAGGAGCGGCTAGCAGGCAGCAGAATTGCCAAAGAAAGGAGAGCTTGATTAGTGGAACATTAAGTCCATTAAAAAAGGAGAGAGGGTCTTTAACACTTGGGGAGTGCAGAGTTGAGAAGGAATCAAGTAGATTATAATGAACTGTGAAGTCAAGTGACTCCCATGCTGCTGCCTGAATAGAAATGCTACTGCCACTGCCAGGCAGCTGGAATCAGAGGCAGCTGGAGCAGGAATCAAAGAGGAGCAGAACTGCACCCCCAACCCCTGATCTACCCCAGGGTGGTACTACCCACCATGATTTTAAAATGAAGCAGAAACAACTTCATGTAACGAGGCCTGATCCTGTCAACGTGTGTTAGGCAGGTTGTGAACACACCTACTATACTAGGCCCCTCAGAGAGCCTGGCTATTGCTCCACCTGGTTTCTAGGTCTTAGGCAGGAGTTAGACCCGAAGCTGCTCTGGGCACACACTGAACAACAGTGGCAGGAGGTTGAGGACGCCTCAGGCTGAGCAGGAAGGTACCTCCTGCGATTTGGGCACATCCAAGGTTAGGAGGTTGCTGAGTAGGGTTTTTTTTAGACTCCAATTTCAGACTTCAGGTGCCTTAAATCAGCTTATGCACCTACATTCTTCTTTTCTTGGATCTGGCCTTTACTCTGTCTAAATTCCCTATGTGCAAAAGCAGGGTAATATTTCCCTACCTGCCAGAAGAAAGGAAATGGTGAATCCATTAATATTTGTAAGAGGCTCAGATAACAGTGGTACATGCAGTTCATTCTCCTGGGGATGCCTTCAGTAAGAGTCAATAATTCAATTGAACTTAAAGGGAGGTATCTGACACAGAGAGAGAAACTGAAATACAGAAGAATAAAATGAGTCACTGGGTAGCATTTTAAAGCCACAGAAGGGCTATAGGGGCCTATTTTCAAGAAGTGAGTAAGGAGCTTACTTTTCATTGACAGTCACTGGGACTTAGGTACCTCATAGCCAGACTTTTAAAGGGATTTAGGTGCATGGAATTTTCCACCCTGAGTCAGGTTCTTCTCTAGGGCAGCGTCTATAGTGTCTTGCAGAGGGCTGCCAGTGAGGAGGAGCTGTTTGAATGCAACCACTTATTAGGATTTTAGAGACTGTCATTAAAGCAAATTGGAAAGCAAAAGAGCGATAAGGTAGCTTGAGTATGACTTTCTCCTTTATCCCTTCATGCAGTCCCAGGCATGGGTGACAGCCAGGTAGTAGGCACACAGCTAGCATCCTGCCTCTGAACCACTGGGATCCCCAACATGCCCCTTATATCTTCTATACCACAACAGTTGTATAGGCATAAGCTATGCCTCTCTTAGAGATTCCTCATCTCTACCATGTTAGGGTACACTTGAGAGGGTCTTCACTGCTGATAGCCCCTTTTAATTAAAATTCCTGTCTCCCTGTTAGCACAGAACATGTGGTTAGGAAGTTGTAGCGACTCTGCAAATGTTAATCCTTTTATTTCTCCCCAAAATGTCCAGCCTTTAGAAATAATCCCTTATTTTGTGCTTACATGGGTGCATCTGTGCAAGATATGTTCAGTGCAGTTGACTAATTAGCTGCACAGTAAATGTTTCGGCATCTACATGTGCACCCCTATTAGACTGGAGTAAACTAATGTACTCCGCAGCAGTGCACATGTAGATGCTGCCCTGGCTGGCTGGGGCATGAGGTGCTTCAGTGCAGGGGCTGCCCCACGTTGAAGCTCCCTTGTGCCCCAGCCAGCCCCTACACAGCACACTGAGCAAGGGGCAGCAGCCCTGGGCTGGCAGGTCCCCTGCCTGATGGAGCTGCTCTGACCCAGCTCCATGTGCCGTGAAGGAATAAACTGTGAAGCTTATTGCTGCGGAGTTAATTGCTGCTGGTGGCACGTTCAAACAGTGTGCCCAATAGCAATAAACTGCAGAGCAATAAGCTCCTCCGTTTATTCACGCACCATCTTGGCATGTGTAGACATGCCTTGTGTGACTGATGAGCAAACCAACAGGAATCCTTGATCAGAAACATTGAACGGAACCAAAAAAAAAAATCTTAATTTCATTTTTTTTGGTAAATCAGATCTTTTTGATCATTCAGAATATCAAACAAGATTTGTAATGGATTCAAAATGAAAACTCTCCCAGGATGGAACCTAAATTCATCCTTTTATTCCACCAGCAAAGATGAATGGACAAATAGGGTGAAGAAGGGACGAAGGAAGCCCTCCACGAAGCAAAAGGAAAGCATTCAATTCCTCTCCAACTGAATTCAATGCAAATAACACCTCTTTTAGCTTGGTCCAGTTGAAAATAGGTTACCCTCTATTCTGTATAATTTAACCAAAAATCAGACTGTCAAATGCTGCGCAGTCTTTTTTGGAAATGTGGTTTTATGATTCAAAGAGGCATGTTTTCCTGAAAAAGAAAAACCCTGTCTGGGGAAAAATTTCCAACCAGCTGTAGGGTTGGTTGAATCCACAACTAAGAATTGTCTCATCAGCAGGGATCCATTTCATCCCAAAATATACTCACTTCCTGCTGAGGGTATGAACAAACAACCCCCTTTTTCTTTAAGAGCTGTTAACATTTTATTAACCTCCCCTGCTTTTGGGAAGGCTTTTTATGAGGTGTCTTGGGAGGAATAGCTGTTTTATCGTTTCTTTTAGCTGCATATTAAATTTGCGTCTATCTCTAATAATAATTGTAATTCCTACTGGACAACTGAGGCTTAAACTCTTCTGAGTCCCCTGAGTAACATATTCGTGTTTAATACAAAAATTGCTTGCCCTTTGAAGAACTGCAGTTATGGGAATTGTGATTCTGCATGGCTTTATAGTTCAGAAATGTATATTCTGCTTCTTTCTATAAGAAAACCCAGAAAGGAATTGCTAACCATAATGCACTCCTAGAGAACAAAGGAAATCAATTACATTTTCTCAATTGGTCTGATTTTAATGACTTCTGTGAAGATTCATAAGGTCCAGATAACAAATGCTGGGGGGGAAAAGCAAGCAAAAGGTCTGCTAAGAATCTTTTCCCCTTCAGAAGAGAAAAACCATAGGGAATGCTTTCAGAAAATGCAGCAAACAAAAAATATTCACTTTTATGTTCTTCTTTGAAGCAGGTGCCAGAAAATATTGTATTTGTTTCCAATCTGATCCCAGCTGACCTCCTGCCTTTGGCGGAAGGGCTGGACTCAATGATCTCACGAGGTACCTTCCAGCCCTAATGCCTATGAAATCTATGAAATGTATGCGGTTTTATTTATTTCATAAAGCTTTAGCTCCTGGAGTCATGTGAATTAGGCAAGAACCTCATTTTTTCATTTAAATAGAGTCTCTAAACCTTAGGGTTACAGAGAAAGGATTACAAATGTGTCCCAAGAACATCCTAAAAAAGCTGAAAAGGCAGAAGAGAAAGAACCCCATTGTATTTATTTACTTATTTGAAGCCAAAGATCTTTGGGGATCTGACTCACTATTTAAATACTAGTGGCTGTCAGTATGGATACCAGTGGCGTGTTTCTTTAAATCCAGCTCTCAGAAGCAATGGGCTGCCACTGCCAGGCAGGGTCCAGGCCCGAATCATTCCAAATTTGTCAGCATTTCGATCACGGGCTTTGGATCTGGCCAGTACGAACATATGGACCCACCTGAGTCACTGAGATTTTTGAGCTGAATTTCCTGCGGCTCCTTTAGATCGACATGACTCCAAGTAAGTCAAAGATCCACCTCAAGGTAGCCAATCATACCAGTGGTGGATCTGACCTACTGGGCTTCGGTCATGTCTATGATACAGCTTCTTGTGGCTACATAGGCCCGCTCAAGAGGATAGAAGGCATCTGTTCACGTTAAGCGTATAGTTTCTTCTTTTGTTCCTTACCTGAAGCAACCAAGCATCCATTGATCTCTCTCTATTAATCCTTCACCATCCTTTGCCAGTGCATGAATCTGGACCAACAGCAGGAGAGGGAATAAAAAGCAAGTGAGGGGTCAATGATGACGAGACTGCTGCAGCCGAGACTGCAAAGCTCTTCTTAAACACAGCAGCTTCGTTACCATGAGCTGGAGAACTGCCGTTCGGTTTGCCGTCTGGTACTGCCAAGCTCATGGATGCATGTGACACACTGCAGTTGCCAGGCATGAGCTCCAGCATCAAATTCACTTTTTCTCTGAGGACCTTGACATTAACCTTGTGTTGGCAACTAGCCACAGATGCCATCAAGCCATCCCAGCATTATTTGAGTATGTGGGACCCATGCTATTACATGGAAAACAATAGTTACTTAATGCTCAGGGCACATGTGGTACAATGAAAGGAAGTGTCAGTGCATCCGCTTGGCTATTGGGAGGCTAGGATTCAAGTACCTTTAGATTTGTTGCTTTGTCTCAGACCCTTAAAGGCATTTAGGTGCCAAACTCCCATTTAAATCATTGGGAGATAGGCGCTGAATAGTTTTTGAGAATCTCTGACTTAGACTACCTATGGTTTCTATCCTTTCATAGATGAACTGGCTGCTGTTGCCTGAGTGGGAAAGGGAGGATGAGTGAGCAGAAGATTAGGCTCTGTCCCTGCTCCTATTTAGCTACTGTAAAACCTGTAGCTGCTGCTGAAGACTGGACTCCATCCTCCCGAGGGAAGTTTAAGTTAGATATTAGGGGAAAAAACATTCTCACTAGGAGGGTAGTAAAGCACTGGAACAGGTAACCCACAAAGGTGGTGGCATCTCCATCTCTGGAGGTTTTTAGGACTCGGCTAGACAAAGCCTTGGCTAGGTTGATATAGCTGGCGATGGTCCTGCTTTGAGCAGGGGGTTGGGCTAGATGTGACCTCCTGAGGTCCCTTCCAACCCTCATTTTCTATGAGTCTATGATTCACGTGGCTGCAGAGGGGAGAGAAGAAAGAGAAGCATTGGTCATCTTACGGTGTCTCCATGCTTCTATTCCAAACAGAAAAATCAACTTCCCTGCTTAAGACATGCAACCCAATTTTGGAGGGCTAACTTTTGGGTGCAAGCGAGTAAATACAGCGTATGAAGGACTGCGAGGCACACAGATACTACCGTAATGGTGTCCACGTATGTACTATAGATAGGATGGGATCACGTTCTGTAACCATGTGGATTTATTCTACTGTAATGAAATCCCAGTAGGATAAATGAATTAGCAGTATTGACAGCCCTGAGTGCTGGGAAGTCACTCAGTGAGCTACACGGGCCAAATCCTGAGATTGTATTAAAAAAATGCATTTCACGTTCTTTCTATTTCCCTTCTCATCTTTGAAGCCATGATTAGGGTTTCAAAGCTGCAGGACTTGTGGTGCTGGGAAATTAAGATCATCACCTTTCCCAGTAACGCTGTCTTTCCGTCTGCATCTTCCTGTCCCACCACAATCGTGCACATCCCTGGATCACAGTTAAAAATGTTCTTTGGTGTAAAACTCTAACAGTGATGATTTCTGCAGATGGATATTTCTATGTTCTACTAAAAGCATGTATCATAGTTTTCCTAGAAGAGTCCTGTTCCCCATCCCCTTCCCCTTCCCCTCTCCTTCCCCCATATGAGATCCTGGAACTTCTTTTGGGACAATTGCAATGTCCAAATGTTTCATTTTATTAGAAAGATTTAAAGCTTTTGTAACGGCGGCATAATCAAGGCACAACCAACAAGTTATATCAGAGGCAAGTAGTTCAGCAGAGCAGGTTTCCAATGTGATGAACAGTATTTGGAAAAAGGCAGAAGCTGAATCGGGGTAGACTGGCGGTTCTCAGCCTTTTTGGACTTGAGGCACACTGGATAAACTTGAGGCAGCACTTAGTTTCCATTCTTTTTTTTTTTTTGGCTATAGAAAAGTAATAGAGCAGATTTTCTGTTGCAAAGAACTCAATGCCCACAGCTGTGGATTTCTGTTTAAAATCTCTGGGTTTATCTTGTGAATCATGTTTGCAGACCTAACTGTGCAAACATTGCATGGCAGCCCGGGGCAAGCCTGCAAGGATCTCAAGGCGCCCCAGATGCTGTGGGACCCTGGTTGAAATCACTGGTGGAGACATTTCCGGATCACACAGAATGGGTCATTTCAACACTAGCCCACATTATTTCACTAATACCTTCTTGCCAACGATACGTTTATGTTGCAACTCTAGGAAAAATGTCATCCCGAAAGTGCCGGCTTTTTGATCTTGGAAGGCTGGTCACCTTAACCTGGGTGTCCTCTTCCCAACTTCCTGGGCCTGTGTTCTTGCTGGGCAGGATTATCTCTGTCCCCCACTCTTCACCAGTCTGACAAGACAGTCAACCAGTTCTGACTCCATCCACTACAGACTTGCACCTGCAGACAATTCAAGACACACTAAAGCAAGGGTGTGTAGTTGCATTTGATAGCCTGGAGTGGAGTGCCACGCTGAGAGATGTATTATTCAACAGAGTAAGAAAGAGATCGGATGGATCTGACAGCCCAGAGTTGAGGCGCAGAGAATACTTTGGCTTTGTGGAAGACAGCTTTTGTGGGGTGGACATCTGTGGGCTTGGCTCTAGCCAAAGGCCCTGAAGCACAGTGACTTTTATCCCCTTCTTCGAAGTTTTGTCATTGGGAAACCGGAGCCAGAAAACAAGCCCTTTCAGACCCCAAACTGGCAAGCGTCTTGGAGGTGGGGAGCTCAGCCCACTGAACGTCCAGGAAATGGTCTCAGATATGAGCTTCTATTTTAGGCTTCTGCAGAACTGGAATCCTGTTCATCCGTAATCACTCTCAACCCGATCCCCGCTCTGTTGCCTCAACACGCACACACACAAACCGTCTCGAGGAGGGTGGTTTCGTTATACATTATTGATGAGCAATGAATTATTAAGCCGATTCATAAAAAATGAAAGATCACTTTGACTTAGCTAGAAATCCTGAGAGGACCCCAGATCTGTCACAACGACGGGTGGCTCCCAAATGGGAAATCCGGCATGCCACTGAATGTGTGGCAAAGTGGGGCAAACCATGAAAGATGCATGGTGACTGTGAGTGAGCCTGACTGCAGTCACAGCTCCAAGGGAGGGACGCGTGGACTCAGGAAAGGAGAGAAAGGAAACAGTGAGTTGTTGAAGGGAAGGAGAAAAATGAGGGGTAAAGAGCTCAGGTGGGCATGAAGGGGCATGGGAACACAAACCTTTCCAGACATGTGGCCATGTATCTTTAATGGTATAAACCAGTGCTGGAGTATATATGAAACCATGTCTAATTTCCACCATCTGAAGATCTGGCCCATCTAATGACACTACAGGACCAATGTTGATGATGGAAAACTGATTTTAGTGCTATTACATCAGGGATTATTTTGGCCCAAGCATCCTAATGGAATCCCACTTCTGCTTTCTGCCTGGAAGGAAGGCCCGGAGAGGCCTTGTGTGCTTCCCCCACCTCTGAGCTCTTTCAGGCATTAGCACATTCAGTGGAAATAACCCAAAAGATCAGAAATTTTGAAGCACTAATCCATATTAATGCAGTTAGTGCCTTTGGTGCACAAAATTCCTCCGGCTCTTCACTCATCAAAGATAGGTGTATCTTCACGGCCCATTCTCATCACCCAGTCATTCTGGGGCACAAACCATTACCTCTGTGGCTCATGCTTCTCTGGGCACATCTACACATGCTGTTGGTGCACATGAATAAACTCTGGAGTTTATTGCTCCGGAGTTTATTGCTCCCAGACACCGCATCTGCACATGCACCCAGGACTGCAGCACATTGAGCTGGGTTGGAGAAGCCCGGGCTGGCAGGGGGAACCAGGGGCCAGACTGCCAGCCCAGGGCTGCTCCCCACAGCTCAATGTATGATAGAGGGGCTGGCTGAGGCACAAGAAGGGCAAGCAGCCCCTGCACTGACACACTTGTGCCCCAGCCAGCCCCTCCAGGATCTACATGTGCACTGCTGCAGAGTTTTTTACTCTGTATTTACAAGTACTATCATGCTATGGAGTAAATTACTCCAGCCTAATAGGGGCGCAAGTGTATGTATGTGACAGTCATTTACTGCACAGCTAATTAGTCTACTGCACAGTAAATGGCTCATGTAGATGCGCCCTCTGTATTTCTTTTTATTATTTCATCTTTGATCAGACAAATGTTTTTCTCTCTTCCCTCTGGTGTCTACTCTCTCATTTCTCCTGTTTTGGTCTTGGCTTTGTAAGCTTCCCTCCCTTTCACTTCCTGATCTTGTGACAAAATAGTGCTATGTGACCTAACACATGGTAAGCAATTTGTATTTGAAGACATAAAAATAAAGTTGCATCAAATTGGTGAGACTATTGTTGGGATTTCTCTGGGTGATCCTTTTTATGGAACTAACTGCATAGTTAGGATACAGTTAGACAAGCGTTTCGATGCAAGACATGCTTCATCAGTTTGTGGAAAAAAGTCAGCAAAGTAAAAAGAAATAGTTGGAAGAGGAATCACGATTATTACAGGAGTGATATTCTTAGGAATCATGATTATTGTAACAGTGCCTAAATAAGAGATTCTCTGCCTTGTTAGATTGAAGGGCTCTGCCTCAGAAAATGCCAGCTCTTAGCTTTCACTTGATTTTTTTGAACACAGAAAAATAAAAGAGCAGTTCTTCTGTTGCAAAGAGCTCAAAAAGGCCATGCAGGGCAGAACGGTTTTGAAACTACTGATTCCTATTTCAGATCTCAGGCAGGAAAGGTTCTTTGGGAAAACCCGAAATCTTTTATTATTTTTTAGATGAACTCAAATAGTTGGAAAAACTCTTTGCAAGTGTGGCAGGCTTGCCAGTAGCAGCCTGGTTTGCTGGCTCGGAAGGGCTCCAAGAGATTGGTGGGGCGTTCCCACCAATCAGGTGATAGCAGGGGAGAGGCTTGCCCGCCCCTACCGAGGGGCGAGATGAAGAGCCGGACCTGAAACGGAACTAATTCCCCCTGTCTCTTGATTTGTTTGTTTTCATTTTGGGGGCAGAGCCCCTGAAAAGGATAAAAGAGCAGCATGCCCAGCACACGGGTGGCTGCATCGAGGGATGGAGAAGAGAGCAAAGAAGAGCTGGCAGAGCTGGCCAGCAGGGTGGAGCTGTTGGCTGTTGCCCTGGAAGAGCCCAAAGCTTCCATGTTGGGAAGGGAGTGTCGAAGTGATCGTGTCCCCCCAGCCCTGCCATAAGGGAGCACGGTGAGCAGTGCACAGGTCAGTGCACAGAGGGTCTGAGAGGGACCGAGACCCTGGGAGCTGCACGAGGCAGCTCAGGTCTCCATCCCCTTGCAGGAGGCCAGGCAGTTGGTGCATAGGCCTGTACATGGAGGGTCCGAGAGGGACCAAGACCATGGGAGCTCCCCGAGGCAGCTCAGGTCTTAAGCCCTGGCACGAGGCCATTCATGCAGTGCATGAGTCAGTAACTCACTGGATCTCAGGAGAGCCTCACAGGAGAGAGGGAACTTCCCCCACCATCATTTGGGACTATCAGCTGGAGGGGAAGCCCCAAAAGGGGAAAGGCTTCCTGGGTTTATTGGGGGTTTTCATTGTGGGCTATTCAAGCTGTGTTGCATCCTTGAGGGGTTCCACTGCGGTTCCAGGGTAACCCAGGTTATTCTTTTGGTTTTCCTGAGGATCTAAGTTTGTGCATCCATTGGCCTGCATCTTATATTTGCAAACTTGCACCTCTTGCTTTGTAGATTAGTATTTCATTACAGCATAAGATTGCACAACTTTTACTGAGACCTTTGCTTTCCAGATCCCTCACCGGCATCCACAGTATTTGCATAGAGTTGTATATATATTGCACATAGTTCCCATGTCTTTTATATATATATGTTTCATTTTTAACTCTTCATATATATTAATACATTTGTATATAGTTAAGTATTAAGATGTGTCCCAGCTTTATAGGGAAAGGAGGGAACTGTGTGCAGTAGGCAGTTTCACCCCATGGCACACCTGCCCTACTAACATTCCCTTCAATTGGAGAGGGGAGTACGTAATTGGGTACTACCCAGGCTACATAAGCTTTTGGGTACAACTACCCTTCATCAGGCTGAGGAAGCATTTGCAGTTGTGCTCTTCCTGGATGGAAGGAACAGTAAATCCGCTGAAGTCTGTATGCATGCAAATCTCTGCATTTATCTTATGAATCATGTGGAGGTATTTGCACACCTAACAGTGCTAATATTGTGTGGCACCCTTCAAAGGGATCTCAGGGCATCCTGGTTGAGAATTCACTGGCTTAAGGCCTAGCTGAGAATGGGACTCCAGTGTGCTGTATACTGTACAAACCTGGAGAGGTAGACTGAGAAACCCTGCCCCGAGCATCTTATAATCTAACAGACACAGGGGAGGGGAAGAGAGAGTACACCAGCACAGTGAAGGGTGCCTCACTGTGTTGAGTTAGTTGTGGGGGATAAGCATGGGCGATTGGTGCCCTCTGAGTCTGGGGGGGACACCCGCAGAAGCCACCAGTGGCATTGGCAGTGGGAGATGGCCCTGACAGGGGGGGCACATGCCCCCCCATGCCCTCTCTACCAGTCACCTATAGGGATAAGCATAACAGAAAGGAAGAACTGGGGTGAAGGAGCTGAGGGGAGTTGCAGGTGGGGGGCAGCACAGCAGAAGAAGCAAGTAGTAGCAATAGGAGGAACAGAAACTAAATATTTTAGATCTCTCTAATGAGCCCAGTCAAACACTCGGCTTACAAAGCGCATGTGTGCCACTGTGTTACCTTGGAGCTAGGCTGCCTACATTTGACTATCTGGGTTTTGATTTCTTGAGTGGGCTTTTCTCTTTGCTGTTAGTAGAACTGGGCTAGGTTATGCTTATCAAAAATCTACCCTTGTGTCTCAGGTGATTTTCCTCGGCGATGGACAAAGGTAGTACGAACCCTTGAAAACACATTTGCACACAGATGTGGGTGTCTGGTTTTTAAGCACACCAAAGAGCATCCTCAGCTGCATGTCTCTGAGTTATCCTATTATAGGAGCGTTGGACTGGAAGGGGCTTCCTAGACCATGGATCTGGCTCCTGCCTTCACAGAGTGTTGTTAATCCAGTTCGGCAGGTTTTGATTGCATTGGGTCATCATTGGTTTGAGATGGCAAATAAACTCCAGACTGGAGCTCAGAGGGTTTCAGATCCAAAAGTTCAGCAGTGAGAGAGCTGCAAAGATCCAGAGCAAGACTTCCCTGAAGATCTAAGGGCGTTTGGCTCAGAAGCCTTGGTAGGGTGTGATCATGGTAATTATACACAAAAAGTTCATTACTTAATTATGTGTAATGAGCACTCTTCAGCTACCACGCAAGGCATGCATTATCCCAGCTATTTACAGGCATCTAATCCACTTCCTTTTGTACCACATATTTTATTAGTGGCTCTACATGTCTTCTCTGAGGTGCTTTGCAGTGGTTCAGTGACCAGATTTCATCTCATTTCTTTCTGGTTGCTACCAGTCAAGCCTGTCTCACTGCAAATATTGTTCTGAGCCTTATCTCCTTCCCAAGAGTTGGGATTGCCCAGTAATCTTTCCACTTCCAATAAAAAGAGGTATTTAGCTGTATTTGTCTGAAGTCAGACAGAAGGCAGGGCAGGATGGCATTGAAAGACTACATGCAGAGAAGCATGAGCTTTCATAGGCGACGGCCGAATTCATCAGATGCTATGAATGAACTAATGGGCTCAGGGAAGATACCAGAGGCTAAATGCTTATATTTAGACTGGAAATAATTTAAGGCAGAGGCTTCTGTTCTGTTCTGTGTGTACAGCACCTAAAACCGTGCAAGGTCTCGTCCACAACTGGGGGCCTTTGGTGTTACTACAACTAAACAGTAAGTCACACCTAAGGGAATCTACTAGCATCTCTCATCATGTATGCTGGCACAAAACCATTTACTTCGCCGAACATAAAAAGTGCCATGTGGGTCAGACCAGTGGTCCAGTATCCTGACCCTGACAGTGTCGACTAGTCAAGGTTTTGGAGGCAGACTATATGGATGAAGTATGGCTGGAGTGATTAGTCCCCCTGTCAGACCCTCCCTGGCATCAACCAGTTTTGGCCTATGTTAGAAGACACATACCTGACTGCTTCACTTAATAGCTCCCAATGGAGCTGTCTTCCACAAATTTGTCTTTATAAACCTGATTATGCTATCTCTGGCTCTGCAACCTCTTGTGGCAATGAGTTCCCCAAGTTAACTGTAGACTTAGTGGAAAAAAAAAATTGCTTTGGTTTATTTTATTACTGCTTTTAAGCTGGAGTCACTCCTCATACACCCCAATTGTGAATGACTGGAGAAACCTATCCCCAACTTTCCAAATACATGTAGAAAAAAATTGGGATTTCCTCCATGTCCTGAAGTGCTTTGTCTTCGGTGGCTTTAAATCTGATCCAGAAAACAGGCCACTTTTGCTTTTGTGTCTGACCCACTGCGGGGGCGGGGGGGTCTGTGTCTGGCAGTCCCCTTCTCTCCTTGCCTAGTCAGGTGTGGGCACCATACAAAAAAGAGTCAGCAGATAAAATCAGGCAACTCTACATCAGCGGATGATGTCTTGTGCAGAATCCCAGCTTCATGGCTTGAGCATCACTGTTGTCCTCTGGGAAGGTTGAATTTTCACAGACACCCCCCCCCCCCAGATAAATGCAAGCCAAAAAGCAATGAGAAATGCACCCCATAATTTATCAGGAAAAATGTTGCCTTGGGCATACCCCCATTTGCCTGTTCAGGTCAGCCTCTCCAAATAGACTACATCTCCCACAATGCACCACAGGGATTTGTCCCCTCTCATCATGACATGCCATTGTGTCTCAATAAGGTGGGAGAGGTCAGTGCATTCTGGGAGTTGTAGTCCTACCAGACAGCCAAGCTTGTAGATAAGCGTGGAGCTAGATACACAACATTGGATGGCAGCTCCCGTGAGATGCCGAGGTGATGTTTACAGATGGAAATGTTCACTTTCTCTAGTTTCCCACCAGAATGTCAAATATTGTTACAGAGAAAGGAACCCACTTTCCAGCCACCCTTGGTGTCACAGGCTTGTGTCGAACCTCTGCACTGGGCTGAATTTCACTCTTCAGTTACTTAGTAAAATGCAGTAGATGCACTTGTCTGCACTATAAATGGAAGGGGTTTGGTTTCCTTGGCAGATCCCAAAGAGCAAGCATAATCAAATGTAAGTTCCTAATAGCAGTTAAGAAATTGTATCACATTAAGTCCCTAAGGCTTTTGAACAGAGCTGCTGATCCAATCAATTAAGCTCCAAGGATAATCTCGAAAATCCAATGCGATGGTACCTCCGTGATTTATAGACATGAATACTGCGTCTCCCACATGCCAGCACAAACTAGCATAGCTCAGTGGGATTTTCCTGGTGTAAACAAAGGGAAAATTGGATGCGTCTGCCCAGCCAGCCAAGCATGAATCCAATCACAAGCAGGTAAAAAGATAAACCAGGCGGCTGCTTTAAAAAGGCAGATTTTGGGGAACAACATACAGCAGAGGACACCGTGCAAATCAATTCAGCAGGTTTATTAGCCAGTGGACTATACACGTTTCATGCAGACTGTGAGTTTCTTCCAACTCCCGCTCAGGACAACGTGCTTCTCTTCATGTGGGTTGGTCTTGTACTAAGGTACTTGGTTCCTGGTCTGTAGCACCGGTGGTTTTATCAGAGGTCCTGCAAGCAGAAAAAGAGAATCATTCTGCAGCTGTTTAGATGCAGCAGGTAATGCCGGGCTAGAGAACACCTCCCCCAGACTGCAATGAATCTCTGTACTGTGCATCCATTTATTATATGCCCAATAAATGATTCATAGGCCGTCAATAGTGATGGATCCTGCTCTCACTTAGGAGCTGATCCAAACCCTTTTAAAGTCAATGAAGGTCACTCCATCAACTTCGCCGGGCTTCAGATAGCACCTAATTCCATCGGTTCGTTCTGGGTTAGCACATGACTAAGACCAGGTTCAACCAAGCTACAATAAACGCTGCCAATTGATTGTAACCTGCGTCAAAAGCCGAAGAGCACCTTGCTGACGAACCGTGCCACAAACAAGCAGTGTGTTTCCCTGCAAAGCTGGCAATGAATGCTGGTGAAAAGCATCTAAGGGAGCCACACACTATTAACTCAGGTGTGCATGGTTTATGGTGAGGTCCTGGAGGAATCTGGATGCGGTTGGGTCCTGCCATACGGTTAAAATGTTGGTATTGATTAGAGAGCTGTGCGGCTGGCGTACATCAGCAAAGCTGCAGCGGCCTCAGCACCAGCATCCACCAGCTGCAAACCCAAGATGAGAGGGACTTGGAGTTGTTGGTTGGTTGAGGAAGGGACCAGGAATGCTTGGGACTGGAAGGAAATGTGCCCTTGGAAGTGGAAGAAGAGAAAAGAGGTTTGCGGGACTGGAGGCAAGAGCAGAAAGCGTTTGGGTTGGGGCAGGGATCAAGTAGGATGCTGGAAAAAAATGAATCCACAATGGCTGGGATGGAAATGGGGGGGGGGATAGGAGCATGTAGGTGTTAGGAAAGGATTTCTGAGGGCCAGTAGAAAAGACCCCAGGTGACATTTAACATGACCGCTGTCACCTGATGGCTGCTTTCCCCATCTTAAGGAATCAAACCGGCTTTTGGAAGGAGATTCATACACAGGCCTCAGGTTTGTGTGAGGACTGATTACCATTCAGGCATTAAACACAGAGTCTATTTGCATCTAATGACTTGCCGGCGTGACCGTAGTTACAGTAACGTCTCAGCCACCCAAACCCAGTGCACTTCTGGCAGACAGCTTGTAAGAGGGACTTTCCCTGCAAGAGCAGAGCATTTTAGGGTGCACCAGTGCACAGACTGGATCAGAACCAGGGTTATCTGACCTTCATATGCACCGGGAGGGAGGATTTGCTGCTGTAATGTATTGTGAAAAGGGGCCTGCAGGCCCTACTTCCCATGGGAGGTCTCCGGAGCATCCTCTGGGTAGGCACGAGGTGATAGTTTGGCTGATTTCCAGAAATGGGGTATGAGCCAGCTGAATCCTTTCCATCTTCTCATTTCTGAGAGATGCCCCCTCATAGGAGACACAGACCCACAGCTCCTCCCTTAAGTGATTCACCCCAAGGGCCTGATGCCATTTCTGCTCCTCCTGGGACCCTCACTGGGGACTGCCACCGCAAAGCAGAGCAGGTCCCTTGAAATGGTTGTGAGCTAGGGGAGCCCTGGGCACAGGCCAGTCTGCTCATGGTGCTTATGGGCGCACCTAGCACTGCATGAAAGCAGCTCCGTTGCATCCATACTGGCGGGGACCGCGTGCAGAGGGCGGGTGTGCTGTGTTTTGCTGCGGTGCCTCCCAGTGCGTGTTTTTAGAGGCTGAAGTCGTCTCCCCGTCAGCGCTGCATCGGTGCAAGCGCCCGCATCCCTCGTTGCACGTGTGCGGAGCCCCCCTCCTCCTGCAGCGGGGGGGTCTGGTGTCCTCGGCCCCTCCGCAGTTCTTTTCTACCCTGCTAAGACCACCAGGGTTTGGCAGACGGCTTTAGGCTGCAAACACCTCTCCGCTGGGAACGGGGCGGGGGCCATCCACTCTTTTCGCATAAGGCATCGAATGGCCGTGAAGCTTGGCGTCACACAGCAGGAGCCTGCTGTGAATCAGCCTTGTGAAGGGAAGAGGGTCTGTCTCCCATCACCCCCCCGGGCCTTCACTGGCATTTTGCACAAGAGACTGCAGTAAGAATAATGATGCGCCTGTTGCAAGCTCATTCAGTCCAGGCACAAAGTGGGAGGGTGGAGGGGTCTGCATGAATTCCCTGGGGAATCCCACCTCCAGGACAAAGGAGGGATTACACTGCTTCTGCTGGAAGAACAAAACAGCCCCCTCCTCACCCCATCCCAGGCCTCCTCCTGCACACAGCAAGTGCTTGGATCATGCCTGGCGGCTGTGTGAGACGCGTGCCAGGAGGGTGAAATCATGGGAACAAAAGGTGGACGGAAAGACAAGTCAGGTCCTGAAGTAATATAACATCTATGTAGATGAAATTATCACATCCTTATTGCCTCAGGTAGGCAGGGCATTTGTTGGAGGGCTTTGCAGTTTACAAGGGACCGTACGCAACAAAAATATATCATCCGACACAAGCAAAGTGTCTGCCAGGTCACGGCAGCAGTTCATTAGATGGCATGCAAGCGGAACAACGGGCATGCTAATGAATGGATGGATTTTAGGCAGGATCTTATAAGAGATCTGGAAAGGCATGTGGGGTCTACTTTGAAACCATCGAGCTTAACCATAAAATGGCGTTTTGTGTTTTAATTGCGCTGAGTGACCGTGTTTCTCACCTGCATTACACAGAGTTTTCTCTTCCTTAGACTCCATCAATAGGGATAATGCCAGGGATCTCACTGGGGTTCCTGGCTTGCACTTGATAAATGGGATTAGCATGGCCTACAGCTATTCTGTTATGAGCAGGTGTCACACCGGCAGCTACATCTGGTGTTGGTAGCTAGTGGCTGGAGGGAAACAATCTGGCTCTAACAACGAATGAATCACTTAGGGTAAATCACTGATGCCCAGAGCCTGAAAGATGCTTAGGTGCCTAAACACCACTGGCTTCAAAGCAGATACTTCGGAGGAGTTAGGCCTTAACTTTCTGGTGCTTCAGTGCCAAAATACCCACCTCTGTAGAGTGCTTGGAGATGGCTGGAGGAAAAGTAGCTAGGTCAGTATGAATAGCTGCGAGTAAGCAAATGCAAGAAGAAAAGTTGCATTTGATTCCTGCCCCCTCAAAAGCACACTGTGGTCATCCATGGTCTTGCTCTTTAGGAACAGGGTCCTTCAGCCAGATCCAGGAAAAGGATATAGGTGCCTGAAGTGGTGCTGAGACCTAAATCCAATATTGCAGTCCTGAAAAACTCCAGCTCAGCAGTTGTTGAACCCTGGGGAGGCCTACTCTCTGTCCAGACCTCAGCTTTCAACTTTCAGCTCCTTTGGCATGTGCTTGTGTGTGTTCACAGGACTGTTTTGGTCTTCAAAGGGCTGAACCCATTTCGTACCTATACCCTGACTGGGAAGCGGACTTGCAGCATGACTCTCCATCTCTTTCCTGAGACGACTTTGGTAGGCAGTCAATGAAAATGCCATCACACCCCTACTGGATGGGGCTCCACACCAAATAAAAGAAGTGGCTGGCATTTGGGGTTCAGACAAACAAATGACAATGTGCAAAAAGGGAATGGGAGTTGAGGAGAAGGTTTACCGCATGCCAGCTTCTTGGTGGAAACGACTTGGTTTGTCCACTCATATCTCACAGGAGCTGGAAACTAAGCCATGGTAGTCTAGCCTTGTTTCATTCATGCAAATCCACTCTTCTTTTAACTTGGTATAATATATTCACCCTTCATTTTAAAAGAGCCTCTCATCCCTTCTTACACAACAGCCTTGTGGTTAGGCTGGTTAGTGGGGGTGCAGAAGACCAGAGTTCAAGTCTCTCCTCAGTCTGAAGGGATTCAGAAGTACCTCCCCTACCTTGTGGTAGGTTTGTTCACCCACAGGCCTGAGGCTGTTTCACCTCTTCTATTGATAATAAGCCAACGTGAAGAACAAAAGTCAAGATTTGTAATGCCAGAGAGAGAGGACACAAGTCAATAGTCGATTGGCCAAGGCACCCACTTGGGAGTGTTTAGACCTCTTCTAGTTTTTGCCCCCTTCTTTTTAAAACAAAGGAGGGGACAATTCTTTCTGTGCAAAGATGACTAGATGAGGAGGTAGTTACCCCCCACTCTTCAGTCTCCCACACCCCGAGTGGGTACCTTAGGCAAATTGGGTAAATGCCCAGCAACACCTCCTGCTATCTCTTGTGGGGTGGGGGAGGCGTGGTCTGCACTGATGCAGAGGACATGCACCGATTACATCCTCCGGCTCAGGGCCTGCACGTGAGACAGGTGAAGATGTCCTACTGCGTGAATGCTGAGCGTGCTTAGTTGTGAGATGGGGCCGTGCCGCTCAGCGCTATGAGGATGTAGCTGCTTGTACCCCTGCCTAGCAGCAAGCACTTTGGGGCTTGTAGGGGGACTTTTTCAGCAGAAACTTAGACACTGAACAATGTTAGATGCCCTCAGACCAGGCCAGAGGTACTGTGAATGGCAGGGGCATCAAAAATCTCCCTTGGGACTCCAGTCCTAAATAAGTGAGGTGAATAGCTGTGTCCCTAAAGCCATCCCCTCCACACAGGTCTCCACCTTCTCTTGCCTTCAACCCTTCTGACCTCCCCGGGTGCCTCTCTGCCTTTACTGTTTTAAGTTTAGGTGGCTAGATGTTATATTCTGGTGCCAGTGAGTTTTGATTCCTGAAGGAGGCATTTCCACTGGTGACTGGCAGGCTCCTATTGTTCAACTTCAGATCTTTAGTCACGTGCTGCTATCCTGGGAGAGCTAACTACATGCTGTGGGCTCAGCAGCATATCCTGGCTGCACTGGGAGGTCTGCCCACGGTAAGAATTTGGGCAGGGAAAGTGAATCAGCAAGAACATGAAAGCACCGTCTCCATACTCCTCCGAGGATAATTAATTGTGTGATCCTGTATGAAATCAATTATTTGGAGGCTTGATGAAAAATGGTGGCTATGCTGTTTCCCTGCCCAATGTGTCTTTTGACTATTTTCTAAAGGCATCTGACCTATTCATTAGCCCCCAGGGCTCCTTCTGTGCATCCCAGCTCTTCCCCATCACACACGTTATTGGAGCCAAGTCTTCAACTCATGTAAACTGGCCATCACGGAGTAGATCTCATGGAAATTGGCCATCACGGAGTAGACCTCATGGATATTGGCCATCACGGAGTAGACCTCAGGGATATTGGCCAACACGGAGTAGACCTCATGGAAATTGGCCAACAGGGAGTAGACCTCAGGGAAATTGGCCAACCCGGAGCAGACCTCATGGAAATTGGCCATCACGGAGTAGACCTCATGGAAATTGGCCATCACGGAGTAGACCTCATGGAAACTGGCCAACAGGGAGTAGACTTCAGGGAAATTGGCCAACACGGAGTAGACCATCAATGCAGCTCCTTCAGTTTCCAAGAACCAGACCTCTAGTCCTTTAAAGCTCTCTCATTCCATTATCTTGGCCTGGCATTGATTAAACATTTCCTCCTCCCCACTCCATTTAGCCTAAACCCATGTTAGGCGCTTGTTAGGTCTTATTTCTTGTAGAGATTTATTGATTTGATTGAGTCCTCTGTGTGCTAGGGGTTTTACACAAGAGGGGGGAGATAGCATCCCTGATCCAAAGAGAGTACAATGTAAAGAGACAATGTACAGAGAGCAATGGGATGCCACGAAAGGCAGGAAATTAAGGGACGATATTTAGCATGTGCCTTTTTTGCATGTCAGAAGGGACCATCAACATCATCTGAATGACTATAGCAGGAGAGTCTCTTTCCTGATCTTGCCACTGGTTCCTATCCTGCCCCCAACCCTTCGCTGCACTCCCAGATAAGAGCCCTCTTTTCCTGACATCAACCACCCAACCCTTTAGGGTCCAGCAACACCAGATTACTGCACAATGTGGCTGCAGTTCTCACTCCAGGAGGTGAAAGATAGTTCGTTCCTTCCTCTTTGTTTCAGTGATGGCTGCAGTCCAGCTCTGTCAGGTATTGCTCCTGCAGTGAAGTCAGACCGACCAGCCAGGTCCTAAGCTCTGCTGCTCACCCAGGAAGATCAGGAGGCTTCTCCCCTTCTTTCCATCCCTGTGGTTGCTCCCTGTATTGCAGAAGTCGGTACTGAACAGAAAGCAGCCAGCCCTAGGCTGTTTCTGTACCTTGCACGCAGGTACCTTCCTTCTCCACTTACCCATAACGCCTGCCACCAGAGCTGAGCTGGCCCAGGGCCAGTCAGCAGTACTAAGGAGAGAGCTTCACCCCGCTGGAACAAGGGCCAAGGTGTGACTCCATCACAATTCAGCGCCAGCTGTGCTGTGGGGCCACGTACCTGTGCTCTGGCTTTTTCCATCAGGACAGGCACTGCTGTCCTCCAGACCCCAGCCGTCCTGGTTGTGATCTCTCTGGGGCTTCTGCTAGCCCAGCTTCTCCTTTCACTGCAGGGTGCTCTGATGTTTGCAGAGGTGGCTTTTCCATGTGGCTCCCGCTGTTCTAGGAGACGCCGTCCTTTGACATCAGTCGCTGGGGGGTCGTCTCTAGCTCCCTCTGCCCTTCTGGGCTTTCATAGACATAGACTTTCATAGACATTAGGGCTGGAAGGGACCTCGGGAGATCATCGAGTCCAGCCCCAGAGCTCACTCTTATCTTCCATAACTCACAGGGCTGGATGCTCCCATGAAGTCCCTAGTGCCTGGCGCTCGCAGCCAGGGTAAGCCAGAGGTTCGACCAGCTCTGCAAAAGCAGATCTTCCCGCTCCGACGGAGGATAAATCCTACTTAGGAGACAAAGGCTGCTGACTGGGATTCCCCGGTAAGAAAGAGGCATGTGGGGAACAGAAACACAAGCAAAGCCAAAAGCCGATAAGAAATAGCAACAAGACAAACTGCAGTGACTAGGACGGGCAGACGATGTACTTGCTGACTCGAGACACGGGGACGGACGCTACACAGAGTAAGGTGAGAGGCACAGGGCCATTGAGGAGTCACTTCTACTTTATTCTGAATTATACAGGCAAAGTAAAGCCCAGAACACGCTTACAGTTGGCGGGAGACGAGACAGGAGCCAGGCAGCGGGTTAGTGGGGGAAGACGGGGCTTGGAGGTGCCTTTTCCATGAGGCACCTAAAGAAGACACAGTGCAGGGCTGCGGCGTGGGACAGACTCAACACCTGCACGACCAACATGCCAAAGCGGGTGAGTGGGTGAAGACTACAGAGTGAGCATGGAAGAGGGAGAGGCCTTGAAGGCCAGAAGGGCAATTTCACACTTAAGTGAGAGAAGAGAGGCGAGGTGGGATCCTGGAGGTGATGCAGCACGGAAAGGAAGCCAGCGTCGAAACTCAGTGCCGCAGCTGGAGCGGGCCGGTCAGCGGTGGGAGTCGGAGCGCGTGTATGTGGCAGCGGCCTTCCTTTTCCGTGAAGAGCAGGAGAAGCATAGACAGCCGTGAGAGGAGATCTAGGCTCGTCCCAGCTGGGAGAAGTCGCCGTGAGCCAGGTAATCCACCAGCACGACGGGAAAGCCCACCGGGACGCACAGAAAGGCAGCAGTGATGCAGAGCCCTGTCCATTCAGATCTGCCGCAGCCCGTCCGCAAGCCACCCTCCAGGTCTCCTGTCACGTGGAGCCCTTTGCCATTGCAGTGCAAGCCCCAGCTGTGAAAACGGGCTCTCAGGACTGAAGCACTGTTCAGCTTCACGAGGAACCTAGCGAACGCCCGTACGGCAGGATCCTTGGCCCCGGTGCAGTGAACGCAACAGGACTCACCGATCCGGTGCCGTGGAGCTTTGCTGTCCCTGCTGTGAGGACATGCAAATGCCACAGTAATGTCCCCAGAGGGACCAGAAGCAACTTGCATGCAGGACTGGGTGGACCATCACGGGAGCTGGCAACAAGGTGGTTTCAGGAGCTGAGCATCTTCTTCCCCTTTCTCTTCCTTATGCCTTTGAGTTAAACGAAAGCTTAAACCAATGTGTACCGAAAGCAATTTTCACCTTAAATGTTTCTTAAATGTGTCACCTAACTTTACGTCTCCTCTGCCATCGTCTTCTGAAAGAGCCCAGTTGTTTCCTTCCTGTGGGTCACTCCCGCAGCAGAATCTCTGCAGGAAGCTGGTGCAAAAAGGTCCTTTCAGTCGACAGAAATCTCGCCCTCCCAACTAAATGAAGGTCACCACGTCTGCAGCTTGGTGCGTGGTCACCTGCAAGAGAAATCAATGGTGTTTACAAGCAACCATCCTACTTCCTAAAGGGCCAACAGTCAGCAAGTATCAGGCGTTCACTACCTGGGCCTGCAAACCTTTGCTCACGTGCAGCGTGGGATTACACAAGCAAAGCAGGATGTGCACAACAGAGCCCTTAAATGCACAGCTAAATCAGACTTACCATGTTGTTACTGGAAAACGGTGCTTAAGGTCCAGCTGAGGTCTAGTGTCTCAGAGCTGTAGGCAACAGCATTAAGGATGATACTCCTAGCACTCAAAACTACCGTGTCATCCCATCCATACTGGGGACCGGTTCCTCTTCCTTGCAGCTCCTTTTCAATTTCTGATGTTGTAGCGATTGAAAATGGATGGTTGAAAACAAATGGTAACCCTAAGGTGCTGGGAGACATTTGCCTCAATATTCCTAGTCTCTTCTGCAGCAGCAGATGCAGTAATATATCCTACCGCCGCGGCTACTGAGACATCTGGGTAGGGCTCATACGTCAGCCGGTAAAATATCCATTTCAGGTAACTTTGACCTTGGTGTGACAGCCAGAGATGGGGGGTGACAGCTGAATAAATCTGGTTAAGCTTTTCAAAGATGGCTTGGAGATAGCGGTCCACAGCAAAGCATTAGTCAAGCTCTGCTTTCTCAGGCAGGCAACAGTGAAGCCAAATCACACGTATTTTGGCAGATTTAACCAAGCGCATGATTTTCTGACCAAAATAATGATAGTTCAAAGCCAGCCTCGGACTGTGTTGGCTTTTGGAGGTGTGAGGCTGGGTATTCAAGTTAACATTGACCTTTGGTAGCTTTAACATACACATTGCAATATTTTTCAAGAGCATGTTGCTAAAACAAGTTCAGGTTTAATAGCAATCCTCATTCCAGGCTTCTCCACATCACAAGCACCCTACAAAGCATTCAGTCCCTTTTGAGTAACACTTACCTTCCTAGCTTTGTACAGACATTAAGCCTTGCAGCACCCATATGAGATAGCAAAGCTTCATCAACAGGAAGTAACTTGCTCGGGGCTACAGTGTGAGTCGGTAGCAGAACTGTGATGGGATGCCAGAGGCCCTTGACACTCAAACCTCTATTCAAGCTACAGGCGATGCTGCCCCATAAAACTATCTTGTCTCATCACATAGTCAGATTTTGACGTTTAGAGCAAATTCTCAGGACAGCAGAGTGACAGTGCTGTGTTTTCCAACACTGAGTGTTTCTGGGGGAGCTCCCCTATGTCCCTGTTGAAATGCTAACCGCAGGGGCTCACCTGTTGTATGGGATCCTTGACTGGCTAGATCAGATCATACATAGCACCTAAGTCCCAGACCAGGCTTTTAATTTGGTATGATAGCAGGAGCTAATAGGCATTGCTTTCTTGTGCGGAGAAGGACTTTCACAAACAAACTCCTCCAACGTTCATGCTCTGAACAATGCAAGTTTGTGTCACTGGACTACCAGAGATATGCCTTTGAAAATGGTAAAAATGAGCAGTGGTCACCTTTAGAGGAACTGGATGCTTTGAAATGTGGCTGGTTGTTATGCATAACCTGTGAATGAACACAGATTCGTGGCGTGTGTGTGTTTCTGGGATGGTGCTGAATGCGGCAGGTCACCGTAGCAGATTGTAGACAAGGCAGCAATGTAAACTCTTTACTTATACTGTATACTAGCACACTAATATGGATTTGGGTAAAAATGAGCTGGTTTCTCATCTGAACTAAATCAACGTACTTGCATAGAAGTCCACGCAGTTGTGTCGAAACAGAATAGCTGAAGATTTGTCTTGCACACAGACAGCGCTTTCCAGCTAAGGTTTGGGCCCATTATGGTAATACAGAGCCCACTAAAAAAGAAAATAAAATCAGAGGGGAAAATAGTGAGGGCAGAAGCTTGCAGATCCGGGAGGGAGAAGCAGAATGACAATTTCTGCCCACAATTTGAAGTCAAATGCCATCAATTCTGTCATCTAATCTTTCCCCTTCCCCCCAGCTAATAATCACCATTAGGTTATATGAATACCCTTACTTTGCTCTTTCACCGCAACTTGTGCTGGAAGCATTTCATGGGCATGTTCCAAAATGCATGTTTAACCCTTTAGCAACAGGACTCACGGTTGCAAATGGTCAGCACAAATGGTCTGCAATGCCAGATTTTTCTACCTACAACGTGCCTCAGAAAAAAATCCACGTGTTGGTTTTAAGACAGAGAATGAAAAGGTGGTCTTTCCTTGTAGTAAATAGTTAATTGAGTAGCTGGCTCATTGTTCTGCTCCACGTGAGTCCTGTGCAGCTTTTATGTTCACTTGTGCCCAGTATGTGCCAGAAACGACTCTAGCCATATTCTGAGCTATGATTTCCAGCAGCTGGCTTTTGGGGGGAAAGGTGCATGTTATTGGTGATAAAATACAGTACTCCCCCAGCTAGTATTTTATAAACCAGGGGTGGGCAAAGTCTGGCCTGGAGACCGGATCGGGCCTGCAGCTGCTGGGAAATGGAGTCCAGCCTCTGGCCAGGTCCATCACTTTGCCCACCCCTGTTATAGACCCTACTCCAAAATTAATTCAGCTTTGTATAGGCTTCCTTATTTCATCTCCTCATTGCTGCTTATCCCCACAGGTGAGACAACTTATGAATGGGCACCATCTTTTTCCAATAGATGGGCACGATGATCAAGCGCTAGTTGATGTGGATCAAGCACTGGTTGATGTGGAGCAAGCACGGGTGTCACAGGTATGGCTGTGAGGTTCGGTGCTTATGGCTGCAGATGTGCCATGGAGCATTCACCAACCACATAATTTTCTTTTTATGTTATCATGCTGGAACGCTCCGCTGCACAAGGTCAACTGATGATGATGGAAAGACGCCTCATTCATGCCAACGGGCCAGAAGTGGCTTTGTTGGGGAAAAGTGCTAATAGTGAAGTCAACACACTTTGGCAAGATCCTTTTCCTCGTTGGAACAGGTTTTGCCACCCTTGCCAAGTCAGGTGAACAACAGCAGGGTGTGAAGTCCACCTGCAGGGATGCAAAGCGTGAACCCTTTGCTCACCTCAACGTGAAAACCAAACTACCTATTCACATGACTTCACTGTCCATCTTCACCTGTGCTCATGGTTAGCGCTCTGTTCCTGCTTATGTTATAGTGGCATAAAGACTCAGCCTGCGGCATCTCTGTTATCTCTACGACATGAAACTCATGGCTTTCCCGCTGTCAAACTGCTTAATATAGGAAAGGGTGCTTCCTTCACTTACTCCGTTGTGCTGCTTATCGAGAAAACGAGATCAAGGAGGTGGTGTTCGTCTTCAGCATTTATTTATCATTGGAAAAAAAACCCCTTTGAGCAAGCAAAGATCACAAGCACGTCACAATCAATTGGCTATACATTAATAGTTTTTGTCATTCTCATACTAACAGCAAGAATGAAATAGCACCGAGAGGTGGTGTGCTCAACACATTACAAGAGACAATTTGTGATATGCAACCAAACCCAGGCCACAAAATATTAATTAGACACTTCCTATCTGCCATCAAGAGTATGTTGAATTCTTGGGGTGGGGGGAGAGGGATTGGTTAGGAGGGGATACCACGTATTTACAGCAAAAAACATTGCAGATGAGGAGGCAGGTGGTTGATTATGCAAAGCAGTTGGAAAAAGCAGCTCAGTCCGCATTTAGCACCGTCTTGCAAAAATACAACAAAGAAATACAATGAAAATGAGGAAGCAAGCAGTCAAAGCAGAGGACCTCTTCCCAAAGGAGAAAGCAAACATTTTTTTTATATATATATATATATATGTGTGTGTGTGTATATATATATATATTTCTATTATTTTACATGGAAAGCAAAACATTATTACAAGTTTGCAGTGAAACAGAACCAGCTCTGTGGTAGCTGGAAACACAAGTACACCATCAGAGACCTCTCTTGAAATTAAAGTGACAAGCTTTGTATCAACATGAACTTGAAACAGCAAAGATGTTTGTCTCCTTTCTAATAGTGGGATGGGGATTAATCGTGGGGCAGGTATATTCATGTAGAATTTCATCCTAAAACCGGATTTGACTATAGTTCCTAGTACTAATCTTTGTGATTGCTATACGGTGCACTTGGATGTATGCACAGAGCCCCCAGTAGGGATGCAGCTGCTGCACTGAGGGCATGTCCATGCTATGGCAGTAGTGTGCCTTGTCTGAGATTGTCCCAGGCATGGGCCACCCGCTTGATGTCACTCACCTGCTCCAAACCTAAAAATATGCCGATGGGAATGTTTCAGGATTGTCACCGGTGGGTGCTGTCAAGCATGTCAGCGACTGAAATCTTAAGTGCAGGGAGAGATGGGCACCCCAGAAAGTCCTCACAGGAGTATGATTGGGTTTGGTGTGGGTAGAGCACGCTTGGGAACAGCATGGGTTGGGACACTACTACCAGAGTGCACAGAGCCCCTTGGACATAAAATCTGGCCGGTTAATGGGAGCTGTTGAGGTCAAACCTTGGGGTATGGGCATAGGAACAATTTCCCACAACACAAAAAGGGGTGGACATCACCTGCCCTGTGAAGTCGTCCATGTGGATGCCCTTATCTTGCAGTAGATGAAAGCTAACTGTGATGACTTCTCTCTCTTTCACAGAGGGCCACTGTGGTTTAGCTTCCACTTACTGCAGAGAAGATAACACAGACCAGCTGATGTGCGATAAAATCTTGTCCTCTTTTTTCCCCCCCGGTATATTTTCCTCTTATGCCCATACCCTTGGTCCCACTAAAGTCAAAGGTAAAATTCTCATTGACTTCAAGATGATTGGGCATTTTGTGGAGCGTTACTTTGGCATGCTATAACTAAGGGCAAAAAGAATGGTGACGCTCTCTGCAGGGACTTCCTCTTGTAAGCTGAAACCAGTGTTTCTGGCTACCATCAACCATCTCTATGTTTTGCTGCCTTTTTCTACCTGCTCTGACACTTCATCGCCCTTGCTGCTGCTGTGCTATATCCTGAGATAAGAAGGCATGTTACTGAGAGGTGTAAAGGGGAATGGAGGCAACTCTCGAGATGCTGAAACCCTGCAGCACCTTGGAAGCTCAGTTCTCTTAGAAGAGCTAAGAGATGGGCACTTGGATGCGAGGAGCTGTTCACTGCGCTACCTTGCACGGGTTCAGCATCAGCCTGCGCTGAGCCACCCTGCACTCAAAAACAGATCGGAGGTTTGTAGGTAAGTCATGTCCACGAGGTTTCCGAGCCCTAGGTTTCAATGGCTGTTATGAACAGGTCTGTGAGGTTCTCCATGAAGTGTGCATGCATGTCAGAAATGCATTACATTCGCAAATATTTTACTTCTCGGAGGATTTCCCTGGTGTCCTCCAAAACGCTGGAGGTATGTGTGAGAGTGTGTGTGTGTGTGCGCGCGCGCACACGTGTGTGTGTGTATCTACATGTATATATATTTTCCACATACACATCCTATTTCATACTAACAGGTCTAACACAGCTAAGCTTAGAAATACACCACTGAATTCAGAACATGACACCTACTTTATACTCAAAGCTTCAGGCTGTTATTATCACAAGGCAAACAGGACACATTGCACAACACACTAAACTCTGCATTTACTCATTACTCAGGCCAAGAAAATTCACTCGGGGGGGGGGGCTTCCCTAGACTTCCTCTCAACCCTCTACAGTGGTGCCCATCTTAATTGCTCAAAGATACCAAGATTTAGATTGCAAAAACTGAAACCGGCACCCTCTTCCAACCCTGCTCCATCCTCTACAGCTTACACCTAACATCGTCTAGCAGGAAGACATTTCTCTCTCGAACATCTTTCAGGCATTGAGGTTTTGGAGCTCTTGCCTTGCAAACCCCCTTCCCCACCTGTCTGGGCTTTGCGAATCTGGGAAGCTGGATTGAAGCGCTGGGGCCACGGCGAGAAAGATTAGCCAAGGCCCACAAGTCTCAACTCCTGCACCTGCTCCATGAGTTTATCATCAGGTAGTTCAACAGCTCAAGTTGGTCAACCTCAGCCCGTTCAAGCAAGCTGCTTAGCTCTTTCTGTGCCCCTTGAATCCAAGAACCAACTCCTGAGGTCTATATTCTGGTCTTGACTGTCAGCTGGTAGAAATCCAAGCAGTTCCTCACATTAATTGGTGCTGTGCCAATTTGCACGGGCTGGGGAATGGACTATTTGTGTAGACTGACTCCCAATTCACCCTGACATTGGGGGACAAGTTAAAAGAGTAAAGGCACGATGAACCCAGAGTGGAGACCTCAGGGGGTTGTCCAAGTTGGAGATTATGGCCCCCAACAACTGGCTCTGTTAGCACATATGAGAGCCAACATGAACTGTAACAGGTAGATATATTCAAAACAACTGTGACCGCGGCATTAGTCTAGCAAACAATAGTGACTTGCTCCATTCTAGTTACAATAAGGCCATATCTGCATATCGACTCTGTTCCTAACACCTATTCTTAGCTCTTGTGGTGTAAACTATCCATTTGCCCCTAGCAAAAAAAGGAAGAATTCAGACCAAGCAAAGCAGGAAGAACAAAACACAAACCCTGGAAAATGAGGGGGAAGGACCATCTGCAGGTAACATGCTCTGACCTGAAGCCCTGTCAGAAAATCCTTGTAGCAGCTGGACTTTCCTTCTGCACCTTACTTCACATTGCATCCTCCTAGAAATCAGATTTCCAGCTGGTGTAAGCAGATGTGGCTCCTCTGGCTTCAAGGGAACTCAATCCACCTAGACCAGCTGAAGATCTGGCCCAACACATGAATTACAAAGCATCTAATCCTGCATCAGACTTGGACAACACTTCCACCATCTCCAAGACAAATGCTGCTCCTAGTCACAGTGGGGTAAATTAGGAGTCACTCCACTGACTTCAGCGGAGTGACTCCAGGCTTACAGGGATGTCATATAAAGCCTGATCCAGTGAGATGCCAAGCACCAGTCCTACCCTGTTGACATGAGTGGTAGTTGCCAGAGCTCAGCATCCCCAAGAGACACTCAGCCTCATGGGATCAGGTCCTGGGAACAAAATGTAGCTCATTCCCTGTGTCAACGGGATCGATGGCAGCTTGACCTGATCAGAGCACTGGAGGATCAGGCTCAAGGAAAGGGACAAGCCTTTGAATACATCTGCAGTGCGCAGTTAATTGAAAATCTTTGTAATCCTACAATCCTCTGTGCATCCTACCCTCCTGCTGCCTCTCCTCCTCTTTCTGCAGAGATCCATGTTGTGCAGGCAAAGCAGAAAACCTGACCTCTGAAAGGAGGAGTCTTAATCCTCCTTGGAAATAAAACATGAAAGCTTCTAATACAATCAGAACAAAAGCAGATTAGAAGCCTCTAATTAATTTTGTGGCCTTTATTTAATAAAAGAAAGAAGGGGAAGGAAGAAAGAAAAGTGCAGTGAAATTTACTCTTTCGCCTCAGCCAATTTATTGTTCATCTCTTTACTTTTCTCCTTGTCCTCTGGCTTTGTCCCGCTGGAGCTCTCCGCGCTCTTTTTCTTGGCAGCCCGGCCAGATGCGATCTGCTTGTCTTTGGCCTTTTTCAGGGGTTTATGGCTTGCTGTTGTCTTTTTTGGTTTGGAAGGCTGAACGCTAGGCTTCTCCACCTGCAGGGGTGTGACATACAAACCACCGACAGAGAGAAACACAAGGAAAGGTGGAAAACAGGATTTAGATCGAAACAGCAGCAGAGACAGCAGTATTCATCTATTTATTTATGTCAGGGCAGTGGGCATTTGAACTGGCGCTGAGTACAGAGACTCAGACCCCTCAGTAACATAAAGGAGGCAATGACTTTGAAGTCAACGGGGCTGAACTACTTTACACCAGTGGACAAGGGATGATGTGAAATCATCTCTCACATCCACCACCTCCTGAGAGATGATGTGAAAGCCACTAAGCTAAGAACACGTCCTTCTTTGCTCCGTGGTCTTTGTTTAAGGATCCCCGCGATGTCCTTGCTCATTAGGTCTCAGTTACCAGAACAACCTATACAGCAGCTGCCAGGGGCTACCTAGTGAAATAGGACTTTTGTGTCATCTGTTGGACTCTTCAGTACTAAGGAAGCCCAGCAGGATGGAGTGATGCTTTGGGTATGCCCACAGCGCGTCCCCAGTGCATTCAGAGAGGAAGCATGCCTCACCTGCACGCTGCCGCTCACATGCAGCAAACCTGGAAATGCAGCGGTGAGGCTGTCCGAAGGGCATCCCCTGTGGCAGCTGCTCTCAAGCGTGGTGGAAATGGAGTGATCATGTGGGATGCCCCTGGATTGGCTTCGCTGGTGCAGTTCTGGGTTTGGCGGGTGTGAGCGGGGTGCGTGGGGGTGGACACCTTGAGGATGCCCTCTTTTAAAAAGCCAGAGTTGCTCTGCAGACAGTCCCACAGTCCGTGGAGAGAGGGGGCATGGTTTAACATCCCCTGGTAATTTGCAGAGTGGCTTTGCGACCTCAGTGATTTTTAGGGGGATGTGAAGGGGATAAAACAAGGAAAATATTGCCCTCAAAAGGAGAGGATAAAAAGTCTCAGAATCCCCATGCACTAATACCTTCATACTGTTGCCAGTACCTGAGGGCTCAGAAGGGCATCCCTCATCTTGCCCTTTTCCTAGATAGAGAAAATGGTGGAACAACATGCAGAGATATCTAGGGCTCGTCCTCTGCCAACAGGGACAGGGGCAGCAAACACAGGCTTCAGTATCCAGAGGGGAGCACAGCTTTCCATTGGACCCCTCTCTCTTTCTCACAGACCCACACAACACCGTGACTATCTGGGCAAAATCTAGGAGGGATGAAGAACGCCAAATCCTAAAAATGTGACTGCAGCTTGGGATGGACTCTCGGGGTGGATGGCTTGCCTCTTGGGATGGACTCTTGGCTGCTGTGCAATAGTGCAGCTCCCCTGAATGCCACTGGACCTTACGGCCAACATCAGTGGAAGTATGTCCATCCAGCTGAGTGTCTGGCCCTTGGCATGCTTCTTCTGAGAAGACATCAGAAGAGGCAAAGCACTTGCAGCTTTGTAGTTACTAAATCATAATCATCTAGAGGAGAGATCGGGGAATTGAAAATGCACAGATACTGTTCTTGGGCCAGAGGCTGAGCTGCTACAATTCAGTGTGGTATCGCTGACTTCAGGGTCCTACAGTAGCAGAAAATCCAGCCCCCTCTGTCCTGTAGGACGTCAGAGAATTAATCCTAACAGGGTCTCTGGCCAGCAATGCGTAGGATACGGGCAGTGGGATGAACCAGGCAATGCTGTGATGTCCGCCTGAAGTGCCTTGTTGTTCAGATGGGCCCTGTTGCAAACAGCGCTGGCCCTCGTGGCCTTACACTGTATTTCTCACCTTTGGAGATTCTTTGTAGGGCTCACTGTAGAGGCTGCGTATCCTTCTGCGTTCGAGGAATTTGTTATCGGCTGGCGCGGGTTTGTTAGGCTCCCCCTTGAACTGAGCGCTGTAACTGGTTTCATGGGTCATTTTCTCCTCAGGGGGCTTGTATAAGGTCTTCGCTCTTATAGCTTTCACTGGCTTGATGTCAGTCCAAGGTCTGAATTCATTTCTGGGGATCAAAAAGACACCAGATGCAGGCATTGAAACAACAGAGGAAAACACAGAGAGTGGAAAGGGAGGTGGGAAGTTGTGAGTCCTGTTAGAAGGGGCTCTCATTTGGTCTAACTGAAAGCCAGCTGAAGCCCATGGGAAAAATACTAGGCTTTGGATCTGGCCGTTTGAAACTGCTGGATGCTGAAAACATGGGAACTTGGTTTAGCTGCTCAAATACCAGGCTCCTTTGAAACTCTGGCCCAAGACCTTTTAAAGGTCCCTTAGATCTATGCTGAAGGTAGCGCAGGTTATCACCATAGGGTACCTGTACACAAGTATGGAGGCTGCTTAATTAATTAATCAAGTCTTCTGGAGCATGGTAATTACCGCACTTTAGCAGCCTCCCACATCTTGTGTATCAGCATCCTCATGCTTCAAAATGGTGACGGGGGCATTTGAGCTAAAGCTCGTCGAACAAGCTTTAGTTCAAGCACCCCCACCACTGTTTTGAAGCACAAAACCAGAAACACTGTAGTGCTTTAATTAGAGCGGCTCTGGGAGGTGCTCTAATTAAAGCGCTGCTCCCCGCCACCCCTGGAGTACGTGTAAAAGCGTCCATGCCATGTCACTGGAGAACCTGCAAAGGACCCAGCTAGTTCGGAGAAGTATGAGCTTTCATAGACAAAACCTACTGTGCCAGATGCCACCTCCTAGACCTATGCTATTTCATCTGTGCCCAAGAGGTTCCTACAAATATTTCTCTTTTTGGTGGAAATAACAAGCCATATTTACCATTTACTTGGTATGCCATCTCAGCATGCAAGCTGGTTAGCACGCTTACCTCTATGAGCACCAAGCAGGCAAAGACTTTAATACTTCCTACAATCGTCACTGCCTATAGGTAATGTTCTGTGTCATACCAGAAAAGGTGCATTAAACCTCTGTTCAGCACAGTCTGTGCATCTACCGCGCTATTTTAAATATATATTTTTAAAGAATTAGCACAAACTGACTGTAGTTTGTACAGGTTTCGTGGACCATGAATTAACACAACCACTCGTGAGGCCCTGGTAACAGCATTCACCAGAGTAGGCCCCAGTGAACACAAAACTAGGCATATAATATATGGCTTGCACAGAAGTAGCTCGTTAGCTTTCGAGGAGCCTCCAAGGCCAGGAGACAGTGAACTGATGAGACCGGTACAGAACACCGAAACAAAGAGCAGCGTGACCCAGCACACAGGTTAGCATGGGGAGATCGGTGCTAACGGATGGGAAGCAGGATGTGGAGACAGTCACCTAAGTATGTTTTACTCTGTGATGAGATCTAGGATGCATATGCTGTAAACACAAAGTTGTTTGCTATATAAAAGGGGGCCTTAATGCTTTGTAGATACTAGACCTGGCCGGGCTCTCTGTCACTAAAAACCAAGCTCGTGGTCTCTTTCTTGTCACAAGGATGCTGTTAAGGGCACAGCGTCATGGGCAGTATCCTTACAGCATACACACAGCCCCCTGTGGCAAACATTAGATGTGGTGAAACGTTTCCATCACAAATGTTAGGTAAAAAAAAAAAATCTCCATTTCTTTCGAAATGGGACAGGCTTGTGATGGGAAATTGTTCTTGTTGTTTCACCAACCCCAAACTAGCATTCTGATTATCTGTAAGGCAAATTCTTTCCATTTTTCAATGAAAACTTCGGAGAAAATTGACAAGAATGAAAATCTAGATTTGTTGAAATGATTTGCAAAGAAGGGGGAAAAAACCCATTTTCGAACCAGCTGCAGTAAAGAACACAATTTGCATCCTGAGCCAATGTATTTCTTCATCTGAGATGAAATCCTCCACTACTCAAGGTGCCAGCATGCGTTTTGTAGCTCCAAAGTGTTAAAGTGGGACTTGAAAGGCTCTAGCAGAAGTCTCATACACCCAGGTAGCGTTGCTCTTGTTGTTTTTTAAGACTCTTGCAGGCAATACATGGGCATCTTTACATTTCCGATCCTGCCTGCCATAAGCACTATTGTCCTATTAACACATCTGAAGATGGTAAAAGCTCAGTTATTATTAACTTTGGAACAATTTTAAACAGTTGCTCTCAATGTTGATGAGAGACACTTCTACTCTGAACCTCCTGCCAGTTAGAGCAGACCCCCCATAATGCTACATCTCCTTGACTCCCCTTCTTCTTAGAAATATGGGCTCTGCTTCATCTCTCTTCCATCTATTCATTCTGCTAGGCACTCTGGGAACCTCTGTGCCTGAAAAATGCCATCCTAAATAAAATTAGATTGCAAAAGGTCCCATCCTTTTTGCAATCCCCCTGCAGGGAGTTGAAGGCTGCTATCCAAGCCCCTCTCAGTCTTCTTGTCTGCAGACTAACATAAACTCCAGAGTCATCCCAAGGTACTTCAGAAGATACAGAGCCCCATTCGGGGCTCACAGTGTCATCAGAGAGGGGTCAGGCATTGGACCAGGTGACCTAGAGGGTCTCCGTGCTTGGAAACTTTCAAAAGCAAGTTAGGCTGGATGGTAAAGTCAGGGATGATCCTGCCTTGAGCAAGGAGCTGAACTAGACAACCTTGTAAAGTCCCTTCCAGCCCTACTTTCCTATGATCAGTAACTAGGCTCTATATTTTAGCTGTAGGAAGGTTTCAAGACCTGGTATGAAGCATGTTCATTGCAGAGTAAGTCATACCATGTCACTGGAGAACCTGCAAAGGACCCAACCCCCTCCACTCCTGTTGAGAGCTGAGGTTCCCCAGCACCTTTACATGATTGGTCCCCCAACAACCAAAGAGATCTTTGTACCCCAGTGAGGTGGTTATAGCTTCAAGAAGCTTCAAAGAGCCCTGGCTGACACTCATAAATAAGTCTAACATAGTTTGCCAAATCTGTCCTGCCCAGAGTGGTGGGGGGAGGTGGCTAGACCCGATGATCTCCTGAGGTCCCTTCCAGCCCTAAACTTCTGTGAATCTCCACTCTGCATGTGCTCTGCTGGTATTAATGGGGATTAATAGACAATGCTGAGCATGCTAACTTCTTATTAATATCCACCATGCAATGATCTGCCTTGCATTTTAGCAGGGCCAACCTGATGACTACTCTCTGGAAGAGAAGTCCCACCGCTTTCCATTCACTCCCCTCTTTTTGTTCAGCGTGTGTGTAAAGGAGGTCATTTCAGCTGCAGCACGCCTGGCACACTGATGACTCTCTTTTCCAAAGCTCCGTGTTACTACAGCCAGATAGGGTGACTGTTTGTCTTTGTCAGCACTGGGCTGGGATTGGGGCTTGGAGAAGAGCCAGATGGGTGCAGATTACAAGCACAAAACACCGGAAGCAGGCAGATTCCTTCTTAGCTATTCAATAATCAGATTAGGCCCATCTTTGTAACCAAAATTTATCACCCAGGAGTCCTGGTTTGTCCAGAAAATGGTTGACAGTGTCCTCCTCCTGGCTGGAGGCCTGTTTTGGAGCCCCAGACCTCCATCCCCTCTACTATGTATGTCTACAACGACTCTACGATGAAGGCAATGCAGAAGACCTCTTGGTGCAGGATGAGAATACCCATCATGGAGTCGCACAGGCAGCTTGCACAAGTGCTGTGCACTAGACAGTACACCGGGTTTCAGTTAGTCTGTGTGTACAACCCCAGATGCTCCCTTAGATTTGTATAGGATGGTTTGGATAGGGCTGATCCTGCCTCAGGCAGCAGGATGGACTAGATGACCTCTGGAGGCTCCTTTCAGCCTGACTTCTCTTTGATTCTGCGATCTGCTAAGCTCTTTATGATTTGAATCCCAGATGTCTTAGGAACTGCCTCTCTCTCGATGCTTAGACTCAGCAACTTAGATCAGCCAGGATCATGGGATTGCACTGCTTACATGCCTTTGCCCAAGAGCTCGAGGTAGGTGTTCCCCACGGAGGCCATTGACTGGAATATGCTTCCCCCACTGGTCTACACAAGCCTGATATTGCTGATCCAGAGAGTACACTGCATAGGAAAAGTGGAGCAGAGTCTCTTATTGCTTCTGGCTGGGGAATCACTTTAATGACACTGTTAGCCAACCATCTTCTTGATTTGCATTTTCTTAAGCTTAATGGCCACTTAACTGGGGGAGGTTGGGATGGACTCTCTGCATACCTTGGGAAAGAAAGGAAACACTAACTAAGTAGGCTAGAAAAGAAACAGAAGACAACAACCATGAGTATGGGCTACTTCTTAGTACCTAGCTCAATTTTATATTCATGGTGAATTTTGTTTCGATAGGACATCTTGCATACCCTCTATTTGCTGGTATGAGTCTGATTTTTTCAGTCAATGGAGAACTTAGCAGTAGTTCCTGGAAAGACATTACACTCCCTCCCTAGCCCCTGAAATATTTCACAGCATAGGCCAAATTGCTGTTCTTCATATCCTGTATCACCCAACACACTGTAAAGATGTTGATCTTAAAATGTTGTGCCTTGCTGGGAAATGGGTTATAAATATTGGACTCTTGAAGGGACAGAGCAGTGCCAGGGATCTGAACCCATCATTCAAAACCTTATTAGGTCACTGAAGAAAATACGTTTTCATAGCTTTATCCTATTCCCATATCGCCAACCGTTCCATTAATGTCAAATTCTCCAAACAAGGTTGTGACCATGACACTAGTGGGAGATATCTACAGCATACCACGTTAAATCCTGGTTGCAGCCAGAACTGGACCAATTTTAACCAGGCTCATATTCTGCAATGTTTGTGTGTTTAAGGGATGTGGCTTAAAAGCACACAGAGGCTTCTTTAAAAAAAAACTACTCCTTGAGCACATCTATATGAGATGCTACGGCACAGTTACTTTAGGTACTCGTATGTGTCTACCAAAGGTGGAAAGGGAATGGGAGAGCAGGCAGAGACCAGAGCCCGTGCCCTCATCTGCAACGCAGCAACGAGCACAGAGATGTGCATGACCAGTGCTGGAGCAGATAACTTCCTCCCGGGAAGCTGATCATTTCCCTTTAGTGCATGCAGCAAGGCTGCCCCTTCACAGTGAACATGGATGCAACTGCAGCAGTCAGCGCTGGAGAAAATGACTGCTTAAAGCACACACGGTCTTCTTTAGCTCCACAGGTTTTGCTGGAGATACCTTTCCTCTTGTTAGGATTTATGGACTTATTTCTCAGCAAGACTGTAGGTTACAGGACCAATAACACCCCCTGGCTTTCCCTCCTGCCCTGGCAAGATGTGCTTAAAATTAACAGAGAGTCTACTGCTGGTGTCATGTTAGAAGAAAACCAAGCTAAGCCCCATGGCAAGCCATATACTGACAGTGTATGTGCAAGCAAACAACCCTGAATAACTGGCATCCTACAGTTCTGATTCCAGTGAAATCCCCATTGAAGATCATTCAAGTTGGGCTGAAAAGGACCCAAAATAAGCCCATGAAAGCAATGGGCAACATACCCTCGCATAACATCAGGCCGTGCATATTGCCCATCTGGCCATATACGATCCTCTCCGGAGCAGGGAGTGAGGTGTGCGACTGCGCTGTGACACAGAAAAGACCAGCCCTAAAGGCCATCCAACCTAATGGCTTACTTCAATGGTCTTTGAAGGATGCCCATATTTTTCAGGGAAACCATATCGGCACTCAGATGAAGCCACTGGGGTCATTTCCCTTTGTGTTTTAGATTGGACTCCCACATGGTTGTGTAGCTCATACCCCTCCAATGGGAGGTACAGGCATAATCCAGGCTCTGATCTATGCGTGGCTGTCACCTCAAGAGATGCTCATTGAAAGTCAGACAACCACTGATTTCCTCCACGTCTTTCCCCAAGAACCCACGGGCCGACAGGCATCAGGCTGAACCGATTCAGCGAGATGCCATCTCAAAGCTGCTCCCCTGCAGTTTCAACAGAGGTGTACCTGAAATCAAAACCAGCATAAGGCAGCTGATTTCACCATCCAAAGAGATGCCAGGCATACCAGCATTAACCCATGGTGACCTCGCGAAACCCTGTGTACTTAGCTTATCTTGCTAACATTAGTGCAATTGCATTCAAGATCTGGTACTCGTGGGGCCTCATCACTGCACATAAAGCTGTAATTGGAAACTGCAAACAGAGTGTGCACGTGCAACCCGTGATCTATTGTGCGCTATGGGGCTCTCTCTAGTGTCTCAAGCCACACGGGATGCGGGTCTACTATAGCTACTAAGCTACAATAATTCCTTGTGTCCAATCCCGGGAGATGACCTTAGCTCACAGTCACTGTACATACCACGCATGGTCCAAACCTTTCCACTTCCTAGAGTCAGGGCTTCTCTGCAAGGACTTGTCCATCTCAGACTGTAGGTCCCCCAGCCACATTTAGGTTTCCTTATACACAAGTTGAAGCTCCCAAAATTTGCCAGCTAGCAGGGAGCAACAGCATTCATTGCACATAATTTCTGCAGGGCGCTAAAGGCCATTAGGCAGGGTGCCACACTTACATTTAGCATGCTTGAATTAGGAGCCCTAAATTCATATACGGGATTATGAAACCTCCAGTTTTGTTACAAAATCAATGGTCCAGAAAGGAGATATGACAGGTCTGTTGAGAGCTGTGTAAATAATTATTTTTTGTAGTTTGGTGACTGATTTGAAAAAAAAAAAAGCAACATTAACCATAGTTCAGGGCAATCTATCATGAAAGTGGGCGGGTTCTCTCCCCAAAGGAGGGGGAAAAAAACCTCTGTTCGGGAGCAGCCTGAAATGTTTCCTTCAACTCCAAAAGAAATGCTTTATTTCCTTTCAAGGTATTCCATTATTTTTACCCTATGTTTCAAGCCAGGCCAATTTTTAAGAGAAAGCAAAACAGCTGGGAGAGAAAAAGTCAAAACATTTCATTTTGAAAATGTTTGACGCAAAAAATGTTTCAGCTGTTCTAAAAATGACGTTTCATTTTCAGGATGTCAGAATGATGCTTAAAGATGACTTCCCACTTTTTGATTAAACCGTTCATCAAATTCACAATTGCTTCTGAGCTCCTGGAACTGCCCCTTTTTTTTTGTTTTGCAATTCAGCCCCCAACTGCTCCAAGCTCTTCTTTCCTTCCTTATCACAGCAAGAAGAAAGGGTTCAAGGGAATTAAAAAGTAGGAAACGTACAACTGCAAATAATGTGGGATTAAACGGTAGGCCTCATCGCCACATGAGGCCATCCAGTCCAAGTGCTTAGCATGATTTAAAAAAGGTTTGGACATTGAGATGGTTCTTGGGGATAATCACAAAACCAATATGATTGCTCAGGTGAAAAAGGTAACCAAGTTTTGGCCCTAAAGCTGTTCTGCTTGCTCTATCAGTACAATTGTATTAGGGTGCTATGGAAGCAGGGCTTGCACAGGACCACCAACTATTACAGCCTCAGTTAATGTTGAAGATGGCTAATCAATGGGAATGATTTTGCACCACTGATCAAGAGCACATGCTGACTCTCAGCAAATGAATGGAAATCCACACCCTGGAACGCAGCTTACAGCAAGGTCGCATCACTGCTTTTGGCAATAGAAAGAGCACAGATGCCTTTAAGAGTCAATTGCTTGGATCACAAGTTCGGATGGTCTGTGACTCCAGCCCTTTGGTACCCCTGCTTTTCTTACCAGTCTCCCAAAATTAAATGGACCGATTTGTTCTGAACTAGATGAAATGTTTGCAGTCTTCGATTCTGGTGAGTTCAGCACCTGAATCAAAAACCCAATTATTTGCATACCAGGGTCCTATGCACAAGCAACATGGACGTGCAGTGTGCCATGTTATGTTCTCACGGGGAGGTCAGAAGTTTGGAGTCCTGTCGTGTGACAATCCTCCGATGTTTCAAGCATAGCACACCATAGCAATTGTAGCTCTTTGACTCTGGATCCACAATTACACTACAGCTCTTTTTGATTAAAAGGCCAATTCCAACCAAAGCGGTGCAGCAATTGTCCTGTCAGCTTGAGTGAGATTTGCCAGCACTATCCCAAGAATGATCCTGTCTCCTCTCCTACACACGGCATCTGGCGTGCTGTAATATCAGATTTCCTCGAGGGCAACGACAGCATTATTCTCTGTAGGCTGTGCACAGTAACATACTGTAATGTCTCTCAGATGTTGGGAATGGGAATGATGCTGGGCCTGAGATCATTTCCCCCCCACCCAAACATTAAGATTCAAGGCACACACACACAAATTCACACACACACACACACACACACACACACACACACACAAATGCCTGCATGTGGGCAAGTGCATGCACACAAGCACACATATTTAGTATAACTGGGACTATATATAGTCAGTTATGTCTCTTGAACGCCTTCACGAGACATTTGGATGTCTATCTTGCTGGGATCCTATGACCCCAGCTGACTTCCTGCTCTTTGGGCAGGGGACTGGACTCGATGATCTTCCGAGGTCCCTTCCAGCAGCATTGTCTATGAAATCTATGTGCAAATATGGTGAATCAATCTTATGTATTAATAGGTGCCAGAGAAACCTCACTCAGAAAATGGAACAAGCACCAAGGGATGAAAAAACGACAAGAGCATTGGATATATTTGGCTAAATCCCAGCAAGGACTGCATCAGTGCATGGGAAGAAGCAAACTTCTCAAGTTCCTATCACCATCCAAGAGGCAGGATCTATTACAGCTTCAATTCATCTTGAAGCTGACTACTCAGTAGGAATCATTTTGCACCACTGATAAAGAAGGCTGTGAGGAAGACCCCTGTCTACACACCACATCTTCAGTTGGGTAGGTTTTATCCAATTTGCCAAGAGGCACCTTGCTTACAAAGGTCCCAGGCCTCACCCGCTGCAGAAAGTGTAAGGCAGATGACCCAAAGCTAAGGTGTCAGCCATGCCTGGTTGCCCCTTGAGGTGTCACGTGGAAGACACTGCACATCCTGTCGTGGCTGCTCTATTGCAAACATCACACGGCAGAAGATCATGAATGCACTAGAGAGATTCAGAAACCCAGCTGGGTAAGGGAGTGATGGATTCCTGAAAGGCCAGCCCAAAACTAGCCCTCCGCACCAGATCTACCAAGTGCCCTGGGATTGTTGGACCAGGACAGAAGGAGCATGTTTCAGAGCGAGGGGCCTTCAGCGCAGAAGAGCTGGTCACCAGCATGTTCAGATTTGGGGATGTTTGAGTGAGAGCCTCCCCAGGTGACCACAGCTGCGGCCACTGGGTGCATAGGGCCACCACGGTGTGGGAGTCTGCAGGCTGACACCAACAGGCTGCTGATGGCAGTGGAGAAAAGACTGTAAAAGAAAAGTTTTCCTGGGTAGAAATGAAAGCTCGTATTTTGCAGGATTTCACAGAGGAGTCAACAGACAGAAAACTCCTCTGGGCAGGTGGTTCATAGCTGGTCTGGAGCCTCTTACCTCCTGAGGATCTGTCATGATCTGTCATGATGCAGGTTACCCTGCAGGATCTCAGGTTTCAGGTGGTCACAGTTGCTTCCAGCTTGGGAAAATATGAAGATTTCAAGGTAATTTGCATCATCATACCTGTTTCAAGGTAATTTGCATCATCACTGATCCTCACAGGAGGCGAGAGGCTCCACACCAGCTATGAACTGTCTGCCCAGAGGAGTTTTCCATCTGTTAACTCCTCTGTGAAATCCTATGAAATACGAACTTTCATTTCTACCCAGAACTTTTACAATCTTTTCTCCAATGCCTGATGAAGAGTGCTTTGCCTGAAAGCTTCAATGAAAGATATTTTTTTGCAAAAGTCTTGCTGGTCTAATAAAAGATATCATCTCTACTATGAGTCCTGAATGCCATAAGGGAAAGGGGCATTTAGGACTAGTCAGAAGGAATAAAGGCATTAGCAGCAAGCTGAAGAGAATGAGAGGCCTGCTTGTCAGCTAGTATAAATCATGAAGCTTTGTCTATGAAATACTGGTATACTTTGCCTTTGACATTTTGCAGCAGAGGGAAGAGTTAAACCCACATGCTATGAGTGAGCTGTTTTTGAAATGGTCCCGTTCCCTGACAATAAATATGCATATGCTGAATGTCCAAGAGCCCTGTGTCCCCATTACCTACATCCTGGCTCTACTCCGTATACAAAATCCTGTTGAAGTCCATGTTCATGCTGTACTGACAGAGAGTGAAAGGACCTCATGCGTCATCTAGTCCAATCCCCCAGACATGGGACTTGCATCTATGGGGAACCCTGGCTTTGTGGGGCACATATGCTCCGTAGGTCCTGTTACAATATAGACCCCCACCCTCATTGTGACCTGCAGTGACTGCCACTAATTTGAGCTCTTAATCACCTCCATCACCCTCTGGCCAGTACTACAGCGACAGTGATCACTTTTCACTGTTAATTGACTCAAAACTCAAGTCTAATGTTCAACTCCAAAGTCCCAAGATGAAGACACCTGTAAAATTTCCTCATAGAAATGCAGCTTGAAAGTCCTGGCCACCCTTGGGAAAACAACTTGTATACATTCACCTCTGGGCAGGGGGCCCAGGGAAAACTAAAAAACACCAGCACTATGCCTGACCAAGGGTGTTTGCACCCCAAAGCTTGCAAAGAACGATTTTTCCAAGTATTTAGTTGGTCTAATAAAAGATATCGCATTTATCCAAAGAACCTTGTCCGCCAGGGGAGACTAAGGCACCCAGCGCCCGTGTCACTGAATGGGAGACAGTGCAAGCTCTCTGTTCCCCACCTTTCCAACGTGGGCTGAAGGGTCTCTCCTGGGCTGAGCCGGTGCATGTGCAGGGGTCTTCTCCCAGATGCACAGAGAGCTGATAGCCCTCCAGTGCACTCCAAGGTTAAACAAAGGAGATGACCAGTCATAGGGATGCTCTTGCAGGTGAAAAGCTTTACTGTTGACACTTCGGTGCAGCAGGGTTAGAGCCAGGAAAGCACATGTTGACACACCTTAGTATTTAAACAGGAATATGTTGTTTCCGGTGAACACTTCTTGGGCTGGACCTACCCCCTGGAAGACATGCCATCACATCCATTACCATACATCTTTCTGAGCCAGATCTGTGCACTTTGAACTCTGCCTTTCCCCACGACTAGTTCCACTGACTTTGCTGGGATTGTTTGCAGATTAAGAAAGTTTGCCACTTGAGCAAAGGTATAAGAAATCGGGTTTTAAGTACCTGCAAATGAATATTAAAACAAGCATTGCCCAATGCAGTGCAGTACTTAGGCACGTATGTATATGTGCTGAAGTGAGTTACTGAATCAGCACCCATTACTTCAGCTAAAAGTCTGAATTTAAATCTGGAGTGGAAATCTGGTAGAGCTGGCTGAGTCTACACGGGCTGGGGAACACAGAGACGTTTGGGAGCAAGCTGTAAATTCAGTGTTGATAACATCAGGGATCTGCTGGAGACTGTCCCTGAGATGATCTACGCACAGATCCAGAGTAGAAGGGGACAAATTGGATGCATCATCTTTCCTACAGGCATGAAACAACCTTACAAATGGAGGGTCCCATAGTGGAGTGTTTCGGCCTTGGTAAAAGCAAAGGTGTGACATGATTCAGACACATTATCACCTCCTGTTATCTGAACTCTGGCACCAGCAATGGGGTTCAGGTGCAGCAATGAAGTTTGGATCGCTTTAGCGCTGCTGCACTGTGCCAGTAACGTGAGGCTGGACACCAGCAGGCCCAGAGTAGCTGGTCTGCTGCACATCACAGAGGCAAGACAGTGGTGGGCTCAATGGAGGATACAGTGGTTGAAATTCTCCAGCCTGTGTCATGACGGAGACTAGACCTGATGATAACAGTGGTCCCTTTTGACCCTAAAATCTCAGAATATAGATTCTGCCTTCCTTTTTTTTTTTTTAAAACCAAAATCTTTCTAAACCACAGCCTAGATCAGGAGTCAGCAATGTTTTTGACCGGAGTGCCAAAAACACCCCAACCATGACCCATACCTTAACTTGGCATGGCAGTGGCAGAGCCATGAGGGGCCCAATCCTTGTTGCTGGGGGTGGCTGTACACACGCCTCCAGGAGGACAGTGTGGGAGGGACTGGGGTTACGCTGCCCCGGCCCCTTCCCTGCCCTACGCCCTGAGGCATGCATACCATTGCTGGCAGCATGGAGCTGGTGCTAGGACTCTGGAGCCTGGTGCAGATGTTTGCAGCCTGCCTGCCACCTGGTGCAGCTGCTCAGAGCCCGGGCCAGCTGTGGCAGGCAGCTGGGAGGCTGCAAACAGCTGCATCGGGCTCTGGAGCACTGACCAGGCTCCAGGGTGGTGGCAGGTGCATGCATGACTCCAGGCAGATGGGGCCTGCAGCAATGCAACCCTGGCCCCCGTCCTGCTGCCCACCCAGAGGTGCACGTGCAGCCACCACCACTGCCAGGAAACCCAGCCCAGGGCTCTGGACCCCGGTGCAGCTCTTTGCAGCCTCTTGGCCATAGTCAGCCCAGGCTCTGAGCAGCTGCCTTCAGCCATGGAGTCCGGGCTCCCTGCAGCCGGGCTTGCAGCCTCCCAGCTACCAGAGCCCATCCTGGATGTGGCACGCTGAGCAAAATGGCTTAGATTAGCATTGTAATCATGAGAGTCATCTCCCATCTCACTCCGCTCCATGTGCTATGTAGGATGAGTGTGGAAGGGACAAATCTGGCTGAGGCAAGAACAGAATACCTTCTGGCATGGAAAAGACATCTCTGCTTCCCCATTTCATGTTATTGGTTGTTTTTCCCCCCAGTTTCCTTTGGTCACCATTCCTCCATCCCCTATATTTCCAGCAGGGTTCAGAAAGGGCACAGCTGTTGAATCTCCATTCTTCTGTGTGTGTTGGCATCACCGATCATGTCAATACAGGTGTGGGATTAGAGCTTAAATAGCCTGCAAATGAGCGTACAGGAAAATCAGCACATTTTTCTGCTTCAGCAGAATCTGTTGATCCACCTGGCTACTTACAATGCACTTATCACCATGGCAGTGCTACATGATTATGTCTGCAATATCACTTAATACTAAGTAGGGTGACCATATTACTTTTAAGGAAATCCAGGACACTGCCCCTCTCCTCGCCTTTTCTCCCTCCCTCCCCATCCCAAGTCAGTGGTGCTGCTGCAGGTGCAGGCAGAGGGAGATGGACAGGCACCGCCTGCCTGCCTGGTGCACCATGCCACCCCACCCCCTACCGGACTGTGCCCTGTGCCCCTGACAGTCCAGGACCTCGCTTTTAATTTTCACCAACCGGCCAGGACTAGCCTACAAAATCCAGGACTGTCCCAAACAAACCGGGACGTATGGTCACGCTACTTAATGCAGACACTGGACTTAGCAAAATGAATGGAAAAATCACTCTCAAAAACCGAATTATTGGTTATCTGCAGTCTGGATGTCACTTAACACGAGGCTACGGTAGGGGCGCAGGCATTACCCTAAGACCAATATGCCTGACCAGGTGGTTTTCTGGCTCAAGACAATAAGGAAAATTACCACTGTTTCACAAACAAAGAGCTGGAGATCAGGTACTTACATCTCCTTTCACGCCCCTGCAGGAGGCATCAAAACACAGGGACTTGTTGCCTGGGGAGTCTGCTTCATGCCTCAAGTTGAATGGTGCTTTGCAGCCCCTTGAGAGCATGAAGGTAGGAGGTTACCCTCTGTTGTGGCCTTGTGTTCAGAAGCAGGTTTTAGCACCATGTGCTAGGAGAGGGGACAGGCTGCTCCTTTTGGGAAGAACTGGAATCACGCACCTGTGCTCAGGGCAAGACGAATACGTGGCATCTTCCCCCTTGGATATAACTGCTCCGCTGCCCCAGACCACACCCTGCTAACAACAGGGTTGGGATCCATCTTGAGGCCACTCCATGATCAACAGCCATCAACTCTGCTCATTAAAAAAGCCTAATGAAGACTATTTTTGAATTTCCCTTAAAGTTAACTCTGCACCGGACAAGACGCAAAGGTCAAAAACTGGCACAGCACCTGATTCTCCCCTTGCTAACACAGGTGCGATGCTAGTGACTTCTGAGACTTCACCATAGTGGGACGTGGTTTGCCTGTGATGCTTTGCAAATGTAACTGGGGGCTTTTCCAACATGCTGAAATCAATGGAAAAACTCCCATTGATTTTGGGGGGGAGGGGGGGGTTAGATCATGTCCTTAATTTGTTATTGGCAAGAGGAGGCATTTCATGCTGAGGGTAGCTGATGTCTGGCTGGATCGATCCACTTAATATTGTATAACCTCAGCAATGACCAATGAACACTGTAATTTAAGTCCTTCCCTTGGGCAGAGCTTCAGCCATTTCAGCATTTTCAGGTTCTAATTAACACCAAGGGTTGATAAGTGATGTGCTGTTAAAAGTCCAGGAAAGCTGGCTTTGGTGGATAGGTACAGTCCCGAGAGCACGGAATAAGCCTTCGGTACATGTTGCTAACTGACTAACACGTTTACACAGACACATCCTTAAAACACAGAACCTCAACCGTTTTCACATTCAGCAAGAAGGCTGCTGAGGACTCTTCCATAAATTACTAACAGTGTCTATAGATAACATTTTTAGTGGCGCCCAAGTGGCTTAGGAACCTACAGCTGGGTTATCACAGCTTAACTGAATCAGTGCAACTTCATATCTGTATTTATACCAACGCAGTTGGGAGTTGAAAGTAAATCTTTGACTTGGAATGGATCATCACTCTAAAGACGCAGATACCCATAGGTATTTAGACACCTAACACCTATTAAAATCAGCAGGAATTAGTCACCTAAATTACTTAAAATATTTGGCCTATGATGACCCAACTGCTTTTGAGAATTTTCACTTATGTTCAATAGTTAGATAGATTTCTATATATTTTATATATATATGTAATTAATTCCCCTATATCATGTATATGCCTCAGATGCTTGGAATTGGAGCAGGTTTTCAGAAATGGAAAACATCATTTAAACCAATGCTCGATGCCATGTACTTCATCAATCCATAAAGCATGTCAGTGTTTTAATAAAGCAGAATCCTCCAAGTGTAGCTTCTGCGGGAGCAGATGCTGTTCTCATCAAGAATAATTCCACTAATGTCAATGAAATTACACTTGAGATGGATCTGAACTGTGTCCTTAATCAAAACTGATGCAAAGACTGGAAGGCTCATTCATCCTGCAGTTCTTCAAAAATCAAAGTCCTGCAAACAAATACCATGCTAGCTTAAACTTCAGCAATGTGCTCAATGCAGCCGTTGGTCAAAATGTGCTGGATAATTAGTGCTGTTAACAATGTTATTGTGACCTTCTTTGTGGTTTCCCATAGACTCATGTAGCCATCTCTGTGGAAACTCCTATCACGTGCCAGTCGCTGAGATCCACCAAAATCACCCGCTGGTGTTACAGGATGCCACACCCAGCAAAAATACCGTATTTTATAGACTGCAGCTCTGCAACAGAATAAGCCACCTTTCCACTGTGTCCTAAGAGCGTATCGCAAATAGTGAAATCAGGTAGAGAGGCATGCAATAGATAACACGTGCATCTCAATTAAGACTCCCCCATGCATGCATTATGACAGCACCCAGGATATGAATAATGTAACACAGAACGTGTAAGCAGCCAAGTTTAACCTAGCTCTGAATTGACGGCTGTCACTGGTGTATAATATGTGTGTGAGTTTTACAAGGCAATGTATAGTGAGATTAAGGACATTTTTAGCAAGCAAAATGTACCAAATAGTTGTTGGCTTTGACACAGTAGGCCAAATTCTACCGTCCATTACTCCCACGCTATGGACTCACTGAAGTGCTCTTGCACTGAATTAACGAGACTGGGAACAGTGAATCAGTAACAGAGATGGACCTGCACCAAAATCCTAGGCACAGGCCCTGCTGAACTGCATGGGTTGGAGGGTGAGACAGGACCTGAGCCAGGATCCTGAAGACAGTGGTAATGAACTGTGATCTTTTAAAAAGAGACAAACTCATTTTACACCCCCTCTTTGCCCCACATCAGAACAGTCTCTCTCGGTGAAGGGTGTGAAGTCTGGGTTCAGATCTCACTCGCTCAACTCTTTTGATAGCAGGGTGGCTGGCTGACAAGTTAGGTGCACTTCTGTGTGATCCTGAGCCCTTTCCCATCCGGAGCGTGAGACTGGTAAGCAGCAAGGTTTGGGAGAAAATGCAGAGGCATCACTGGTAGAGTTTGCACCTTGGGCAGCAGAGGCACATCTGCCCAGGGAATGGGGGCAGGGGAGCTCCAGGCTCCAGCTGCATGGAGCAGAGAGGAGGCACAACACTGAAGCAAAGAGAAGCATCACCCTCAACAGCTGGAATAATGCTCACGTGGCCTCACAGATTTATATGCCAAGTGACAATGCGAAGTTTGGCAGTGGCTACAGGGCGAAGGAGGGGTTAGCCTGGTTGCAGGTGGTGAGACCTCCATTTGCAGCAACATCCTGCCCCAATCCACCCCTCATAGCCAGAGCCTCAAGCCCTCCCTGTACCCCTGCCCTCCCCTTTATGGAGCACCTGAGGCTTTTGCCCAGGTTGCCCACCCTTAGTTACACTAGTGAAGAAATGTAAGGTAGATTATAACCCCATGAAGACACCTCGGGTTGTTGTACCGCAGTTTAAGTCATGTCAGCGTGAAAGCAGGCAAAAGGTAAGGCACCTTGGAGACGAACTGGTTCAGAGAAGTGTGAGCTTTGGTCTGCATTCATAGCACCGAATGCAACAGAGTGTTGCCTATGAAAGTTCATGCCTTTCTGAACCAGGCTGTTTTCAAGGTACCACCTTGACCTACCTCCTGCTGGGGTGAGTGTGCAGACAATATGGTTAAGAGTCCTTTAAGAGTGCAATGGAAAGCAGATGTTTTGGAGGACAGAGCAGAAAGAAAAGGGATTGCCCCTGTCAATGAATAGGGACAGTCAGCAGGTGTGTAATGATGGCAGAAACTCTCGTGCTGAGTCTGCACGGTTCCCCAAAAAGCTACAAAGCCCTACAGAGAAACTGCGAGTCCTCAAGGCTGCATGGGTGTAATGGAGGGCAGAATTAGGCCCGCTGAGTGTGTATCACAGGTAACACAGGGGGGTAATACTCGGCCCACTCCTTTTGCAGCTGACTCTTCTTTCTTTTGTAGTTATTCAGGCCTGCGGAAGGCACAAGAGGTTTGGATCAATGGCAGAGAAAGACATAAAACTCCCCCACCCCCGGCCCAGAGCTTTCAAAAATGTAAACATCGTTTGTGCATCGATAATGACTTTTATAAGGAACCTGGGCCCCAAATGACTGGATGGCCCCATGGCACCAGATCAGCAAGCGCCAGGGCCATCGACGGCATCTCAGGGGAGTCTAGGGCAGAGGCAACTCAAGACACAGCAGCAGATGGCTGCCCGGTAAGACATCTCCCTAATTAGGTAAAACAAGGCATAATAAAAATGGATGAAGCAATTACTGGTCATAGCTGGTACCAATACCACAGACGCTGTCTGCATGAGCCTGCCATCAGAAAAACAACAGAAAAGGAAATGCTGAAAGGTCTCGCTTAGTAGGTGATGTGAAGCCAGGCTTCAGAAGAATGTTATTTTATAATTAATGTGCTGCTTGGAGGCTCTCTTCAAAAGACTGCAAGGAATAAAAGCCTTTATGCTGAGCGGCGAACAAAATGGGTGGCACTGTTATGCACCAAAGGAGTTTCCATTGATGTAGGGTGCTTTATACCTTCCACGAAAGGTTTGGTTCTGCAACATCTGATTTCCAAGACAGCCATGTCAACGTGGGTGCACGACTGTTGTGGGGCAACACTGCGAGGGACCCTGTTGAGACTGAGGTGCTGTACAAACAATCCTTGTGCTGAAGAGCTTACAATCGAAGTCTAAAATCAAACACAGAAAGGATTGATGTCTCTATATTACAGGACAAGTGGGAGAGAGGGATGAAGGGACATCCCAGAGATCTCCCAGGATACCTGAGAGAGCTGGGAACTGGTCCCAGATCTGAGCGTCTATCTACCACCTAAACCACAAAAAACATCCTTCACTTTGTGCTCACCGCTTGTTGTACAAGAAAGCAAATCCAGAAGCGGCACATGAGTGTTTTTGCAGATAAAAAAGAAGCACAGTGCACTGAGAGCGTCTGTACGCTGCTCCTTCGAGATGAATGGGAACAACACCCAAGAGCTTAAGCAAGGTCTTGGTGAGAGCACATGGCGTGCGTCTCCTTCATACCCAGTTGCAGAGACCACAACACAAAATGGCCTCCTGTCTCTGTAAACTGGGGAGTCAGAAATTTTGAAGTGCAGGAGCTGGGACACAAAGACGCAATGCTTATATTGGCTCAGGGTGCCGCGTGCAGAAACACCTCTGCTTCCATTTTCGAAAGTGCCTTGGGCCACATCGATAACACCTCCTCGCTCCTTCCAAGAAGCAACACCTACCCGCTTGCTTTTGCCCCATATGTCCACACCGAACAATTTGACAGTGTGGACAGCCCAGACATTTTCTGCGCGTCTTCCCTAGTGCCACCAGGCATCCAAACACTTGTGACAACCTGGACACTTAGGCCCGGACACTGAAAAGGCAATTTAATGCCTGACTCCTTTGGAAATCCTTACAGTCTAAACCTTCACAAACCACGCAAATATCCTTTCCCTGAATGGCCACAGTTAATCTAGGTAACTGGGTGCTTCTTGCATCACCTGTCAGCATTTCATGCTCTATACCAGGGCTATTAAATCACCTGGCCCCGCAGACTGGATGAGTGATGTGGGGCTGGTCCACGGACCAGACTGGGCCAATGGGTCCATGGATTCAGAAGACCCACCCCCCATGCAGGATCCAATGCCAACTTGGGCCACAGGATCTGTGCTGCAAATGGGACACATATTGGAGCAGCCAAGGTGGGCACTATGTGTGGCACAGATCCCGGAGTGACTTGGTTGGCCAGAGCAGGCACCGCGCTACAAATTGCAGCTGGACTGCAATGCACATCCAGGATCCATGCTGCTCACAGTGCCTCCAGCTGCTGGTCCAGGACTACACTGCCTCTTCCAGCCAGTCTAGGACCTATGCTGCACATAATGCCTGCAGTGCTACTTGCAGAAGACAAGAAATGCGTCCAAGAGATTCAGCAGGCAGTATCTGCACATGCACAATACCAGAGGTTCAGGAGGTGGCAACTTGTCCTAAGAACCAGGGATGAGCTAATACCCTCCCTGACTATTGTTCAAGGCCCTGCACTGAAGATGGGGGTGGCCTTCTGTCTTTAAAACTGACTGGTGACCTTGGGTGCTCAACTTGAGACACTTCAAAGGAGCCCGAGTTACAGACATAGCTGTACCCTGGGCACCCACAAATGAAGGCACTCAAGAGCATGGACTGACAACATGTTTGCACTGGCAAAAATCAGATGATGCAAACCTCTGCCCAGGGCAACTTCAGACTGGCTGGAGCAGGCACCATGTGTGCCTGGGACGGATGCTGTGCACAGCGCAACTCTTGGAGTGGCTACGCTGAGCACCGCGTGTGGTGTGCACCCATGCGGCCAGTCTGGGTGAGTTCAGACCCAGGAGCAGTACGAGGGACTGGATAATAGGGCTTTGTGGGCCATATGCTTGGAGCCCCTGCTCTGTACTGTCCACTGGCTTCGTGAAATCCTGGCTGTGCTCATAGTGTCACTGAGTTTATAATCAGTGTAAAATGCCTTGGAGAGAAAATCTGGGGGGGAAAGGAAGCACCCAGTGGTGTAACAAGGAGTGGGCAGGCAGGGTACCAGCCCTAACCACAGACTCAGAGCTGGTACCAGATTGGTGCTTCCCACCCCCAGCCCAGCTGCTACAGCTGCCATTATGTCTGCCCATGATACAAAACCTGCTCGTTATGCAGCACCGAAAGCACTAGTCCTATAACTTATCTGCCAAGCAATTTCCCCAAGCAGACTTTTTTTTTTTTTTTTTTTATTGCCTGTGTAAATACCGCATGGGTTTACAACCTCTCTGCGCTGCCAGCGTCCGCTGGGCAAACCCTGTGCATTTGAAAACAAGATTGGTAAATACTTCTTGCTTTGGAGCAGCTCCAAGTGGAATTGGGAAAATAAAACGCCTGGCACAAATGTATTAAGCAGGTACTTAACTGCAAAAAGCGGAGCGGGGAGGAGGGCACCAAGCCTGTCTCCCAGGCAAAGCACACGTGTTTTAAACAGATTCCTAAATTGATAGTTATTGCAACTGACGGAGCAGAATGGCTCGGAGGAAAGAAACACGCCTCCCCCTGCTATGAATTGTTCATGTTTCCTAACATTTCATGAAATGTTTATATTTTGCGGGGCAGGAGAGAAAAGAAAATTACGTCTTGTGTTGGTAAAAAAAGGAAGTGATATTAAAACCGGCAGAGAAATCCAGAGATCGGTGGGTGGTGAAAGTCCTTAAATCATCCTGCTGGGTCTTCTCCACACATCCCAACTCTAAGCGAAAGCAGGGGAGAGAGACTGTTTTGCTGAGCGGAAATCCTTTTCTTCGGCTGCAGAGGAGCAAACCCATCCTCCACCCAAGCCAGTGGGAGCGTTTCCATTGATTTCAACAGGATCTGCATTTTCGGGATCCGTTTCCCCTTCACTAGCACAAAATTCTCTCCGGAGGCAGCAGGTGTATAAGGGGCAGCACAGGGCTAGGAGGACCCAAGAGGCTTTGCTAATGCAATACCCCCTGGCACCTTCCCCGTGGGCTCCCAGGGACCAAATGGTCCTGGGGAGAAGGGTGGGGGTTTTCCTTATTGCACCCTGCAGCAGTCTCCGCAGTGCATTCGGGGGGAGGCGTTCCTGCACAGAGCGCCCGCAGGCAGTGCCTGTGCAACCAAAGCACCATTGTGTGTTTTCAGAGCCTGTTCACAGGGATTTCAAGCAACTTATTGTATCAGAGCTTATGCGACACTCACCAGTCCCTGGTTGGATTTCTGCGCGCGCTTCAGCTAACAGAAGGGGCTGGGCCGAACGGGTGCAGAGCCCCAAAAGGTCATCTGCAGGCTTCTGCTGCTAGCTGCAGAGGACAAGAAATGCAGCCGAGAGACTCAGCACATGCACAATACCGGAGGATCAGGAGGTGCCAACTTGCCCTAAGAACCAGGGATGAGCTAATGCCCTCCCTGACTGCTGTTCAGGGCCCGGCACTGGAGGTGGGGGTGGCCTTCTGCCTTTAAAAGTGACCTTGGGAGCTCAACTTGAGATGCCTCAAAGGAGCCCGAATTACAGACATATATGTAACCTGGGCACCCGCAAATGGAGGCACCCAAGGGCACGGGCTGACAACATGTTTGCACTGGCAAAAATCAGACGATACAAACTCCTAAGCTAGGACAACTTCACCCATGCTGGTGGAGAATTGCTCTTGAAAGAAACAAAGGTAAAATCCCACCAGTGGGAGTTGCACCAGTTTAGGTGTCATCTATCCCAGCCTATCCGGGGATAACTGTTTGCTAAAGGCAAACGGGCCACTACCTGCTTCCCTGCCGCCTAACAGCAAGGTCAAAACTAGCGGTCTGCGAACACCTAACACATCTGTCCACTCCTAACCCTACATAGTAGGCAAAACCAGCAGCGTTCAGCCTTTTGGCCTGGTGGGACAGATCAAGTTTAGTGAGGTCCTTGGATCAGCCCTGCCAGGGTCGGTCAGTAGTATGGGGCTGGTCCATGGGCCAAATTAGCCTCGCGCACCAGGATTGGGTCCTATGCTGCCTCTGCTTGACCCTGCATGCTAGGATTGGGCCCTGGTATCCCACATGCCAGGATTAGGCCCATACCACCCACATGCCAGGATTGGGTGCTGAGGCTCCATGCACCGGTGTCCCAGACATCAGAGTCAGGCTCTGCAGGTCCAGCAGCACTCCCACTTGGCCTCACATGATGGGATCAGGCCTTTCTACCCTGTGCTGCTCCTGTCCAGCCCTGTGCACAGGATCAGACCCCGTGCTAAACTACATGCCTGACCTAGGACAGCAGAGGTCTTCCCCTGGGTCCAGAAAATCGACAGCAAAGAAGTGACCCCACTGCTCTCCCGACACCGAATTTTCAGACCCACGGGGAACTCTGCGGACCAGATGACATGGTACCAGGGGCTGGATGTGGCCCGCTGGCTGAGCGCAAGACCATTCATGCCCTTAAGTGACCTATTCCTTCTGACAAACATTGGCCACGGTTTGATGGATAAGGGGATGGGCGACACTGCACAGACCAAGGGGCATTGGGCACGCCACCTTGGACAAATTCACCAGTTATGGTATGTGCCTGACTGTCAATCACTCTGACAGCCTCAGTGCTCTTGGACTACAGGAGAGCACGTGCGTGTCACATGGGAGCAGAGCATGATTACGGTCGGTGAAAGCCATGAAGATGATATGAATCTAAAGCGATCTCACATCCACCACGGCACTTTTTATTAAAGTCGTAATTGGTTCCTTCAATCCTGTGCCCCAGGGAACGTGAAGGGAAGCAAGCGCCGCCAAGGTCACTGCAGGCAGAAAATCAGTGGCGGGAATGGCAATGTTTTCCATTTCAAAGGGAAGGGCTGTCTAGTGGCATGAGACCACGGTGAGAGGTGCACCTTCCAGGTGATGCACAGGCTCTTTTGGACCTGCACCCAGATCCAGGAAGCCACCTGAGCCCAGGCTTACCTTAAAAGCACACGAGCAGTCTCCGATTTGGGTTGTTTCTTTATGTTTAGCGTAAAGCAGCTGCTTACATGTTGTGCTCAGTTGTGGTCCTTAAAAGAGAGGATTTCAACCAGGATTTGCCATGGTTCCCCTGGTTTACCTATGGCAAGTCAAGGTGCTAGGTCTGTGTTGCGTCAGGGTTAATGGTATCTTATGTAGAGTTTAGCTTAGGGATTGTATGGGATGGTTTGGATAGGGATGATCCTACCTCTGGCCAGGGATTGGACTAGATGACCTGTGCAGGTCTCTTCCAGCCCCACTTCTCTCTAATTCTGTGAAAGTACATGGTGGGTTTTAGCTCAAGGAGTCAAATGCTGACATTAGAAACTTCATGATCAAATGCCAAATGAAGCACATATTTGTACCAGGTTGAATAAAGACTCACTGGACCAAATTATTAAGGGAAGAATGGGCTCCAAATCTCTTGGCCTCATCGAACGCAGAGTGCATGCCTCCTTGGGAGACATGCTTTGGTTAAGCACAAGTTACTGGACTCAATACAGCAGCCAGGGGATGAAAAGCTGGGCTCTACAGGAGGTCAAACCAGATGGTCTCATGGTCCCTTCAGACCCAGACCTTAAAAAGTCAGGATTGGAGACCCCTCAACAGAAGCAGGGTTACAAGATCAGACCCTTCAGGGGTCCTGTAGGGAGATCACATCCTATACCGTGCAGAAGGCTGAAAGGATGAGAAGGGGGGCTGGCCTCCTCTCCTCAGACGCTGCATCTTTGCAGAAGCATGTGTGAATGCAAGACGCTAAGCGACCACTGGATCTTGGGCAGCAGCAACCGCACTCACTTGAGGCTGGATCCGCGGCTCTGAGCGAACGATGCTCATTGCATCAGGCTTTTCATTGAATTCTTGGGACGCAGCTTTGGAAGCTAAAACCTGCCCTGCAGGTTGGCAGCAGTCATTGCCTAGCCATAAGCATCTTGATAACCATTGGACTTAAAGCCTTGCAAAACAGTGCGAAGGACTTTCTTTTGTGCTCTCCTGCTTGCGACTATTTATTTATTTGTTCATGGAGGGGCATTCCTGCCTTGAGCAGGAGGCTGGATTAGATGTCCTCCTTTGACTCTTCTGTGATTCGACTTCACCATAAGAATATAAGAACTGCCGTTTACAGTCAGACCATCCGTCCGCCTCGCCCAGTCTCGTGTCACAGGGGCAGAGGGTGGGTGCTGAAAGGGAGAGTGAACTGGATCTGACCAGGGGGTTCCCCTGTTCCTCTCCCACTTGCAGCCTCCAGAATTTAAGGTCTGGGAAGCTCCGATTAAGAGCCTGTATCCCTGACTCCCGTGCTCAATAGCAACTGCTGCCCCTTTCCTCCCAAAATGTGTCCACCCCCTTTTTTGGGGGCGGGGGAAATGATCACAGTCGCCTTGTCTCCCTACCAAAAAACACATCACCAAACTGAGACTGATTTTGACTTCCCGCATGATCCCCAGGGTCAATGGGGCAGCTCCTGTATAAATGAGAAATGGGTCAGCACATGTCAGGTGCTGAGATGAGCATGCAGCTCCGAGGTCAGCAGGAAATAGAAGTTCCTAGTTCAGATCCTCCTTAGCAGTGAAAGCCACAGCTGTGGCCTCAGTTAATTGAAGACAGGGCTCCAAAGGGACACGAGGTGTCTGGCTACGCATTGTGGGCTTTTAATAAAATAAGCTTCCGCCCAGAACCTACAGTCAGGGCAATGCGGCTTATGGCTCCACCTGTACTAGCACAATACTGCTGAGCTTAACGTCTGGTATAGGCTCAGCAGCCCATAAGGGCAGCCCACATTTCTGCCATCTGCTCCTGCTGCTTATTCATACACAGGGCAAGCGATCCCTCCAGTACGCTGACCCCAAATAATTAACCACGGAAGGTGCTTGCTGATGCTGTCTCTCACACGTGCCTTCTCCTCGATGAGATCCAGCCATATCTTCCTTCCAACGGGAAAGTGGATTTGCTGCTTCTAAAGCTGGTCGGTACAGAGACAATCATCTAGTTTCAATTCCCATGCAATACAGTAAATATAGCATTAAGTGACTTGCCCAAGGTCACACGGATCAGCGGCAGAGACCCAACTCTGATCCCGGGTTTCCTAATTCCCAGTCCTGTCCTTAAACTACAAGACCCTCCTCTCTCACCAGGGTGGAAGTGAGGCACCCGTGACTGGCATGTAATGCGGTCTCTGAGCTCAGGGACTTTCCTTCCTATCAGAAGACCTGGCTCCAGACAAGATGAGGGAGAACAGAGTACATCTGGCCACGGTGCACAGCGGGTTCTTATTGCTGTGCTGTGTCACGGAGACATAAAATCATTTTGTTGTTACATGCCATGACCCCATGCCTTGCCCAGCACAGAGGTGGTTCTGCCCACTCCCCGAATTCAAACCACAGGAGTCAGCACTCACAATGCCACGAGGGGGGCTTAGAAATCATAGGATTTTGGGGGGAAAAAAAGAATATATTTGAGAGTTCTTTCCCTTGCGTCCTGGCTTTCAAGCATTACCATTGCATTTTCTGTACCAGCACGAGGGCTAGAAACCTGCTTCTGCTCCAAAGGAAAGCAGAGGTCTTCTCATCCTCACTTGACTCCAGGAGGTAAGCATTTAGGAGAAACACCAGCCATCAGGAGAGTTGGCAGCACTGCATGCACCATTTTTCACAGAGTTTTATGGAACAAGAGATGCCTTAGCCCAGCCCCTTTTCACAAGTGTGCCACAAATTAAGCACCGTGCCCTCTCCAAGTGCCACCCTAATCCCCTTCACCTGCCTCATCTGCTGCTCTACTTTCTGCTCCAAGACTTTTGCTCCCTGCCCTCTCAGCCACTGGGCCGCTTGCCCTCTCCCCGGTCTCCCCCATGCTGCATTCAGAGGCCGTCCATAACACACATGGCACATTGGCCACCGCTGTGTCAGTGAAACAGGGACTCAGGGCAGGGAAAACGGGTAAAACTTTACAGCCAATGTTATAGAAGAGGCCAGACTGGATGCACCTAACCATCCCCTCTCACCTTAAAATCTAGGAAGCGCCTTGAGGTGCTGCAACCCCTCTTTTGGGTGCCTAGAGCATGAAGGGGCATCGCCTCTCACCTTTGAGCCTCATTTCCCTCATCTAGTAAATAAAAGCCCCATAAGCAAGGACCTGTGTGGGGACAGAAAGTGCTGCAGCATTGCAAGAGCCCAGAGCAGACCCTTCTGGGCACTGGGTCACAGGGCAGCAGTCGGCTCCAGAGAAGCTGGCCTTTCACAACCCTGCCGTGTGCAGGAATATAGCTGCTGGCACGAGGGGCTGAGCCTGGCACATGCTCCTTGTCACCGGCTGTTGGCTGGTCCGTCCGGCTGTCTGTGGCCGCCGGCCACACAGCTGGCTGGGGTGGTTTTTAACACGGGCTCTCTACAGTCCCACCCTGCAGCAGCCTGGCACGCCACGCTCAGGGGCCACGTGGTTTTCCATTCCTTCCCCTCCATGGCTGCATCTCCCCCCCCGGCCGCCTGCCAAGCAACCCTCTCCAAAACCTCCAGCCAGTTACTAGATACCTGCCAACTCCATGACAGGCTCCATTTATGCATGTGACGGGCAGCCAGCCCAGCTTGCTGTGCCGTCTCTGCATGATGCACTCACCAGCCTCTTGCAAACGCTGCCAGGCTCCAGCTATTTAAAGGGGCAACCCAGGATCTCACTTCGTGCAAGTATCAGTTGATAGGGATTTCACCCTATCCATCATTAGTGCTTCAGTCTCCTCATCCGCACCTTTCAGATACCCATTTCCTTTCTTTTCTAAGTTTCTCGACACTCGCTGACTTATCGGTCCAGGAGGGAAATTGAGGGGACCCTTGGAGACCTCAAGCCTGGGCAGGGGCTCAGCTCACCCAGCTCCCTAGTGCTATGCACCCTGTGCTACTATTTACACAGGTCCCATCACACGGGATCCTTAATGTCACAGGTCAGATGTTTCCCCGATATCAGTTTGGCACCAGTGCAATTCTCCTGGCAGAGGGACAGCTGATTTAAGCCAGTGGGGAGAAGAAAAATCAGGCACCAGGGACCCAAGCCAGATCTCCCACCCAGGCAAATGAGACCACCAGGGCTGCGTAGTCATAGCAGGTGTGAATAGAGTGATTTACAGCACTGTACTGGAACGAAGCCCACGTGGCTTCCCCTTTTCTGAGCTTCCACAAATATATCACAGGCCCCAGCTACTGGCCTCAGACCTGCCCAGGCATGATCATGCTGGGCTGGCCATGTTTTCAGTCCACCCCCTCCCCTGTTTCCCATGTGCGCTTCAGTATCCCACTGCTCTGTCTGTGAGCAGATGCAAGATGAAATGCAAAGCAGAAGGGAAATTGAGTTAAGCACAGGCTTCTGGGCTTAATATCCTTACTACGCAGCTGCCACGTACAGGCTAAAGAGGGATCTAGGGATATTTCAGTATTGCCTGGGAGCTGTGCAAAGGGATGAGGGGGAAAGCAGCTTTGCAGAGAGAATCTGAGAGCTCTTTCCCCCATCCAGGGAAATCCTCCTGAAATGGGACATCATGTATATGAGAATGGCCCATGTTGAACTTTTAAGCACACAATGCCCTTCCTCGGGTCACCCGAGTTGCGTGACCCATAAGACAGGCATTTTGTGTCTGAAAGTTTGTTTAACATCGCTTCCAACTGTAAAGCTGGTCCAATAATATCACCAAATGTACCTTGTTTCTAGTGTAGTCCCTGGTTCATCTTGGCTTGAACAGTACTCCAGCACTAGAGCAAGCCATGGCATTTGTGACAACAGAATGGGTTTTTCTGAGATACCGCTAGCAAACCAGGAAAAAATCCTGAGATTTCACATAGACAGGCAAGGTTCTTTGGGTAGATGTGATATCTTTTATTAGACCAACTAAGTAGATGAAAAAATGTGCTTTGCAAACTTTCAAGTGCAATCACCCTTATCACAACTACCCATGTCCTTAGACCAACACTGCTACAACCAAAATCCCAGCAACACGTGAGATTTTACATTGCATGCACAAAAACTAGGCTAAACCAATCTGAATGAGTCTTACAGGTTTACATGCATCTGTTACAGGTCTGACTATACTGCAAAGAAGCAGAAAGACCGTAGCTGGGTGGGGTAAGGAGTAGATGGGAGGATAGTGCCCCCAGCGCTTGGATCCTTCAAACAAGCCATTGCCTTTGTAGGCTCTCCTGTGAAGGATCTGCGGAGAGCCATTTCCTGAGGAGTCTTCAGTTTGGGAGCCTGAATACACAACTTCCATAGATTTCATAGACACTGGGGCTGGAAGGGATCTCGGAAGATCATCAAGTCCATCCCCCTGCCCCAAGTCAGCTAGGGTCAAAGGATCCCAGCAACTCATTAATACCGCTATATCATTTACATTGGTTCTGTACGCTGGCGTAAACTGCACCCAGATCTGGAGCAGACAGACAGCAGAGTCTCCCGGGGTATGTGACACCATAGGCACTATTACCTCACTTTACTCATATGGTGGCCATGGAGCCAGTAACAGATTGCACTGAACAAAAGGCAGGTTAACTAAAGACATGTCACACCTATATGGGTAGATTTCTACTGCTATTTTTCCCTAGGGTAACTCTAGTAAGACACACCAGTAAAGAGCTATACATTGTTTTTTAAGCTGGCTTATAACTCTGTTTCGCGGGGCCAGCTCCTTAGGCAGCCACTGACCACATCCTTCCTCTACCAGGCACGGGTTTTCTGCCAGGCATCCCTGCTCAACAGCACCTGCTCAGCTGTGGCATCCTTCCTCAAGAAGCCTGCCAGATGCTTGGTCACTCCTGCTGACCCATCTGCTTGGAAGTGCATTGAAAAATAATTTGCGACCCGCTTCCCAGATAATTCATTCTCACGCCCTCTTCTCTCCCCGCCCAAAGTAAGACCGCTGCAGACTCTGCAGCTTTGTTAATGGGAAGGTATCAGAAAGCATTACGGAACTCCCTGAATAATTAATTGCATCAGACTATCCCTTATATTCCACTGCGCTCTATTAACCAGTGTGACTGGGGTTCCTGTAATGGGATTCACGGCCGGCCCTTTCTCCACGGGAGCAGGCCCTGTGCCCTACTGCCACTTCCACACAGAGGCTCAGGAATGAATTCTCTCCTGATGAAAGCTTTCTTCTTGTGCCACTAACTGAAAATAGAAATAAACCAGGACAGACCAGACAGAGCTGCTGTTCTCAAATAATCTCACCCCCTGCCATCCTCCTAATGCTCAGGTGCAAGAGCCAGGTTGTCCTGAATGAACTTGCCAGCCCCTCACAGCTCCTTGGGACACGTGGCCAAGGCAAGGCTCCCTGGACCAGCTCTTTAGCAGTCCTCAATTGCAGCTGCTCCATGTAACTGCTCCAATCGGTGAGAGCCACATTTCTGCTTCCCTCTGCAGCAGCGTGGCAGGATGCCTTCCCCTGCAATAAGGACAGCTCCTGAATCTCTCCACGTCCTCCCCCAAAAGGGCTTGCATTGGAACAAAGATGCTCTTTGCCCTCCGTGCCTTCCACTTCCCCCTTCTGCCATAGAAAACTCAAAGCGTAAAAATAAATAAATAAATCAGTGCTCAGCTTGCATCTCAGATGCACAGGAAAGGGAAGCAGCACAGAGCCATATCTGCAGACCATCAGTGACCTTGCAAGCAGACTCCCTGGCCAGGCTCCCACAAGACACCTGCAAGGTAGGCTGGGGGAAACAAGGTGCCCGGCTTAGCTTCCACAGATGCTTCTGCAACGCTGTGCAGGTGCAGTACTGCTGCAGTCAACAGGAGCTGTCACCGCATGTGTGGCTGGTGAGATCCAGGAGCGTTGATGCAGGGTGCAGAGGGGAGGCAAAACAGGCTGGCGCGCTGTCCTGACAAAGATGTAGTAACAGATGCTGCAAAGGATTGGCAGATTCTCACTTTCACCATGTTTCTGAGACGTTATTTTTAGAGTTAAAGAGGGAAAGGCAAAGCCCTGTGTGAAGCGAAGCAAAGCACTCAGCCGATAAGGAATTACACCGCCTTCGCAGGCGATGAGCTGGGAGGCAAGTCTCATGCAATGCTCAAAGGGCTGAACAAAAGCTTGAAAGCTAGAGCTCTGGTATCAGCTCCATCTATGCCAGGGGCAGGCAATTATTTCGGGTGGAGGGCCACTTAACAAGTTTTGCTCAGCTGTGGAGGGCTGCATGGGTTCTTGATAGTTGTCCCACCCCCAATCACCATCTTGGGACCAGAAGTCCCACCCCAATCCCCTGACCTTTGCCACTAGAAGTCCCTCCTCTTGCCCCCCAAAAATACTCCGGGGCGGAGGGAGGGGGTTGCCATCTTAGAACCAGGAAAAAAAAACCAAATCTCACACTAAACAGTCAAACACCTGCTATAACGTATTTTAATTTTATTACAAAAAATATCTTTGTCATGATTTGTGTTTGCATTGTATAAATAGAGGCGATTGCATAATAACTCAATATATTCTTAGTCTTGTATATTGTGGCCAGGTGCAGTTGGGGGTGTGCGAGTGCGTGCATGGTAGTGTATGGTAGGGTGTGGAGGTATATGGGGGTTTGTGTGGGGATTTGGCTGTGCGGGGGGGATATATGGTATTTGGGGAGTTTGTGTATATGTGGGGGGTTGTAGCATTTGTGCACTTGTTAAGTGGCCCTCCACCCGAAATAACTGCCTGCCCCTGCCATAGATGGAGCTGATACCAGAGCTCTAGCTTTCAAGCTTTTGTTCAGCCCTTTGAGCCGTTATTGTATTAGAAAAGGGGCAGGTTGCTGCAGCATTGCATGAGACTTGCCTCCCAGCTCATCGCCTGCGAAGGCGGTGTAATTCCTTATCGGCTGAGTGCTTTGCTTTGCTTTGCTTCACACAGGGCTTTGCCTTTCCCTCTTTAACCCGGTGCAGGTGTTGGATGCAGAGATGCACATCGGCAAGGGGTGCAGCCTCTGCTGGGCTGTCGTTGTCATCAGCACTCCCCTCCACACATGCACAGCCTCTGCACTTGCACAGCTTTCCCGCCCCCTGGGGGAAGTCACCTGGGGCTTTGCTCCTGTGCTTTACAGCCCCGGCAGGGAAGGCTCAGCTTATGGGGCTTTCCTCCCATGCCATGTGAGTGCAGGGATGTATGTGCGTGGTGGAGAGCAACAGTGATAGTAACAGCTCAGCAGAGGCTGTGCCTCTTGGTGATATGTAGCTCTGGTCAGAGCTTCATCCCACCAGGCACCAGTGCCCTGAGCACCCCCACCTGCTGCTGCTAACACCACTGCCTGCCAGGGCTACATGCCATACGGGGAGTGTGTGGGGGCTTGCCCCCACACCCTCCCTCATATCCACACGCTGCCCAGCTGAGCTCTGTGCTGCCACCACCCCCTGGGCACAGGCCCACCCCTGCCGCCACTGCTTCCCTACCTGCTGCCTGGAGCAACTGGGAGGTAAGGGAAGCTGAGCAGGTCCCCAGGGGCTGCAGCAACTGCAGCAGCAGCCCTGCCTGGAAGCTGCCTGCTGGCAAGGCCCTTCTGCCCACAAGGGTAGGAGTGGGGCACAATAGGGTATATTTGGGAGGAGGTGTACATGTGTGCATCTCATTCCCACCCTCATGGGTAATAGGGCTGGGCGGGGTACAATCTGTTGGTGAGCACTGGGGGCTGGATGAAAGTGCCTGGTGGGCCGGATTCGACCCATGTGCTATAATTTTGCCCACCCCTGATTTATGGCCTGGGGCAAGTTCCTTAACAGCAGGATTTCACTTTCCTTATCTCTAGCCATAGCTGCATTTAGCAGCACTGGAGCCCCTGCTGCTTGAGGATCTTCATGGTGATCAGTGAAATGGAGATGCTACACAGAGCTGGTCGGGGTGGACTATTAAGTATTGTGCCAAGCCCGGCGGCTTCTGAGCAATGCAAATGGAGGTTATTGTGCTGAGTCAGGCCCTCTGGAGCTAAATTTGGAATAGCCTGGGTCAGCACTTAGCCAAGGGAAAGGCTCCATCAGGCCTACTAGGGGCTGGCCTTCACTGACAGGGGCAAAGATGCACTGTCCCAGAGGAAGCTCCAGGAGGCCTAGTGAAAAGGTTGTACAGATGAGATGCTACCACACTTGGTAACCAGCCTACTGTACTGACCGCAGCCAAGGACCATGGGGTCAATGCTCCTTCTACTCCCCTTGCTAATGGCTGTGGAGACACCACTACATAGCACTTAGGGGCCAGACCCTCAAGAGGTATAAATCAGCCAAACCCTCCTTTCATAGATTTCATAGACATCAGGGCTGGAAGGGACCTCGGGAGAGCATTGAGTCCAGCCCCCTGCCCAAAGGGCAGGAAGTCAGCTGGGGTCATAGGATCCCAGCAAGATAAGCATCCAATTTACTCTGGAAGGTGTTCAATGTAGGTGCTTGAACCACCTCTGCTGGCAGACTGTTCCAGACCTTGGGGGCTCGGACAGTAAAGAAATTCTTCCTTATGTCCAGCCTGAAACGGTCTTGCAGGAGTTTGTGACCATTCAACCTCGTCATCCCTTGGGGCGCTCTGGTGAACACACGTTCCCCCAGATCCTGGTGGTCACCCCTGAGAAACTTCTAGGTGGCCATCAGATCACCCCTGAGCCTGTGCTTTTCCAGGCTAAAGAGTCCCATGGCTCTCAGCCTGTCATCGTAAGATCTGTTTTCCTGACCTCTGATCATGCGCGTGGCTCTCCTCTGGACTCTCTCAAGCTTCTCCACGTCCTTTTTGAATTGTGGAGCCCAAAACTGGATGCAGTACTCCAGCTGCGGCCTCACCAAGGCCGAGTACAAGGGGAGAATGACGTCCCGGGATTTGCTCGAGAAGCATCTATGGATGCACGCCAGCATTTTGGTCGCTTTACTAGCCACAGCATCGCATTGCAGGCTCATGTTCATCTTGTGGTCAATGATGACCCCCAAGTCTCTTTCTTCTGTAGTGCTAACCAACGTAGCACTGCCGAGCCTATAAGGGTGCTGCAGGTTTTTCCTCCCAAGGTGGAGGACCTTGCATTTATCGGTGTTAAACACCATGAGGTTCTCATCTGCCCATTTGCTGAGCTTGTCCAGGTCAGCCTGGATCACCCGCCTATCTTCTGGCGTGGATGCTTTGCCCCAAAGTTTGGTGTCATCGGCGAACTTGGCCAGTCCACTCCTGACTCCAGTGTCCACATCATTAATGAAGATGTTGAACAGTATGGGTCCAAGGACAGAGCCTTGAGGGACCCCACTGGTCACAGGGCACCACGATGAGTGACTGCCATCAATCACAACCCTCCTTGAAGTAACTGGGGTTGTCCTGGGTGTAGGACTGGTCCCCAACAATGGCACCTCTGTCCTTGCATTCAACTGTTAGGAGAGGCCTGTTGCATCTTGCCTTGCCACTGATAAGCATCCACTGTTGATTTAAGTCTCATTCACAAGACAGCACACCCAGGCTTGGATCAGTTAGGCTACGGGCAGAAATTACACATAAATTGGTATAAGTGATCAGAAACCAGTTTAAATCTGTGACAACAGAAGCTCAATGCATGTAAACCACTTTCAAAATGGCTGAAACTGGTTTAAGAGAAACCAGCACAGATGTAATATCAGACTTAACTTATTTAGGTTAAATCAGTTTATTGTACTTCTGACCCAGATCTCCTCCAGATTCAAGTCAACTCTCAGTCCCCCAGCATCCCAGGATGCTTTGCACCTCCCCTGCAAACCCCATCTTGCAGGTGGGCAGGCTAGCCTTGACCCAAGCTGTTTGCTCCAGCCAAGCAGGGAGGCTTCTGGCCTGGGTCACTGCGGGCATGTGGCTGCACTTCTGGATTCAAGTGAATATCTGTTCACTTGCTTATCAGTTCGATTTACGCAGCTCAGACTAACCTGCGATGACTAAATCAATTCAACCCTGGGCTTTCTGACTTAGCCTCACAGTTGCTACTGATCTCATGGCATCCTTTTCAAGAAGGAGGATCTTTAACTACAGCATCCTGGACAAACACCCATATGAACAGCTACATTAGCCTGCCCTGACTCCTTCCTCAACTGGGAAACTGAGTCACTGTCCCTCAAACAAAACACCAGACCCTCCTGCCCTTCCCCAGCAGAAAAAAACCTCTTTGATCCATCGTCTCAAAGGCACATCTTAGGTGGTGTTTCCCCCTAGAAGTGGCTGCCTACCATTAATAGGCACAGGGGGAATGGGGGTGCATGAATGGGGGTGGGGGGAGGGGTCTGCACATGTGGTGCCGCCTGGGACCCAGCTGGGAGTGCGGGGAGCCAGCATGTGCAGCAGAGCTCGCCCAGTCAGCAGCTGTCCCCACAGTGCTCCACTTGGGGCTGAGTCCTGCCGAGGGCAGCCTGTACTGTGCTCCCACCTACACCCAGTGGCCCCGGCCCAAGCCCAGGCCAGCATGAAGCCTCTGGAGAGACTGTTCCCAATGCGGCTGCAGCTGGCCAGGCTTACATTGTCACTGGGAGACGAGGGGAGCACAGCGCACCTAGCTGGCTGCAGCTGCACGGGGAACAGCCCCCCCCCAGGAGCCGTGCACTGGGCAGGACCCAAGCCGGTGGGGCTGTTCTGCTCCTCTCGCCTCCAGCTGCTGCTCCTGCTCCTGTTCCTACCCCTGCTGCGCCACTCTGCGCAGCGGGAAGCTTCAGCTGGGCAGTTCCAGCCCTCTTTCCACCCACAGGTAGCTGCTCATTACACCAGGTGGGCAGAGTGGATGGAAAGCAGCTGGGAGCTAGAGCCGGAGCTCCATGCACTGGGCAGGGGACACCCAGCTGAAGCTTCCCAGCGCCAACCCGGAGCGGTGCGGCAGGAGCAGCAGCTGGATGTAAGGGGAGCAAGACAGTCCTGCCAGCCCGGACCTGGGCCAGCGCTCAGCTTCTGGTGGCGCTGCACCTGGTGCGGCTCTGCTCCCCTCGCCTCCAGCAGTGGCTCTTCCTCCCACTCCTGCCCCTACGGCACCACTCCAGGTGGGCTTCAGCTGGGCGAGGAGAGCAGACGAGCATCCGACCGGCTGCAGTTGCACTGAGAAGCTGCAAACTGGCTGGGCCAGCGGGAGTCCAGCGTGGGCTGCCCCAGTGGGAACAGGCGGGGCTCGGCCTTGTATGAAGCACCACGGGGGCAGCCACAGGCCAGATCCAGTCAGTTGGCAGGACATATTTTGCCCCCCTGGTATATAAAGTATAATGTATATGCTGCTTGGGGATGGGTGCTTAGAGATCTTTCTGGATGAAAGACACCATATACAGCTAAGTAGTTATTACCTGGAAGGAACATATGTCTTCCATACAGTACATGGTTATGCATCGGTAAAGGATTTTTTTTTTTATATAGATAGATAGATAGATAGATAGATAGATAGAGATAGAGATATATAGTATCGATCTATATAGATATATCAGGTGTATTTATTTGTATGCTACGTGTGTGTATGCATATATATACACATACACACACACAAATAATATATACCTGATTTTATTTATATACAACACTTTGGGAGAGGAAAATAATTTGGAGATTATTACAACAATGTTGGTGTTAAAAGGCTAATATATAGGAGCAGGTAAAAGCTCTAAAAGGGTTAAGCAAGAACACTAAGTTATAAATCAAGAGATAATGGCTCCATTAAATAAAACGCTCCTAAGACCACACTTGCATTTAGTGCCCGCCAGCACTGAGCTGTCAGGTGACAGGTGGAGTATACATATTCTTGGAGCTCTACAACAGAGGGCTGAAAGGCTTTTCTGGAGCTCAGAGTCAGCATCACGAATGCATTCAGCTAGGCACAAAGAGCAGCAAGACTGACGCCTGATACAGAAGTATTTAAAGGGCAAAGACCTGTTCAGATTGCCAGGAGATAGGAAAAGGAGAGGTCACGACCCAAGCCTGTTAGAAGATAAATTGAAAGTGGATGTTCAGTGATCTATGGGTAAATAGAAGGACAGGGAAAGCACTGTCTTTGCATCAGCTGACCCTCTTATCATTATTTATTGTGCGGGTATTTGAGGTTACAGCAGGTTGTGCTAGGAACTGTGCATGTACACAGTAAGAGCTAGCTCCCCGCCAGAAACAGGTTACAGCTGAAACAGAGAAGACAGACAAAGGGTGGGTGGGCAGAAGCGCAAAGGGTGGGTGGGCAGAAGCGCAGAGAGATGTCCAACATCATGCCTTGATTAGGAAACTGTTCATTTAGATAAGGGAAATGCAGCAGATGTCATTTACATGGATGTCTATAAAACATCAGAGAGTGCCACATGGGAAGTGATTGGTTGAGCTGGAGAAGATGGAGGAAATTAGCAGAAGAACTACAAGGCATTTCATGAACTGGCTGAAAAGGAGGTGGCAATGGTAGTGGTGAAAGAACAAGAATGGGTTGGAGGGAGGTTACTAGCATCATACAATCACAGGAGAGGCTAGAAGAGACCTCCGGAGGCCATCTTGTCCAGCCTGCTGCGTGAGGCAGAATCATCCCTATCCAGAGTATCCTATGCAAATCCCTAATCTAAACTCTTCATAAAACTACCATCAACCCTGACAACACAGACATCACACCCGATCCTGCCACAGATAAAGCAAGGAAACCTCAGCAGCCAATGCCCTGCTTCTATAAAAGGTTGTTAATATATCCTACACTTGTATATAGGCATTGTCTCTAGTCTAACGCTCCTGTGCGGCTTGCCTGAGGATTCGGAGTAGGTCAGCAACACAGTCAGAAAAAGAAACTTGGTCTTAAATCCAACATGCAATGGATCCCACTCACTCCTCCTCGCTCTTGTGTCCCAAGAGGAGAACCTCACTACACAGCCTCACAAAGACCAGCCAGGAAGTAAAATACTGATCAATGTGAGCCACCTCGAATGGAGGATTACTGTTCTTGTCCTCCCTTTCCCCTGTTCCTCTTTGTTGTTGCTCTCGCATTGCATCAAGTCTACAATTAAGAGGTAAGCCCCTTGGGACTTGGGATCTGCAAAGCATGTAGGGCCATAAGAGGAGAGATGTTGAGTGACTTGCTATGGAACAATGGAAAGGCTGGAGCTCAGCTCAATACCCCTGCTCCATTCTAGTTTGCCAAGATCATCCAGACATTGAGCTATTCAGGGATAATTATTCTGAAACAGGTTTTCCCAAAAAAGCCATTCTATAACAACTCCATATATAGAGAAGCCTGTAAGCTCATGCTTATGGGTTTTGCAGTGAATTTCATAGCAGTGGGGGAGAAAAGAAAATACCAATAGTCAGCATGCTTGCTTACTATGGAAAACCACCCCCTTACTGAGTGCGTTTCCCTGGTGTGGAGCACTATTACGGGATTTGTAGTTCTGGGGGCTAATGCCCCCATTCCTTCCCTAAAGACCCAAATCCCTGACTAAACCAATCTCCCATGATCCTTTGCACTCTGTCCTCTGACCAAGCAGTAAGTTGCATCATCATGAGAGTCAGTTTCCGTGGCCTCCAAGACAAAGTACATCCTTATTCACAAGTCTGTTCCCCCTGCCTAAGCTGCCCATAAATAAATGATCAATCATTGATGTTCAATGGTCCTCCAAAAGGAGTCTTCAGCATTACTGCCTGATTGACTCAAACTGGGGAAGTTTCCACTTCCCTTACTACTACAGTTTCTCTCTGCATTAGGCACAACCTCAGTTTGTGCTCAATTGATGCCTGGAAGACTTCCCTCACAACCATAAGGATTTAATGCATGCACCTTACATTAACCTGATGGATCACCAAGACCTCAACAGATCTGTAATATCTCTCCTACCAATAAATCGATATACTAAGTAAATGGCCAAGTGCCTAATGCTCTATCAAAGCTACCACACTTCTTCTAAGATGCCCTCAGATGACCCCCCAAAAACTCTGTAGGGCTTATTCCTTGAATACACAAGGCAAGATCCTGCTCTTAGCAACACACCAGCTGCGGTGAGTTTTCACAGATGTCACCAAGAGCAACATTGGCTCACGTCTGAATCACGCTGATGCCACTGCCAACTACTGCTCTTTAAGTCAGCTCCTCTGTCATAAACTTCCTTTGTGATCTTAGGCATGTCACTTAAGGTCAGATCTAGGCACCTCATTTCTATTTAGGTGTCTAAACACTCCTTAATATTGCACCGAATCAGGGCCTCATTTTCTCTCTTCCTGCAAAGACGGAAGAACAGCACCGCCCTGCCTTATAAAAGCCTTGTGCAGATAAATGTGGTGCAAAATGCCCGGAGAGTACATTAATGAGAGCCATAAGTACCTTGTGCAAAGTCACTAAACATGTTATTGGATTCTTTTATAGCACAGTAGACAGCTCAATAACGAATGGCTAGATTTACCAGCAAGGGCTTCCCAAGAAGCCGCAAGCCCCAAATCTGGTTTCCGCTACCCATCCCATTCATCCAAAAGCTGAATGAGGTGCTTATGTGCAACTCCAATAGCAAAGGAAAACCAAAAATCATTCTTCAGTCCCTATCATCAGGGGGTTGGACTAGATGACCTCCTGAGCTCCCTTTCAACCCTCATTTTCTACGATCCACAAGCGCCATTCGGTCATAGCTCACGAGCACGCCAAACTGTTTCAAAACAAAGTGCTGATCTACAATATGGGACCCTGACGCTTCTGCCACTTGCACGAGTGCTAACTGGCTGCCAGGACTTGTTTGCTTCTGCTAGGGGGAGGAGAAACGTTCTTCATTCACCTACTGAGATGTCCCGTAATAAATAGTCACTCGACGTAGCGGTGCGAAGACGAGAGGCATCTGAGATTCTCCATGGCTGGGACTGGGGTCATGTCCAGTGAGCTAGGAGGAGCTCTCCACCTTCCAGCTACTACAACGGGTTTAGCTCATGGGGTAAGCGTCTCAGGGCTAACAACTGGTCCAAGAGCCAGGCTCTCCCATCTCTTCAGGCACCTTTCACTGCCGCCACACATCACTGACTACGCATTACGTAGATCAACCCAAGCCGTCTCTAAACTAGCACCCGCAGGTGCTGCAAGCGATGGAGCTGCTGAGGCTGCAACTCAGCACAGGCCACCTGCTTAACCATTCGCTCGGGCTCTGGGGCAAACTTCGTAGCCCACGCCGAGCTCTGGGCTGCTGCTGCAGCTCCACCACTCCCCAAGCCTGAACGTAGCTAGTTTGAAGTGCCTGCAGTGCAGCTGTGCACAGTGAAGCTGCTAGTCAAGCTGCTGCGAAAGGCTCACAAAACTCTGGGTTCGAATCCTGCCTGTGACAAATCTTCATATTAAAATGAGACAACCCCCACAATTGCCCTTTCCAGCGTAGGGTCTCTCCCTCTAAGCTTCCCAGCCTGTAAAAGAGGAATGGCAATCAGCATCTATTGCACAGGAGTCAACTCTCAAGGGCTCTCTCCTGTCAGAATATGGCACGGGAATGTCACTCACGCCCATAGGAGTTGGTGCATGCTTAGTGCTTGACAGGATCATTTCCCACTGCTTTGGGAACAGAGAGCTATAGAAATCCCCTCTCGTGCCTTGCCAGTTAAAATAGACAGCTTTTTAGGGCAGAGACTGTCTGCTGCTATGGGTATATCCAGCACCTAGTACACTGTGATCTTGGCTAGGGCCTTTTAGGTAGTCACAAATAATCACACAGTCAGCAGCAGCATCAGAAGAGATGGACGACGCTGGTTTCATACCCACCTAGTTCCCACAGAGAAGAATACAGCTTTGGCTCACGCACCTATGGGGTTATTTGGTTGCTCTTTGGACTATTATTAACCTCCTGCCCCGACCCCGATGACCAAGAAACAGCTGGGGATTGTCAAAATAGGAGATGGAAATGCAATCAGTGAGACACTGCCAGTATATTAATAAGGGGCTCCTGTGTGTATAGTCTAGACCTTATCACATCACTGCAGGAAGTAGGAGCCCCAGGCATAGACCAAGACCCCAGTGTGCAAGGTGCTGTACAAAGACAGAATGATAAAATGGTCCCTGCCTCAAGGACCTAGCATCCTAAGCAGATGGAAATGCAAGCAAGATACTGGGAGATTCATGGCTTTACCAAACACCAGCTGCTTCATGACAACCTGCATGTATGTTGTTAACCAAACAGGTAAGAGATAGGGGCTAGGGTAACGCTGGGACTAGGGGGTCAGTACACCCACCCACAGGAAGGCTCAAATGCCTCTACACAAATGCTTGTAGTATGGGCAACAAGCAGGAGGAACTCACCCTCCTGCTGGCTGACGCCAGCCCGGACATAGTGGGGATTACGGAAACGTGGTGGGATGAAACGCATGATTGGGCGGTCAATGTCAAGGGCTATCGGCTGTACAGGAGGGACAGGATAGGAAAGAGGGGTGGGGGCGTGGCGCTCTATATTAAGGAGGAATACACATCCTCGTTAATTAGCAAGGAGTCAGGGGAGGGGCACTCTGAAGTGCTTTGGGTTAAAGTACAAGGCAGTCGAGGGGAAAGGGACTTAATGGTGGGAGTCTACTACAGACCTCCCAACCAGGGAGAAGAGCTTGACCAGGAATTCTTGGGTCAGCTCACAGAGGTAGTGAAGGCTAAGGATGCGGTAGTCACGGGGGACCTGAATTTCCCGGACATCTGCTGGGAAGAGCAGTCAGCCAGGTCTGACCGCTCACGTCGGTTCTTGGCCAGAGCGCAGGACCTCCATCTAACCCAGGGGGTGCACAGCCCCACCGGGGGGACGCCTTGTTGGACCTAGTGCTGGCCACGGGAGATGACCTGGTGAGGGGGCTGCAAGTGCTTGACCACCTGGGCGACAGCGATCATCGCCTGCTGGGAGTCACCATCCAGCGCAAGGTGGCAAAGGCATGCAGTAAGGCAGCGGCCCTAGATTTTAGGAGGGCAGACTTCAACGAGCTAAGGAGGATAGTTGGAGAAGCCCTGAGGTCCCGGGGGGGAGGGGAGCCAGGTGTGCAAGGAGTGTGGTCGCTCCTTAAGGAGACGATCCTCCAAGCCCAAAGGAAGGTAATCCCAACAAGGATCAAAGGGAGCAGGAGAGCACACAAGCCTCTGTGGCTCACCAAAAGCATCCGGGAAGGTCTCCTTGGTAAAAAGGAGGCTTATACCCAGTGGAAAGAAGGGGTCATCACCAGGGAGGGCTAATCTGTAGCTGCTCAGCGATGTAGGGGGGCAGTTAGGAAGGCCAAGGCGGAGATGGAACTGGGGCTAGCTTCCCAGATTAAGGACAATAAGAAGTCTTTTTTTAAATACATAGGGGGTAAAAAGAAGGTCCCAGGTAATGTGGGGCCCTTGCAGGACAACATGGGTAACTTGGTCGTCACACCAGACGGCAAAGCTAACATGTTTAACGATTTCTTTGCCTCCGTCTTCCTAAGTAGGGACCAGAACAGCCACCTCCCTGCTGAGCCCCCCTCGGGCCCCGGGGGAGGCACACCTGGGCCACGGGTTAGCGAGGATTTAGTTAGGGAGCTTCTGGAGGCGCTGGACGTATTCAAGTCAGCCGGCCTGGATGATCTCTACCCTAGAGTTCTAAAGGAACTGGCCGAGGTCATTGCAAGTCCCCTGGCACAACTTTATGAGGACTCGTGGTGCTCTGGTGAGGTACCGGAGGACTGGAAGAGGGCCAGCATGGTCCCCATCTTCAAAAAAGGCAGGAAGCAGGACCCGGGAAGCTACAGGCCGGTTAGTCTCACCTCGATCCTAGGCAAGCTGTTCGAGAAAATTATGCTGGCACACATCCAGGAGGGGCCAGGAGACTGCATGCTTAGGGGCAACCAACACGGGTTCATCAGTGGCAGGTCCTGTCAGACCAACCTGGTGGCCTTTTACGATCAGATCACCAGATCATTAGACGCAGGGGTAGCAGTGGACATAGTCTTCCTGGACTTCCGGAAGGCTTTTGACACTGTCTCTCACCCCATTCTCATTAAGAAACTGGGGGGCTGTGGTGTAGACACCTACACAGTCAAATGGGTCGCTAACTGGCTGGAGGGCTGCACCCAGAGGGTGGTAGTGGATGGGTCCTTCTCAACCTGGAGGGACGTGGGCAGTGGGGTCCCCCAGGGCTCGGTCCTCGGGCCCGCACTGTTCAACATCTTCATCAGCGATTTGGATGAGGGGGTAAAAAGCACCCTGTTCAAATTTGCTGATGACACTAAGATGTGGGGGGACGTGGGTACATTGGAAGGATGCAACAGGCTACAATCAGACCTAGACAGGTTACAGGGGTGGGCGGACGAGAATAGGATGGGTTTCAACACAGACAAGTGCAAGGTGATGCACCTCGGGAGGAACAACCGGCACCATACCTACAGGTTGGGGAACTCCCCTCTTGTCAGCACGGAGGCGGAAAGGGATCTGGGAGTCATCATTGACTCCAAGATGAACGTGGGCCGGCAGTGTGGGGACGCAGTCAGGAAGGCCAACAGCACCTTGGCATGCATCCACAGATGCATCTCGAGCAGGTCCAAGGAGGTGATCCTCCCCCTCTATGCAGCACTGGTCAGGCCGCAGCTGGAGTACTGCATCCAATTCTGGGCGCCGCACTTCAAGAGGGATGTCGACAGCATGGAGAGGGTCCAGAGGAGGCCACTCATATGATCAGGGGACAACAGGGCAGGCCCTATGAGGACAGGCTGCGGGACCTGAACCTGTTCAGCCTCCACAAGAGAAGGCTGAGTGGGGAATCTTGTGGCCTGTTATAAACTAGTCAGGGGGGACCAGCAGGCATTGGGGAAGTCCCTGTTTCCCCTAGCACCTCCAGGAGTGACCAGGAATAATGGTCACAAGCTGGCAGAGGGTAGATTGAGGCTAGATATCAGGAGGTGCTACTTCACAGTCAGGGCGGCTAGGGTCTGGAACCAGCTTCCAAGAGAAGTGGTGCAGGCTCCTACCCTGGGGGTGTTTAAGAGGAGGCTGGATGAACACCTTGCTGAGGTCATTTGACCCCAGTACTCTTTCCTGCCATGGCAGGGGGTCGGGCTAGATGATCTGCTCAGGTCCCTTCCGACCCTACAAACTATGAAACCCCAAATTACCCCTCCCTTGCTAAAGAATAAGCTTCTGCAATTTAGGTCCCACTTGTCACAGGTAAGAGCATTCATATAGGCAGCCACTGTGGAAAGGCTGATGATGCATGAAAAATCCTCATCCCTTTTATCCCACGCTATGCTACTTGTATGCCTGTCCCCTACGTGATTGTGTGTGCAGCTATGGGTTTGCCTATGGGGCAATAAAACTGTGTTTACCCTCACTTCATTAGCTTTACTGGTGCCACTACCAGCTATCAGGACTAAAACTATGGGGGGTTTTCAGAGCTCCATCTATTCAGCTAAGATGAGTAAAGAGAAGGGCCCCTCTGCCTGTGCAGACAGCCCTATGATGGAAGTGCAGAGGTAAAAATGCCACAATGGGCAAGCCACAAAACAGTGTGAGTAACCCTACACCCCTCCCCAAGGTGAAGTGCTGCGTGTGTTTTGCTATAGGGGGGAGTTTGGGTCCCATCCCGTGTGCTTTACAAAGGCAAAGGCTCCCATCACATCCCTGCACTCCAACTATCACATGCAACAGATCTGTCACTGGATTTCAGGCACGGATGGGCTCTCCAGCCTTAGCGTTGCATTTCACTGATATACAGACCCTGTCGCTGCTGTAAGGAAATCTCCCCAGTCATCTGCTCTCTGAGTGCTAGCTGGGAACCTCCACCTGAGCAATAACTGAGTGAAGGGCAAGGAGGACAAGAAGCGATGTGAAAAGTCCTGGCTGTGCTGTGGCAACAAGTTAACAGCACTTGGTTTAAGGATAAGGTCTGAGGTTTGGTTACCCCTGAGTGGTCTGGCTGGGGAGGATGGAAAGAAAAATGCTTTTCTTTTCTTGCTGCAGCCGTGCAGGCTCTGGGGACTCATCTACACAGTGTTGGACGGTGCTAGCGAGTGCTGCCATGAAAACACAGCAGTGTAACAATGGATGGGCAAGCAGGATATGAGCCCTGGGTGCTACATAAGGAGAGGGGGGCACCTCACACCCCCATCCTATGCCCTCCTCCATGTACCCTCCAAGTTGCAGAAGGTGCAGGGAGAGCACCTGGCTGTGGCAGAAGACAGGGCAGAGAAGTGACAGCTGCATGCAGGGCCAGAGCAGTGAACAGTGGGTTGCAGCTGCTGGGGAAGATGTCACCTCCTTTTCTGCTGACATGCGTGCTTTTGGCTGCAGAAGAAGGAGGTGACATCTCCCGCAGCAGCAGTGAACTTCCAGCTGCTGCTCCTGCCCTGTGCACGGCTGCCACGCAGGGCACAGAACTAGCCAGATAAGGCTTTGCTCATGCTCATTCCTGCTCTACGTGCATTATATGCCCTAAAAATGCCATGGGCACAAAGCACCACTCCCATGGACCTGCCCAAGACTGACAGCTATGTTGCATTTTTCCAGTGCCCAGAATGAGACAGTGGATAAAGCCTTTTTTTGGTGGCATGAAGCATTGGTGGAGATGGTGATCATGCCCATGTGCCCGCAAAGCATTGGCGAGCATGGTCCCAGGAAGCATGACTAGCTGGGGGATAGCAAGTCCTGTCACCTTCTGCATTCAGGGTTGCCAGGGGCACTGTGTGCCACTTCCATCCATGTCTCCCTCTCAGGCATTGCACCTTTATCTGCCCTGGGGAAGCAGAAAGCCCTGCACCCCTTTGCTCAGCTGCTACAGAGCTGATTTCACCTCTCAGGAAAGGAGCAAGAAAGACTGAGATATTGTTTCAGCGGCCTGATCCCAAAAGCTACAGAGGAGAGGTCAGGGCTGACTTGAGGGAGCAGAGCAAACAGTTCACAGGATGCTAGTGCCGATCTTTACACTTTACGCACCACTGTAGTTCTGCTCTTACTACTGGAAAGCCCAGCCGCCTGCAATAAAAGCACTCCTCAGAACATGTGATTTACCTGCAAGGTTTATTTTTAGAGCAAAATGTGAAATGAAAGAAGTGCGTAGTCATTTGTAGCCTTGCAGAAGCCAAAAACAGCTTCACATCACACCTACACCAGCCGTAAATGAGCAGAGAAAGACTCTCTTTCAAACACGGCTGTCCAAAGTTAGACAGGGAAATCCTTATTTCATGTCTGCAGAAAAGGACCTGGGGGTGACAGTAGACAATAAGCTGAATAGAAGCCAGCAGTGTGCCCTTGTTGCCAAGAAGCTAACGGCATCCTGGGCTGCATTGGTAGGAGCGTTGCCAGCAGATCAAGGGATGTGATTCTTCCCCTCGATTCAGCACCGATGAGGCCACATCTGGAGCCCTGTGTCCAGTTTTGGGCCCCCACTACAGAAAGGATGGGGAGAAATTGGAGAGAGTCAATTTGCAGAGGGCAACAACAATGGCCTGGCAGCTACGGCACATGACTTGTGAGGAGAGGCTGAGGGAACTGGACTTATCTAGCCTGGAGAAGAGAAGACCGAGGGGGGACTGAATAGCAGCCTTCAACTCCCTGCAGGAGGGTTGCAAAGAAGATGGAGCTAGGCTGTTCTCAGTGCTGGTAGATGACAGAACAAGGAACAATGGGCTCAAGTTGTAATAAGAGAAGTTGATGTTGGATATTAGGAAAAATTCTCCACTAGGAGGTTAGTAAAGCACTGGGACAGTTTACCCAGAGAGGTGGTGGACTGTCCATCCTTGGAGGTTTTTAAGAGCCGGCTAGACAAAGCTTTGGTTGGGATGATGTAGTTGGGGGCTGGTCCTGCTTTGAGCAGGGGGTTGGACTAGTTGTGACCTCCTGAACAAGCCTTCCAACCCTCATTTTCTATGTTTTTATGTCCTTATCCAGCTGGTTTGGTTCTCCAAGAAAAAAAATCCACCCCTCTCCCCCATTCTGAATGCCAATGTCAAGAATGCAAGTCCCAGTATCTTCCTATGGGCTGAGCTGCCTATGGCTTGAGGCTTTGAAAACTGGCCCCTTTGTCTCTGATACAGTTTCATTCTTTCTAGGCCTCTTGGTGATAAAAATGTCAGGGTGCATCTAACCTATGGCGTTAGCATGTCCCAGCAAGGATGTTCCCAAGCACTCTGTCGGCATACCCAAGACTGTAACATGCCTCTAAGGATGCTCTGACATCCCCACAGCCCTTTGCAAGACCCTGATCTCTCGCATGCTCTATCACAGCTGCTGAAGTTGACCCTAGAGAAGCCTCATTGCATATTTCTGGGTCTGAAGTGCAAGAGGAGGAATGGGTGAGCCAGTATGCTTGGGACTATCCCAGCTGTGTGTTGTAGATGGTGCAGGAGTGTTCAAGAAATGGAAGATGACCTCTGAGTGTTGCTTTCCAGCAACGATAAGGGCACCTAAAATTTGCACATTCATGATTTCTACCTTAAACAGTCACAAACAGGCTGGCAACCTGCCAGAACATATAAATGAAGAAACAAGTATATAGAGACACCCTGTTGTATACCAAAGACCCCTCCCATGACAAGCTGAAAGAGCTGGTAGGATTAAGACAAGGCGGTACAATAGAGAACCATGGGGAAGAAGTAACAATTAAGGGGCACTGTACCCTTAGGACACAGGCTCAGTCCTGCAAGTGCTGAGCAACCCATGGAGGTGCTAAACCCCTTTGATATTAACAGGGCTGGCATGACAGAGCTACAATGCACTTGCTGAATGTTTAGAGTAAGGCAGGAATCAGGACTCCCTACTGCTCCAGATCCCCCTTGGAAAATACTAAGCAATGGACACCTGACCCAAAAGGTGGTGTTATCATTTTGATAGTAAATACTGTCTCCATGGCCTAAGGATCTTGATATACACTACAAAAGACATACCATTAGCATGGCACCGTCTATGGGTTGCTGGGTAAGTGCAGTCACCTGCAGCAGCTTCTATAGCAGTAGAGCTTGGGATGCACCCAAGAAGTAGCTGGTGTGAAGATGAGGTTAAAGTCAGCCCCATTTGGGGGGTTCAGCCTCTTCCTGCCAAAGGCAACCCAATCTGCCAAGTTATAGCTGCTACCTACCTGGGAAAGGGACCACAGGATAAATCTGTCTTTTATTAAATCCATCAGATAGACATGATCTTATCAACTCTGGTCCATTTTATCCATCATATCTTCCAAATCAGTCACAGCATAAGAATCCGGACCCACTGGACCTAGAGATGCCACAGTCTCCTGCAGGGGTGGGCAAAATGTGACCTGCGGGCCACATGTAGCCCGCCAGGCCATTGTATCCGGCCCACAGGGCCCCTAAAAAATTTAGAAAATTAATATTTATCTGCCCCTGGCTGCCTGTCATGTGGCCCTTGATGGCTTGATGGTAAGCCAAAATAATTGCCCACCCCTGGTCTACTGCATCAAAATGCACCCGCAGGGAGAAAGCGACCTAAGCTTCAAGAAGACATCCTAAATGCCCACCATACTCGAAGAAGCAAAGCACTTTATCATATCAGCTCTCATGTGATTCTAGGACAGTTTCCTTTTTTATTCTGATCATTAAACATTAAGCAGGGAACTTCAAAAGGAACAGCTACTCCTTATTTGATGCAACTTGGGAAAAAAGGGGTAAGAACATTCCTAATTAAATGTCATGACCTACCAAAGTGAGGGTCCTGATAGACAAAGTAGTTACACCAAGGTAATTAAGATGGGTTTTGTACACCAAAATTAAATGATCCCAAATTCAGCACAGACAGATGAGCAATTATGCTCGGGTAGTGGCTTGCAGTAGGTGCTACTGCAGAGTTTTGCAGCTAAGGCTGGTGTAAAGGACTATCCCAGGATGAAAGTGGCCAAACCCTTAAACTGGGGTAACTCACACCGATGTGGTCTCCCCTGAGTTTTCCAGAGTGAATTCAACATTGGATTTGAGTAACATACCCCAGTGTAGTGCAGGGGTTTATGTCGTTTGTCTGCTTCTTGTGTAAAGGCCAGTTGTACTGGTCCTCTGTTCAAGCCCTGACTGAAGATTTTGGGGACTGGGTGCTTTAGGAACTAAGACTCCTATTGGGTACTATGAGCTTATGCCCCCTGCACACACAGACTGCAATAAAAACTCTTAAAAAAAAAAAAATCACTAGACACTTTGACAAATCTAGCCCAAAAGCCTTGGTTCTTTGTCTTTCACAATTCCTACTGCACCTAGACAACTGGGAATATAAAAGCTTAGAGTTTCACAGGCAGATGTGCGACATTAGCTGATCAAAGCAAGGACCCAGACTCCATCAGTTCCAAATCCAGAACAAACCAGAGGCTTCTTAGCCCACAAAACCCTGCAAGAAACCAACTCCCCCTGCCAAACCCCACAGTAACAAACAACCAAACTGCTCAATACTCAAACATTTGCTACTGTGATCCAATGCCTACCTGGTCACTTCCGACTTTTTCCAAGACTGACCCTAACAGCCACTTCTGACGCTGAATGGGGCATTTTAAAGTAAAAATGAAGGTGCACGAGTGCAAGAGGTGGCAGGTTTGTATCAGGACCTCGCGGCCTGTTCTGGTTTGCAGGGGCAGCCACAGCCCTCAGGGGGAGACCCCTCATTCCTGCCAGGGTAAGGGGAGGATGAAGCTGTCCAGCACAGCGGACCTGACTCTCAATCGCCCTTCATGAAGGGCAGTCAAGTACCCCATAGGACATGTGAAGGCAGTGCCAAATTAGACCGGTGGGGCTTTGTGCTGGCTGCTAGAAGAGAATCAAGCTCACAGTGTTTAACCTTGTTTGCAAGGAAGGGGAGGAAAAAAAAAAAAAATCTTCCCTGCATTGGCTTTTCAAGCTCAATGCCAAGTCCACTGTCATGCTCAATGCCAACTTTACAACCAGGGCTGCACGCATCACATCCACACTTAGGGTCCCTATGAACCGTGACCTGTACTGACGTGACGGGTGTTCCTTTTAGAAGAGGTAATGAGCCACACTCGTTACAAACATCACAGAATTCACAACGGAGGTGAGAAAGCAGAGGAACTGCTCATTTTGTCACCCACAAAAATGACCACTCGCAAAATTACACCAGCTAGTTGCTGCAGAGACTGGTCTGGCCAAAGAAGGCAGCCTGATTTCAAAAGGAAATCGTTGCTCCAGCCGGGCTCTGGCTCTCTGACCTCCAGCCTGCCCCCGCTTTCCCCTACAGGCTGCTTTTCACATTTGGTTCATCTGCAACCAGCAACGCACACCCAACCCTTGTAGCGGCTCATTTTCATTCCGCACCACAAGGAGATTCATTTTCCTGTGAAAAACCGGCACCCGTCACGTACTTAAAATCAAGACAAAGTGCGAGCCAGCTGCTTCATGCGATTCCCCACCAAGCTATTTCAATCAGAAGCATTTAAAAAGGCAGCAACCCAAGTCTGCCCTACACACCCGGGCCAGGATCCACTGCCAAAGCCTACTGCAAAACTCGGCCTCCTGTTCCTAGGTCATCGGGAGCGTGACCCATCACTTTGGAGGGCGGCACCTTGGGATGAAAGGCAAAGCCCTAGCAACCCCAGGGACCACCTCTCAGCTGTCTTGGGGCCCAGCCGGTTTCACGGACGATACCTCCATCTCCGGAAACCCACACCCCCGGAGTCTCCTTGTTTCATAAAGCAGTGCACACACAAGGCAAAAAACGGGCAGTGTGTTCATAAGCTCAGGGCATAAACCAATTCAATTAGAAACAAAAGGGGAGGTGGAAGCAAGATGGTGATTTATTTGTGAGGCTCCGCGGGTGGGAGGAGCCGGGAGAAAGTTCGTGAAGCTTTGCAACCCGGTGTCTCTTAAGGTATTTAGCCGGATCAGAGATGCTCGTGCCATCGGTGGGGTGGGGTCCAAGAAGGGACACCCCTGCTGGGACACCAAAAGGGTGCTCTTGGGTAGAGATTTCCCTGGCTTTCCTCCAACAAATAAACCACTAGGGGTGTTAGGATGGGGGGAAGGATGGTAAAGAGCAGGGGGTGGGGAGCGGCAGGGTTGAGGGCGGCAGTGGGGCGAGGGGTGGGGTTGGGTGGATGAGTGCAGCCTGGGGCAGGGGGTGCTGGGGTGAGGGACCAGGCAGGGTGGGGCACTAGGCAAATGGCTTGAGGGGGTGTTCAGGTAGAACTGCAGCATCCTAGAAAAGGAGGGTGGGAAAACACCTAGTCCAAACCCTGCTCGCAGCAGGACCAGATCACCCCAGCTGAGGCACTGGGAAGCCAGAAAGAGCAGGGGTGCTACTAGAGGATGGTGTGGGTGTCAGGGGTAGATGGGGATGGGCACGAGGCAGGTATGGGTGCGAGGGGAGATGGAGATGGGGCACAAGCAGGTATGGGTGTGGGGGGCAGACGGGGATGGGGTATGAAGCAGGTATGAGTATGGGCAGACATGGGGATATGAGGATGGTGTGGGAGGCAGATGGGGATGGGGTATGAGGCAGGTATGCATGTGGGGGGCAGACATGGGGGTGGGGCACGAGGCTGGTATGGGCATGTGGGGGAAGACGGGAACAAGGCCGGTGTGGGGGCAGACATGAGGGGGGACAAGGCCGGTGTGGGGGCAGACATGAGGGGGGACAAGGCCGGTGTGGGGGCAGACATGAGGGGGGACAAGGCCGGTGTGGGGGCAGACATGGGGGGAACAAGGCCGGTGTGGGGGCAGACATGGGGGGGAACAAGGCCGGTGTGGGGGCAGACGTGGGGGGGAACAAGGCCGGTGTGGGGGCACAAGCCAGGTGTGGGCGCAGGGGGGCAGGGTGGGGGGTACGCAGCTGCCTCTCACCTGTATGAGCTGCTCGCTCCAGCCTTCACCTCCTCCTTGATCTGCCGGTTGAGGGCATCCGCGGCCGCCCTGCCCTTGCCGCCGTCCAGGCCGCCGTGCCCCCCGTCCTCGGGTGCGGACGCCCTCTTCTTGCTCTTCTCCCGGGCCTCGGGCGGCTCCTCGTCGGGCGGCTCGGGCGGGCCCGGCCCCTTCCTACTCTTCTCGCGGCTGGCCGAGCGCTCCCGGGAGGACTGGCCGGCGGCAGGCACGGGCTTGGGGATCCAGGGGTGGTCGCCCCGCTTGGGGATGGGCCAGGCGCGGAAGTCCTTCTGGTACTGCGACTCCCGCTCGAAGGGCGCGTCCGACAGCTGGTACTCGCTCTTGGGCTTGCAGCTGGGCTCCGGCCGCTGCACCTTCCAGGGCTTGTAGTCCTGGTGCATCACCGAGTCGGCCGGCGCCGGGCCCCCGCCGCCGCCGCCGCCGCCGCCCCCGGGGGGGTCCGGCTCGCCGCCCGGCGCGGGCTGCGCCTCGATGGCGGGGGCGGCGGCGGGGGCGGGCGCGGGCGCGGCGGGGCGCGGCGGGGCCGGGGGCTCGGTGGCCTCCGAGTACTTGGTGAAGACGAGCGGCACCGCGATGTCCGCCTTGTCCAGCTGGCTCCAGAAGCGCGCGATGCAGCAGGCGCGGGTGATGCAGGGCCACGCCATGGTGCCGGGCCCCGCACGGCCGAGCAATGCGGCACCGGCACGGCACGGCACGGCCCGCGCTGCGGACACCGCGCCCCGCAACCAGCGCCGCCCGCGGGGAGGAGCCCGCGCCCCGCCCGCGCCCGCGCCCGGGCTCCGCCCCCACGTGCTCACGCGCGCGCACGGCCAGGCGGGGCCCGCGCTCACCGCTCCCTCACGCGGCGTCGGGCGTCGCTCGCACGCGCACGCTCCTAGCTCGTACACACTCTCGCACAAACACGGTCTCAGCCGCCGCCGTCACACAGGCACGCACACAAACACACACGCGCGCGCTCTCACAGCCTTAGCCACCGCCTGCTCTCTCACGCACACAAACCGTCGGAGCCATCGCGCACGCGCCTCCCCCCCCACACAGCCTTAGCCGCTACGTGCGCGCGCTTTCTCTCCCTCACACACACACGCGCGCGCACACACACACACACTTTCTCTCGAACACAGTCTCAGCCACCACACGCTTTCACGCGCACACAGGCACACCATCACACACACACACGCAGTCTCAGCCACTGTATACACACACGCAGGCTTAGCCACTCCGTGCTCTCACATGCACACAGTCTCAGCCACCACATAGATACACGCGCACTCTCACACGCACACAGACACATGCAGTGTCTTAGCCGCCGCACACATACACACGCACACAAGCACGTAGTGTCTTAGTCACTGCACACATACACACACGCACACAAACACATGCAGTGTCTTAGCCACCGCACACGTACACACGCACACAAGCACGTAGTGTCTTAGTCACCGCACACATACACACACGCACACAATCACATGCAGTGTCTTAGCCACCGCACATGTACACATGCACACAAGCATGTAGTGTCTTAGTCACCGCACACATACACACACGCACACAATCACATGCAGTGTCTTAGCCACCGCACACATACACATGCACACAAGCATGTAGTGTCTTAGTCACTGCACACATACACACACGCACACAAACACATGCAGTGTCTTAGCCACCGCACACGTACACACACATTCTTTCACAGACTCACACTCCCCCCCCACCTCCTCAGGGTGTGAGGCATGAGTCTTTCACAGCCAGGACACAAACACACAGGGTCTTCCTTTGAATTTCTAAATCGCACTGCGAGGCGGCCCACCAACCAGCTCCTCCTCGCCAGCTGTTTTCTTGTTGTCCACGTAGCTTTGGCCACTGAATTCCTCCTCCCTCTGGGTTCAGAGTCCAGGCAACCTTTTCCCTCCCCTTCCCGCACAAAAACAACACACGCAGGTATATGGAGCCTCCCTCGCTCTTTCACACGCCCACACACAGAGCGCACACAGGGTCTGGCTTCCCTGCAGCGCCCACCCCTACTCTTTCTTAGACAAGACACAGTGTCTCTCTAGTCAGCACGCGCACACACGCACAAACACACGTGAGCACACAAAGGTGGAATTTCTCTGAGCTTTCTCACCCACGCGCACACATACACACACATGCACACTCCATGTATTTTTTAGCACAGATACACACAAAGTGTACCTTAACTAACACGCATACAAACACAATCTTGTTTGGCCAAACACACAGGTGCACACACAAGAGTCTTTCTTAGCTAACAGAAATACATGCGCGTGCACACACATACACACAGCCTTTTTTAGCCAAGACACGCAGAGACGGGCTTAGCTACCTCATGCACACAAATGCACACAGCATTTCTTTGCCACCATTTACAGGTCTCCAAGGCGTTTTGCAAAACGCTGGACAGCACCAGGGAGAGTTATAATATCGTCCGTGCCACTCATTTTCAGAACTGTAGTGCTTTGGACAGATCCCCACCTCCCTGCAGAAAGGCGAGGCCGAGAATGAAGCTGCAAATAGTGAATTAATCCCCCTAAATCCACCGTGACATACCCAGTGAGCCGGCTAAAGGAGGAAAACAGCAGGATTGCTGGTTTAGGATTTAAGGAAAGCTGCAACTGCTAAAGCCACGGCTATGCTGCAGGGCCGTGCCCTTCGCTATTCCCGGGCCTGGATTTCCACATCCCTTTACAGAAAACAATAAACCACAGCAGAACGACCTAGATCACAGCGCCACCTTAAAGTAAACACCGGCTAGACTAGAGTGAGAAAAAAAAATCAGTACTAAAACCCCACCACACGCAACTCAGCTGCTTTGTAACGGGGCGGGAGGTGGAAAAAGTTGCAGCCCCCTCTCCACTCCATGATTCACTGCTCCTTCCATTGATGGCTTAGTTTCTTTTCCCCCTTTGGATGCCACTTCCCTCCTGCATCTCTGTCCCTCTCCCATCCTCTCTCCCCTTCTCACCCCGTGCTCCCTCACCCACATTACCATTCAGCTCTCCCTTTGTGCTACTCCTACAGGATCAAAGCCTGTTGTGTCACAGTTTTGAGCATGGTTGTATTTAGGCAGCGATCTGAACACAAATAAACTTACATGCAAGGGGTAAATCTTTCCAGGAGCAAGCCTTGGCCTGTACTACTGTCCTTGCATCCTTTCTTTACATTTCAACACGGTAAATATTTCCAATACAAGATACACTGGGAAGAAAAGTGAATCTCTTCCGGGATCAACTGAGGTCCCTTCCGACCCTAAAAATCTATGAAATCTATGAAAAAGCACTTGCTGCACCAGAATTTCTTGTGTTGAAAGAGCAGAATGTAATAAGAGAATGATTTTCACTGAATGAGGCTGAAATTTGTGGAGATGATGCTACCAGAGTCATGGCTGGAGCGATACAAACAATATTTTGCCTTCCTTTACTGATTTCCAGTCCCAGCCTCTCAAATTATTTAACAGGCACTAACAATTTAATCCTCAACAACAATTTACCTAAGTATTACCATATTATGCCCATTTCACAAGTGAAACTCGAGCACTTCAAAACATAAGGCGAATGGATTACATATGTACTTCTGAAGAAACCACCATTAGTGATTAAAAAGGATGTATTTGTGTTCACATCTCCTTATCGTTAGTGACCATATTGCTTTGGCTTTAATAGGCAGCACAGTTTAAAAATGGTGATCACTATTAATGAAATAGGATGCATTTCAGTACAACCCATGCTGTAATCAAGATTACAGCATACATGCCACTGACCTCTACCACACTGGTGGGAGGTTTGTGGTTCCTAATTTAAGACCTGAAAAAGCAATAGCCAGAGACATGTCGCATTATGCTTTATGATGAAATGGTGGCGGTGCCAATTATAATGATACATAAAACAGAGTTGAATTTTCAGTTTAAAGTAGGGACTATATAACAAGGGATCAGATTCATAGATACTCAGGTCACAAGGGACCTCAAAGGATCATCGAGTCCAATGTTTCTTCATGCCTGGCACTTCAACATCTACATTTCTAAGTGTGCTCCTATCCCACCCTATAAGAGCTCCTGAATAACCATTAACACAAAAGGTTGGAGAGTCCTCCCCATCCTTGCTCCTTTACATGACTTAGTCTTAAGGCTAAAATGAAGATCTGTTTTAAAAGTAGCTGCATTAAGGCTGGGTGTGTCTACAGGAGACACTTTACTGTCCTGTAGAGCAGTTTACTGCACAATAAGCATACACATCTACATGTGCACACGCTTACTGTGCAGTAAACCACTCTACTCACGCATAAATTTGCTACCTGCAAATACAAGTAGCAAATTTATTCATGGGGAATAACTGCACAGTAACGCACCTATAGATGCTGACCAGGAGCTTTTACTCTCAAGTAGTTTACTCAGGAGTAAACTGCTGCCAGAGCAAATGCATGTGTAGGTGCACCCAGTTTTCAGGGTCTTGAGCAGGGTGGAATAAGATCATATGTAGATATTTCGATCTCTAAATTCTACTAATAGGTGGTCCAAAAAGATGCCCTAAGAGCCCATGCCTTTAATGTAAAATTAGACCAAAACACAACAGAAGGACAATAGATCTTGCAACACGAAGAAATGCTGAAAGAGCAGTAGATTCATAGGAGAAAAGAGAGGGGAACAGCAACGGTGGGCAGAGGGCAGCAGTTTGTATGTGGCTCTCACGGTATGCTCTGAAGGTGATGGTAAGTATTACGTCTATTTTACAGATGGGCAAACTGACCATAGCTGAAACTTGTGAGGCTGCACAGAAGCTTAGTGGCACCGCCAATTTAATTTATTATTAAGGATCCTGGCTAAAAGCCATGCTCCCGCAAACAACATAACAGACATAGAACCATAATGTAAATTTAAGCAAAAATGACAAAAGTACAAATATAACACTAAAATAGGGCCAACAATTATAGAAGGATTGTTCCTACTCCTAACATTAACATAGTCAAATACAAAGATGGTAATAAGTCAGATCATAAACCTATAAAAATGTTATGCATAGGTCCACAATTGACACAATAAAAAAAATGTAGTAAGAAAGTTTATCATGTCACATCAACAGTGAAGGATGTTTAGCTCTGATCGCTTCAGCCTTATAAGCAAAAGTTGCAAGAGGGTTTACTAAACATGAATCTGTTTGCTGGAGGAGCCATATTAATTTCTCTTTCTTTGAGAAATATGGCAATTTCTGCAAGAATGGTGATAAGTACTTTCTCCTTAGGTCATTGTATAAAGGACACCCTAAGGCATAATGAATAGTATCTTCCAAAACTCCTAGACAGGCTGGGCAACATCTTTTAGCCTTGGAATGGACAGTCTACGTCAGTCAAAACAGCTGCGGGCATCTGTTTGGTCCTGAGTCTAGTCAAAGAGGTTTGCAATTTATTGTTGAGATCCAACTGTAAATACTTTTCTCCCCCCACGCCAAATCTAATTTCCAAAGAATATATAGAGGGGCAATACAAGTAACCACAGCCACTGCAAAATCATTCTGCCTGGCAATATCTCTGAACCTCTGAAAAACCTGGACCTTTTCTATGGGTGTTAGTGGCACTTCCAGAACCCAAGGTTCCCAGTTACTTCTGTAACTATACGGGTGTGTGTTGTGTCTCACAAGGGAGTGATAGCATATGTGAGATACAGCAATGTTGCTGCCTGTTAGCCATTCTTGGGGATGCCTCTCTTCTATTTCACAGCCCTGCAGATTGTTTTTAGTGCTAAGGACTGTAACTAAGGTGTGATCATATTAACTCAGGTGTAGAAATGACTGACAGTGAAGTACTGGAGGCACTGTCAGGATGCTCAAGATGACTAGGTTTTGTTTTATGAATTTGAATAAGGGATATACAATTAATGATAAGGACTGCAGGACTAATGAAACAATCTCTCTTGACTCTTTTGACCATTTTTTGCCTAGTTTTTTGTATTTTTCAACTTAATATATTACTTAGCAAATTATGGCACACTCCAATAAAGTTATATTTGTTTTTGCTTGGATCTTAAAGTGAATAATACAGTGCTAGCCCCTTTGCTTATAAGTAAAGTTTCTAGTTTCTCTTTAACTAGAGAAAAATATATGCCATGTTATGTGTAATGATGCCCCGCATTGTCTCCACTTCCCTTTTTAAAATCCTAGATCTTCCCATGAGCAGGTCAGACTAAATCTAATGGAAGCAGAGAAAAAGTGAGAGAGAGAAAAGCACCACCATCTACTCTTAAATAAGAAAAAGTGACTTAATATCTGAGAGCAGGCAGTTCAGTCACAAGGGTCTTTGGGAAATGGACTCACCAGCCTTTGAGTTTCTCGGGAGCCTTCATTTCTGAATACTAAGAGACACAGAACTGGATTTATCTGAGCCCTGCCACAGTGATGCATTACACTGAAAACCCATCCTGATTGGAGACCTGATACAGTCAGAGACCTCTATCCTTCTGCATGTGCTCATACATTTAGAGGTTTCCTCCCGAAAAGCCTTCTCAATTGTTCTTGGATTGTTCTGTTTGGTGCATTAAAAACTCTAACTGGAATGAACTGGCATTAGCATAATTAAGGAAAACTGTAGGGCAGTGGATCAGGCCTATTTTCTAGCCCTATTTTCACAATGACCACCAACTTTAGGCCTGTGGTTCTCAACCTTTTCAGCCTCAAGTCACTCCTTTTTAGACTCAAGTTGCTCCTCAGACCATGCCAGCTCTTAGCTTTCACTCGTCCCTTGACGATAGAAAAATAGCAGAGCAGTTTTCCTGTTGCAAAGAACTCAAAAAAAGAGCCCATGATGGACCAGAATGGGTTTGCTATTTTGGATTCCTATTTGAAATCTCTGGGTTGATCTTGTGAATCATATGTTGGTGTTTGCACACCCAATGGCGCTAATACCGTGTGGTGCCCCATCGCAGTCTTAGAAGAGTTTCGTGGTACTCCAGGATGCTGTGGCACCCTAGTTATGAGCCACTGCCTTAAGCAAAGCATGTGTCTATTCAGAATGATCTCCATATGTCCGGTACTTAGCAGAACAGGCCTCGATCTAACTGCATGTTACTTTCATTAAAAAAAAAGTAATTTGGCCACAATAGTAATAGAAAATTTAAAGTGTCCATTGATGCTTATATTCTTTTTGTGGCCACTATTCCCCTGTCATTCTTAATAGGTTACATTGATTTAATAGTGGGGTGGGGAGGGGAACCCATGCTTCATCATTTGGCAGCAGCCTCCTTTTAGGATGCGAGAGGTGGCTAGACCCTATACTGCGCAGTCTTTGCTTGACTAGGATGGCATCAATTCACTGCTTTGCAGACACCTGCTAGACCAGGAAGCTGCAATAAGCTTTGTCATGAGACAATATCATAATGCCTTTGGTAAAGGCAGCCTGCTTCTCCCAAAACACGGCTGCTGATTCACCCTCAGCATCAAGCTGCAGAAAAATCGTTCATCTTTTTTGGCAAGCGAGGTGCATTAGTGCTAATCAGATTAATTGATTTGCTGGCATTAGCCCCCCTCTCAGAGAAGATGGCAGTTAAATAAATACAAATGCTTTGTGTGTTTAAACAGCAGTGGCAGGAGCAGAATACAAGAACAGCTCTTATCATCTGCAACCTGTCATGGGAAAATACCAACAACAGAAACAAGCATATAAGCCATCTGGGTGAAATCCTGACCTCATTCATTCACTTAATTCTGCCTCATGTATACTTAGGATCTGACCCTGCCTGAACTCCAGTCAAGCCAGCGAGTGGTTTGCTGTGGACTTCTGGGGTGCAGAGAGGAAGGGTGAACTAGTGATTCACAGAGCAGGGACCTGAACCCTGGTCTCCCAACTCTGAGATGAGGGAACCATGCTTTAGTACATCCAAAAATTATGATTGCTTCCAAAAGGGAGTGATTACTTCCAATTTTAATTACTTCCCAATAATTACTTCCAAAGTTAAATTACTTCTAAAAGGAAGTACGAAAGTGTGGCGCTGTAGCAATGTTGCCGTACGGCAGCGTGTAGATGTGCCCTCTGATGTGCTTGGGAGCAGATGAAGGGGACACCCTATTTCTAGGTGGATGCATGACAGTATAGCTGAAGCAGGTGGGTAGGGCACACCTGGAATTCTCCTTCCTAGAAAACCATGCCAGAAGCCATATAGACAGACCTTTTATGCTCGAGGTCTCCAGGTATAAAATGCGGCTATAATAGCACTTCTCCATTTCACCAGGGCATTGTCATAATCCATGAAAAGATTACACGTTTAGGTTAGATATTAGGGAAAAATTTCTCATGTTGAGAGTAGTAAAGCACTGGAACAGGTTACCTAGGGAGGTAGTGGACTCCCCATCCTTGGAGGGTTTTAAGGCCTGGCTAGACAAAGCCTGGGTTGGGATGGTCTAGTTGGGGCTGGTCCTGCTTTGAGGTCCCTTCCAACCCTCATCTTCAGTTCTATGAACTGGTTTAATGCCGGCTTGGGGGTTGTCTTCCGTACAGCACGGGTCTTCTAAAGTTTGGCCTTGTTAATACTTGGAACCATAAATCATTGTTTGGAAGAAAGAGCTATTCTGGAAAAATTATTTTGGCACAAACCCCTGGATGAATACTATTTCTACGGACTTGCAAGCATAGATCAGCTCTTGATGAAACTCCAGAGACAGAAATCCCATAACAAACTAACAATCAAGTTATGGTTTAAGTCAAGTCTGCGTTGAAGACAGGCCTTCAGAAGGAAGAGCATCAGTTATCAATGTGTACGTGAATGTATCTCGACTCAGAGCAGTGTATGCTTGATTTGCACGGCTGACCAATTTGAATGCCTCCTTGTCTCTAATTACTAATTAGTGTGTTCTGGCTGGAAGGAGAAAGCTGGAATAATCATTTTAGCTGCAGCTAGTCCTGAGATGCTAGCAGCCTCCTGCCACTGTTCCTTATCATCCCTTTCAGAAGCAAATACAAAGAGAAAAATGCCTGAATTTCCAGTGTCATTGTCCATGCAAATACAACAAACCATTTCCCCTGCAGAGAAACTCGATACCACATTTAAAATGATATTATAGATGCTATTTTATGCATCTCTGCTGAAACCAACAATAAAATATTCTTCTTTTATGAAGAGGTACTTAGATACTACATCGGGGACCCATGAAAGTACCTCTCATGGCCAGAGCTGGGTTTGTACAACACATGTAGAAGGCAGAATTCCCAATGGTTGAAGCAGAGAACTGAAAATAAAAGCACCCTCTTCTAGCCAAGACATTGGTGGGAATCTTGCCTTTATGCCTCAGTTCACTCATCTTTAAAATGGGGGCAATCAAGGTGTGCATCTTTGTAATACACAGTGAATGCATCTACACGCAATGCTTTAATGAGCATTAGCCTAAATTTAAGGTGCACCTGTCTACACGTGAGTGCCCTTAATGCACTTTAAAAATGGTGATTTGGGGCTAAGCACACCTAAATTTTATATCTGCAAATGCAGTTATCAAATTTAGGCTCAAATAGTTAAAGCGTATTAATGCTCATGTAGACATGTTAAAGTGCATTAATGCTGTGTGTGCGGACTGATTTGGGACTACATTTAGTCCCAAGTCAGTCCGCACACACAGCATTAATGCACTTTAACACCTGCACATGTAGATGCCTGCCTAAACGCGCCTTCTGCACATTAAGCTAACGCGCATTAAATTAACTTAAATGCATGTGTAGACACGTCCAGTGAGACCTTCACAGGAAAGAAACTGTATCCACATAGGATAACTGAGGACAGCTGAGCGCAGTAAGTTTAAAGGAGAGCGGGCACCATCCAGTTGGTGCACGCACTGTGTACCTACTCTCAAAGAACCGCAATACTGGCAACATGCCCACCCCGCAGTCCTCACCAAGGTGGAGTCTCATGGCCGTTCTTCACTGCCACAGAGAATTCAAGACAGCCACATGCTGGTCACAGACCTGTTTGTCCCACTGCATCACTCCCTCCTGCTTCCCCGAATACCTGGGAAATCTGTGTTGCACGAAGCTCCTAGGGCAGCAAATTGCTTTGAGGCCATGGAGGTGATCTCCTTGTCCACCTGGAACATGCCTTCAGCAGTGTGCTGGGTCCCATAGATGTGTTGCACATTGCAACTCTTTCCTGAGGCCATGACCCTTCAGGGAGAAGAGGAAGAACAATTCAGTCAACGGTCCACGATAGCAGGCAGTTCCTCCAACATATTGTCGACCACGTGTTGCATCTCAAGCCCCCAGTGTGCTACACTGAAGTGTGTGGCGATGAAATGTGTGCTGATGGTGGTGAGGTCGGCCCAGGATGCACAAACAGGTAAGTACTTGTAGGGACCTACTTAAATCATAGCAAGACAAAGGGTTTTTCGTGGCCCGTAGAGCCAATTTAGGGCATTTTGTGGCAGCCCTGTTTGGTGGAGGGGCCACTCACTTACCTTCAGACTGCAGCATTGCAGCATTGCACCTAGCTTCTTAAAAAATGGCACTGAAACACTTTCGCTTTCCTGACTGGCACCTTCACTTAGTCTCCAACACTAGCTGAGCCTTTCAGTAGCTCTCACTCAAAATCACGAGCCTACGCCTGCAGCAATTGCCATGCCTCCATTGCATCCTGGTACACATTTTGGGGGGGGCCTGATTCTGTGGGAAATTGCAGCCAAGGCCATTTCTGGTGATGATCACCTCCCAGAAGCCCTCTTGCTCTACACTTCCCAAAAGCCCTCTTGCTGGGTCAAGCTCCAGCTTCTGCACAGTGACACTGTTCAGCAGTCGCTCTAGAAAGGGAGGCCAGTGGCATATTTTTGCCCCTTTCTGTGCTCCCCAAGCACACCATAATGAGCCCATATAGCTGGCTAATGATTTGGGGCCGGGGCCATCCAGCACATAGTACAGACAAATCTATGTGATTGCCCAGCTGCAGCTGGGCAGTCCAGCACTTCTGTACCAGGCCTTGAAACCAAGCAAAAACCTCATTTTATCCTTGCTGTCCCCTGGGCTGTGAATCTAAAGCACCATTCTCATTAATGGCACAGCTGGAGACCTGGGTCTGAAAAGGTCTTTCCTCCAGTTCTTGGGAGATTAATCCCTGTAAGAAGACCTTATTATAATTTTTGCCCCCTTTCTCCCTTTCCTACCCCTACCACCAAAGACCTTAGGGAAGCAATGCATATACATTTTTCCAGCATAAATTAAAGACATACCACAAATGCCCATCTCTGACAAGGGGGAGCTCTGCACAACGTATTGGTTGAACATGACATGTGTGCTGAAGATCAAAAAATACCTGCAGAATGAAAAAGCAGTGATTCTGCACAGGATTTACAGGTTGGAGTGAGCGAGCAAATCACCATGAGCTCCCAGGGCAAAACTGTGGCTAAAAAAGGCTTATACTATTCTTGGAGGTATAAACAAGGGGGTAGTGAAAAGGAGTAGGGGGTGATTTTACCTCCATATAAGGCACTGGAGAGGCTGTTACCAGAACACTGAGCCCAACTCTGCCGTCTGCATTTTAGAGAGGGATGCTTCAAAAGAGAATGCTTCAAAAAATGGAGTTGAGAGCTGCAGAAAAGGCCTTAAACGGAGAGACTCTCAGAGCTCTCTGCGTCCCACTGATCAGTAAGAAGGGTGTGAGGTTACTTGATTATGGCACATAAATCTGCTCCTGGGGAGAAAATGCCTGTGCTTTAATCCAGCTGACAAAGGTCTAAAGAACCAATGGATGGGCAGTAGTGAGGCTCATTCAGTTGAAAATAAAGGTGTACCTCTTTTGCAAATTGAACGTGCTTAACTATTGCAACAAGTTTCCGAGGGACGTGATGGATTTGCCATCGCTTGGCATTTTCCACCGAGGCCTAAAGGCCTTCCTGGAAAATCTGCTTCTGTCAAACACAAGTCATTGGGCTCTGTGCAGGGGTGATGGGGTGAGACTGTTGCACTGGAGGTCAGACCAGATGATATCAGCCTCCCTTCTCGCTGTAACATCTTCGAGTAGGATCAGAAAGTTTCTACAGGCAGCTACAGATTATCCTGTTATGCAGTGCAAAATCACCACTGCTGCAAATATCTCTGGCTCTGTGCAGTTGTAAAGAGAGTAGTAACAAGCTCTTTGGTACCCAGGGTAAGATGCTCGCAGTATATGATATGTGGTTGCTATAGCAGAGAATCACAGCTGTGATCTGAGCCCTCTAGTGGCATAAACCCACTTGCAGCTAGATCCTTAGGACTTCTGTTTCTCCAGGAGTCTCACCTTGCTCTCCCTGCCCAGGAACCAGAGTCTTTCCTTGACAAGTGACCGGCCTGGAAATCATTAATTTGCTTTTGTGTGTATGTGCAATTCCATAATAAGCAGCACAGCAGCCAACTGTAAGGTACAAATAGAAAATGATGACTCTAGCAGTCCAACCTTAAAGAGCAAAACTTCTGCGGCTCTGCTGAATTTAATGGATTGAACTTGGCTTTTGTGGTCTAAGCCCATGCTGTTACGTTGCATAGATACAATCATTGCCTCTTTTTATGGATGGTGGGGGTGTTTGCCTTCGTCTGTATCCTCTGCTGGGGATCACTTGAGCAACATGAACAACATTTTACAGAAGCAGGATGTCAGGTGCCATTGTCCCCTTGCTTTACCTGTGTCAGGTTAGGTCTTGTGTTGTGTCAGGGTTGATGGTTGTTTATGAAGAGTTTAGATTATGGATTGGTATAGGATGATTTGGACAAGGATGATCCTGTCTTGGGCAGAGGGGGTTGAATAGATGAGCTGGAGGTCCCTTCCAGCCCTACTTCGCTATGAGTTTATGACTAACCTAATACGCTGTAAAAGTCATCTCTACATGACTGATTGCTAATTGGGTATCACAGAAGTTAGGCAGATGGGACCTCAGCGGTCATCTTGTTCAAATCTCAGCTACTGCAGGATGCTTCCAGCCACTGCACCCCATCATGCGTATTATCTACACATTTAGGAAACTGCACATCAAACACGCTTAATAACAGGTCAAACACACCAACAATTACAGGAACTAGTTGCCATTGAATATTTAGGTGAGGGACTTACATAAAAGAAGAATGTTTTGTTCTTGGTCTCAGTGGAGATGCATAGAAAAGTATTTATACTATTATTTTAAACATGACATCCAATTGCTCCGAAGGGGAAATTGTGTGTTGTATTTGCACGGACAACAACAGTGGAAATTCAGGCAGTTTCTTCACATAAAGACAGCTCTTTGTATTTGCTGTGAGAGGGAGCAGGAGGCTGCTAGCATCTCAGGACTAGCTGCACCTAAAAGGATGATTCCCACTTTCTCCTTCCAGCCAGAACACACTAATTAGTAATTAGAGACAAGGAGGCATTCAAATTGGTCAGCTGTGCAAGTCAAGCTACACTGCTGAGAGTTAAGATGCATTCACATACACATTGATAGCTGATGCTCTTCCTTCTGAAGGCCTGTCTTCAATGCAGGCTTTGCTTAAGTTATAACTTGAATGTTATTTTGTTGTGGGATTGCTGTCTAGAGTTTTATCAAGAGCTGATCTATGCTTGCAAAGCCATAGAAGTAGAATTCATCCAGGAGGTTGTGCCAAAATAACTCTTCCAGAATAGCTCTTTCTCCCAAACAATGATTTAAGTTTCCAAGCATTAACAAGCCCAAACTCTAGAAGACCCAATGCTGTAGGGAAGACAACCCCCACGCTGCTATTAAACCAGTTCATAGAATCATAGAAGATGAGGGTTGGAAGGGACCTCAAAGCAGGACCAGCCTCAGCTAGACCATCCCAACCCAGGCTTTCAGGCCTTAAAACCCTCCAAGGATGGAGAGTCCACCACCTCTCTGGGTAACCTGTTCCAGTGCTTCACCACCCTCCACATGAGAAAGTTTTTCCTAATCTCCAACCTCAACTTCCCTTGCTGCAACTTGAGCCCATTGCTTCTTGTTCTGTCATCTGCCCCTACTACTGAGAACAGCTCCCTGGCTCCTGTTTGCCTCACTTGTGGGATAGCCCCCCTTCAGGATCCTAATGCAACCACCAATTTGTGCCAACCCTGAAGCCTCAGAAACTGGCACAAAAGACAAGGAGGATTTTCCACTTGTATATAGAAAATCACAGGGGTTAGGGTCACCAGACAGCAGGCCTAAGGGGGGAAACAGGTGAAAGAGAAACACCAACCCTGTGTTAACATATACTCAGCGCTGTAATTCCCCCCCATACATACACACACACACACCCTTTGGACAAGCCTTTAATCCCAGAGCACTCAAACAGCAGCCTGCAGCTGCCCCCAAGTCTGAGTCCAGCTCCTTTGGTTCCCACAACCTTGACTGCCCAAGCCAGTGGGATTTCCAGCCCCACCATGTGCTCCTCTTGTACAGAGCTGACCAGCTGCCCTCTTTTCTCCTTTCTCCATCCTCAAGCTTCCTCCTCCTTTGCACCTCTCCCTCTCCCAGCCACTCTTGGGGGTTTTGGGGGAGTTGCAGTCCAAATTAACAGTCATCACAGCTCTGCAGATTGTCCCCCGGTCCCATCTATTGTTACACCCATTGCATTCACATGCCACCAGTTTAGGAGTGGAACAGACACACTGCATGTGGCGCTAAACCAGCGTAAGTCATCTTCCTCCCCAGTAAAATTGCTGCGCCTATCATGTGACCACAGCTCTAGTCACCGTTAATGAATTATAATTTCCGCATAGTTTTGCTGAAGTTATTATCGGCTCAATACAGCAACAACCTGGATACCTGGCGCACGGGAGAGATCAAATTTTAGCCATTTAAAAAAAAATGAAATCTTCATAATTTTAGGAGGAAGCAAGTTGGACCACCTGAAACCTGAGCCCTGCTCCTGCCTTTGCTCGAGGTCATTTGCATCATCACAGAGCTCAGAGACACCTTGCCACATAAGAAATGTCTCCCCAGAAGAGCAGTCCATCTTTTTACTCTTCTGTGAACTATGAAACCCCATAACTGGGAGGAAATATGGCTACATGCTGCTTGACACCAAACAACTTTGAGGCAAAGAGACTATTCCAACTTTTCTCTAAGCCTAACCTGCATAAATGAGCTGTTCCAAAACAGGAGCTTTGAGCACACCTTCAACTCTCCTATGAAATATGCACTTTCATTTCTACCCAGGAGAACTTTTACAATCTTTTCTCCAATGCCTGATGAAGGGTGTTTGTGCCTGGAAGCTTGCAATTAAATTTTGCTTTTTGGAAAAATCTAGTTGGTCTAATAAAAGATATCACTCTACTACCCGTTCTGATTCCTTTTGCCTCTAGTCTAGACCAATACGGCTACAACCCAGATACCTTACTGGCTCCCAGCCACCCAGTGGTGAAGCACTATAAGAACAGCTTACCCTGTGCCGCTCTGGGGTTCCCCGATAGTCTGTCCGCTCCAAATCCCAGCATAATTTATATCAGTATAACCAATGTCCATTATACCAGTGTAAGCATGTTTTGTGTCCTCACCCTAAAGCATTGCTGAGCACCCTAAAGCCTGCTCGGTCAGAAACTTGAGATTGGGAGCTCCACACACGTTTCAATTGCATTCAGCTAAATGAAAGGAAAGAAGCCAAGAGCTTATTTTAATGGACCAGAAGCTGATTTCATTTAATACCTGTGTAAGCGCGGAGTCCTTCCAGTCAAGTCACTGGAATTACTTCAGATTTGCACCAATGCAAAACCAGCTTCTCACAGATAGAAGTGTACTGAGAACAACTGTCTCTAAAAAGCTGACTTTGCAGCCCTGAGACACATGCCTGCAGTCCAAAACAACCATTTTACTGAAAAAGGAAAGTGAACCAGCTCATCTCCTTCCAAGCGGTAACTTTTGATTAGTTTGCAACAGATAGAAAGGAAGCAGAAGCTAAAAGAAATCTTGTGAGTGTAAAGAATACCAGGGAAAGAGCAGGGGAAGTCAGCACAAGGTCACAGGTCCGGATCCTGAACAAAAAAACCCCAATTCGGCTTTGCACGATACAATTAGATGCTGAGCATAAGTGAATACGCTTTAAAGAAAAAAAAATAAAGCTGAGCAGGAGCATGCAAATGCTGGTTAGGAAGCAGTTAGAAGGATGGGAAGAAGAGCTAGTGAGACATGTGCTTGATGACACTGTGCTCCAGTTTGCTTCTGTGGGAAAATCCACAGCAGTTGCTAGCTAAAGGGGGGTTTTCTCCACCTCCTACACCAAGGGTGGACAAAATAGGGCTGCATCCAGCTCACCAAGGGACTTTATCCAGCCTGTGGCAGGCCCTTTGACCCTGCCTGGCTCAGGTGTGGTGGGAGGCAGCTCAGGCCATGGCATGTGTGGCTTGTGCCACTGGCCTCAGGCACGCAGCGGGGCTGGGGCAGCGCAGCGGCCAGACTCCCCTTCCTGGCTGCTGCTGCCAGTGTTGCCACCGTCGCTGGCCCTGGCCCCGCTGCCTTTGCACCCCAGCCCATGTGCCCTGCACCCACTGCAGGATGCTGGATGGAGCGGGCAGGGGGCAGGGTCTCAATCCTTGACCCATGTGGGCAGGGTATGCTTAGGGGACAGAGTGGTGGTGACAACACAGGAGCAGAGCCAGGGCAGAGCTGCAATCCACCCCCAGATCTAGGAGACGCTTAGGGAGTTTAGGGGAGCTGCTGTGGGCTGGGGGTGGGGGTGCTGAGCCAGTCTAACAACAAAGCTCATCAAAACTCCCTAAGTGGCCCTACAGCCAAAATAATTGCCACCCCTTCTGTGGTGTCTCTGACTTGACGAATGTGATTTGAAGGAGGCCATTATTAATTTGTTTTTATCAGCATATCTCCAGCCGCCAGGCTGCCTCTTGGTCAGTGCTGACGTCACTTGGTGCTCTGGAAATTAGATCAGGAAGGAAGCACCGGCAGCATGCATACAAATGAGTGAATGACTCTGCAGAAAGGCAGGGTGGATTTGTACCTTACAGACTAACTAAATTAGGCACTGAGCTCAGTGACAGGGCGTGCACAGAGCAAAGAAATATCAGCTAGTGACGATCCGCAGCGTAAGGCCCATAGGGCTCATCTCTGGTCATTCAATGCATCTCTGCTTTACTAAGGGTGCAGACATAATACTTTGAGCTGTTCCAAGGATGTCACTGATTGGGAACCAGTTCACAACTGTCCCTGGACAGAGGGTCCCTGGCACGTTTCTAAGCGTTAGAGGGGAAGCCTCATCTTTTAGGGATTGCATTGCTGCCAGGACACCACTGCGGGGTGGTATTGCACCCAGACCAGCCGGCCTTGGAGGGGTGGGGGGCATGGAGGTGTGTGCACAGGGTGCAACCAGCAGGGCAGGGGTGCTGCACAGAGGGCAGGAACAATTAACATCGAATGGGCTAATTCACTTCACATGAGCCTTTCTGTCCTATGCTGCAAGAGCTGCCTTCCCTGCAAACCTCCTCTGCTATTGACAGGCCCAACCAGGCACCCACGTCAAGCAGGAGGCCCAAGGTCCCTAAGCAGGGAAGTCAAGCTGACACAGAGGCTTCCCCACCCCTGCAGACTGTGGTCTCTCTAGGCAATACATCTTTGGGCGTGCAGTCCTGGTTGCAGAACAAGAAGCTCCATTGTCCTGCATACTTTTGTGGGGCGTGAGGAGCAGTGCAGTGTGGGATGCCTGGAGGAGTGACCACACAGTCACTAGCCATGGATGCTCTCTCCCTGCGCCTGAAGAAGGGTGCTTGTGCCCGAAAGCTTGCAAAGAACATTTTTTCCCCCCAATTATTTAGTTGGTTGAATAAAAGATATCACATTTACCCAAAGAACCGTGCCTGCCTATGTCCTTAGACCAACACAGCTACAACCAACACCCGTGTATCCACACATTGCACTACACCGATTCAAGGAGGGCCAGCTTAAAATAGTACTTGATTTTCTTGCTTCGATATTAAAATGTTCCAGGAAGTTTATCCCTGTCTAAAGTGACTTGAACATCTAGACTCTTGGAGTGTAAACCATATTTAAAACATCCTAAGTATTAAGTCTCTCCCCAACCTTAGAGTCTGGTTCAATACTCACCGAAGTCAATGGAAAGTCTACTGCTTGCAGTAAAGAAGCCCAGATCATCCTTATTAACTATTATATGGGTGAATATCAAATACTCTTTACAAACCAGGGTGTTTTCTGTTAGGCAAGCAAAGTGGCCCCATGGCCTACTTTGCTATAAACATAGACAGCTGGGTGACTCAATACTCTTACAGATTCCTCCTTTTGAAAGCATTGCCAACCTGAACCCTAAGAACAGGTGATGCAAGGATTAGAGAGCATTACCCATTCAAAGATTAAAGGCACTTTCCAGGCCTAGGCCAGAGGGATCTTTTAAATGATTATAAATACCTGGGAGATAAAGCTCTTTGGAGAGGTCAAAAGTAAGAATGCAAGCAGGGGGCTTTCACCTGTAAAATAGGCAGAAATAGCCTGACATTTAAGAACAGGGAAAACAGTACCATCCCTTAAATACCAAAGGGGAGAGAGCATTAGAGATTAGGACTAAAAATCAGAGGGATGGTTTAATCTGGGGCTGATTGCCCCGGGCTTTTTTCATCAAATTGATTGTCTCTGGGGCAAAGGGCTAATTCGCATACTTCACGGGTACTCAGGACAGGACAATGTGTTTGTACTTCTGGAGGAGACCAGAATAAAAGACTTTGTTTTAAGGGAAATCTGCTTGCTGTTTCGAGCCTAAGGGAAATTAAACAAAGAGAAACTTGCAGGGTCTAAGGGCACAGGCAGGCCAGGTTCGTCGAGTAGATGGGATGTCTTTTATTAGACCAACTGAGTAATTGAAAAGAGATGTTAGTGAGGCCCTGGGTGTTACTGAGGGTGTTTGATGGTACACTAGAGGAGCGAGAAGTGCAGCACATACACAGGACAACCCAGAACTGAATGACTGGAGATGCCCCTCCATGTCCAGAATCCTAATCCTGTTGTGTCTACTTCCTTCACTCTCCCGAAGGGGAGGTTTCCTCAGCCCCGCTGCCAAAAATCAAACCAGCAGCCTTGGAGAGGAGAAGGCAGGCCTCATGGGAATGATACTGGAACCAGAACTTAGTGTGGCAGAAAAGAAATAACTTCTCAGAGGCCGAATTTCAGCCAGCGTTAAGTGCCAGCTGAGTCTATATAAGTGTTTTTATGGCTCTTGCCATCATGGTATTTCAGTGCCACGCACATTAGAGATTCGTCACAACCCCTGCTTGCCGAAGTGTTTCATCACTTGTTTCCCAGAGAGGGAAACTGAGGGACAGGGGTTAGATGATGTGCCTAAGGGCAAACAAAGAATTTGCAGCAAAGCCAGGGTGTGAGCTCAGATGGTGCACCTCTCAACAAGAACATCTTCACACTGATGTCTTGCTCAGTGATAAAGCAGGCGCTTTTATGCAACAGCAACAATGGGGCAATATAAAACCCTAAGCAGAGAAAGAAGGCTGCTCCTTTCTGGAGTAACAGCTAACAGGTAAGATTAGGGTGTGCGATTCTGCTCCTGACCACGCCAAATGCGGGTTACCTTAAAGCAATATTAGTGTTTCTCCCCAGCCCTTAAAAGAGACCTGATGTGTACTAAATTAACCCTTGAACTCTCAAAGGTCTGCTGTGTGGTGGGGGGAGTGGTCCCAGCTAACATGGCCCTGAGCCCCCCCCCTCACAGCACACACACCTGCAGGCACACTCGAAGCCCAAAAGTTTGCCAGTGAGGCCCCTCCTAGCTTTCTCCCCAGTGGCTGCTCTCAGGTCCATGAATGCAGGGGGGAGAAAGCTCATAGCCACCTTAAAGACGAACTCCCAGATCAATCTGAGGACGTGGTGTAATAGAACCAGTGCTCCAGCGGGATCTGTGATGCTTCATGGCGGCCACGCAGGTCCTGCTTCTCTGACTCTAGGTTAGCCCTGCTTTTCTTCCGCCTGCCACACCTTGATGTTCTCCTTTAATTTTGGAAAAGGAGGCTGCCCAAGGGAGCTCCAGGGAGCCCTGCTCTGTCTTCTTGCCAGCAGATCCCTCTCAGATCCTGCTAGTTTCCATACTAGTCTTTATACAAGATGGGCCCTCCTGGCCCATATGTGCCCCAAGGGTACCTGTTGCCTTATGCGGGGGGGGGGGGGGCAAAATATGGTGATCTGGCCCACCAAATGATTCTTCCAGCCCGTGGCTGCTCTTCGGAAGGACAACTGTATCCAGCCTGTGGCTCAATCAGTGCTTAGCCCCAGTCCAATATCTGTCCTCCTTAGGCCTCTATACTTTTGCTCAGTCTCTGCCCCTTTCACACTGCAAGCTCGCTGGCCCTCTCTCTCTGCCCATCATGGGCTGGGCTGATTAGCCCTCTGTAGTCCCCACCCCTCCTAGGCTGTGAGCCCCTGATCCTAGTCTCCTCCCTTTTTTGGACATGGTCCACCTAGCTCTGTCTCCATCCTCATCAGGCATGTGGCTCCCTTGCCCCTGTCTGGTCTTGGACTATATTAAGCTTCTTCTTTTCCCTTGTTCTCAAGTGCAATCAAGCCCCTGCCTTCTGGCAGGGCTCAAGACATTGACGTGCCCTCAGGCAGCACTAGGACCTCCAACCTCCCCTGACAATCCCTGCCCCAAACCACCATAACAAAAGAATAAGCTCTCTTGGCTATAACACAAATTGCACTTGGTGCCTTAACCCAAGCAGCAGCTCCTTGCCTGACTCAAATAACTTCTCCCTACCTGGAGCCAAATTTCCCTCTAAATCAGCAGCCTTCTACCTTCCTGACCCAGGGTAGCACAAGTATCCGTCAGGAGCGTGGGCAGAAAAGGTTCTTTGGGTAGCTGTGATATATTTTATTAGACCAACTAAATAGTTGGAAAATTGTTCTTGGCTCCTGTCAGGAGCTTCTCTGCCTTTCTCTTGCTCTGGTGCTCCTTCCTCTGCAGTCTCCAGACCTCCCCGGCTCAGGCACTGGGTCTATAGTCTTGCCCAGCTCTGCCCCTTTCTGGTCAGGTGGCTTCCCCAACCACCTGCAGGTATTTCTAATCCTGGCCTGAAGACTAGTCCCCCTGGCAGCTTACACCTGTGGCTCTAGCAGTGCCCTTCTTGTCTATAGCAGGTCTCTGCTCTATAAGTCTATTGCGGAGCAAGCACCTCTGCAATAGCTACTCATAGCCTGTTAAGCACAGACTGCCTATTTGCTTGCAGCCAGCTTATTTGGGGCAGTTCTCCTTCAACTGGCTGCAGGTGTTCACCTGTTCTCAGGGTGTACCTCTCTGCCTAGGCAGCAGTTTTTCCTTGAGGCTTACCCAATTGCAACCAGCCCCTATTCAGCTGCTTTCCTTAAAGTAACAGGAGGCCTACACATGGGTGAGTAGGGAGTAGGCAGAGCACATTCAGCCACTTTCCTGGCAGGTGTGGCGTGGACCAGTGGTTCTCAACCTTTTTTGTGCCAGAACCCCTTTGTAAACATCAATGGCTAGTCCAGACCCAGTGCCCTTCACTCCTAACCTGCTGCCTCAAGAAGGCCCAAGCACCCCAAGCAGCCCCTTGCAGGCTAGGACTGTGCCAGCCTGCAAGGGAAAAGCCACGGTTTCCTACATTTTTCTCCTTTAAAGGAGAATCTATTTTTAGAGTTTGTTCATGATCCAAACGTATATTCTTGCAACCCATTGTTGGGTCATGACCCATGGGTCGAGAAACACTGGTGTAGAAGCCCCTTGAGTGCTCAAGGTTTAACTTCGCGCTTCTTAAACACAGCTGAAGCAATTGATCAGGCAGAGCTAATGCCATCAAGTGCCGAGCACCTCCTGAAAGAAGCACTGCAGGAGCAGCGACTTGCTTGCAAGCAAATCTTGCAAAATATTTCACCCTAAAGCAACTGTTGTACAATTATTGACAAATAAGTTCAGCCTGATGATAATTAGTCAGCAAAGAAGGGGGATAAATGACCAGGATCAACTGTTCACACCTCCTGTGCCTTTCTACAGCTCCCAGTGCAATGTGACTCCCTTCCCACACCTGGGCCACAGGCGTTTAGACGGCACTGTAATACGAAGAGTGGTTATTAACTCCCACTCAGTAGAAACATATGTATTCTGACACCTGCAGGAGTGTCGTAATGGGAGCCTCCTCCCGGTTTGACACCACAATCAAGGACCTGTGGCTACCACTGTAGAAATATCACTCTGCGTCCTGTAGAGCTCAGGTAATCACATGGAATTACTCTTCAGCTACACGGCATAGCGGCACTTTTGTCATTTATTGGTAATTGCTCGACCGTTAGGAGGCAGCTATATTTTACATTTTCCTAGGAGCTGATAAATGCTATTGCCACTTATACCCTGCTTGACAATCTCACTTGTCGAGCAGCCATAACCGTTCAGTGATGCCTCCACTTACGACCTCATGTTTTGGCCCTTGACTGTTCAATATTTTGGGCTGTGTGCAGGCATCTGACTTGAAGCCTAGTCCTGATTCCTAAGGAGGGTGCTTGTGACAGTAGGTTTAACCTGAATACATCACTGTGGCATCTGAATACAGGCATACCTCGTTTTAATGCGCTTCGCTTTATTGCGCTTTGCAGATATTGCGTTTTTTACAAACTGAACGTTTGTGGCAACCCTGCGTCAGGCAAGTCTATCGGCGTCATTTTTCCAACAGCATTTGCTCACTTCGCATTTTTTAGCAATAAAGTATTTTTTAATTAAGGTATGTACATTGCTTTTTTAGACATAATCCTATTGCACACTTAATAGACTACAGTATAGTGTAAACATAACTTTTATATGCACTGGGAAACCAAAAAATTCGTGTGACTCGCTTTATTGCGATATTCGCTTTATTGCGGTGGTCTGGAATCAAACCCGCAATATCTCCGAGGTATGCCTGTACATCACTGTGGTGTCTGAATACAGCATTATTTCATCTGAATACATCGTTGTGACATTGCATCACATGTCCCATAATTCTGGGCTAGCAGCTCTGGACACATTCAGATAGTGGCTCTCTGGGGAGAGGATTCAAATGATGCCAGTGGGACAGTGTGGCTGCTTATGACATTAATAGAAGCCATATTTTGACCATCAGGGACCCTGTTCTGGCAACTCATGATGGTCTTTCCTTGGCCACAAGGCAGAAATGCACCACATCAGCATGGCTCAGTAGTTTTGTGTGACTGGGTGGCACAGTGCACCTTGTACTAGCTAATATAGGATAAAAAGTCTAGTGCAATGTGCACATCCTGGCCTCACCTCCATGCCATGCAGATTCCTCAGCAGCAGAACAATCCATCCATGCAAACCACCATGATAACTGCAGCTGG